>NC_069502.1:521421612-522021612 GCF_027579735.1 Bombina bombina | reverse complement strand
GCACTCAAGGGGTTAAAATAAAAATAGCAAGAGAACGAAGAAAAATTGATAATAGTAATTTAGAAAGTTGCTTTAAATGGCATGTTCTATCTGAATCTTGAAAGTTTATTTTTGACTAGACTATACCTTTTAAATATGGTACATTATGCACTAAATTAATTTTATAAGCAAAGTATCAGTTATTCCCTGTCACCCCCCCCCCCCCCCCCCAAGCAAGCTCTATGCCAACTTGTGACTTGTCTATCCCTGTTGACGGCATCACCATTTCCCCATGTCCGCTGCCTCGGAGTTACACTTTCTATCCTTCACCCCCCATATCCAATCGCTTTCTACATCCTGCCGCAACCATCTACGCAACATTTCCAAGATTCAACCTTTTATGTGCGCTAACACCACAAAGCAAATAATCTACTCCCTTGTTATTTCCTGACTTGACTACTGCAACAACCTACTTACTGGCCTTCCTCTTTCCTGCCTCTTCAATCCATCCTAAATGCTTCTGCCAGGCTGATCCACCTTTCCCGTCGCTCTGTATCTGCTGCACCTCTCTGCAAGTCCCTTCATTGGCTCCCCATACACAGCAGAATTAAATTCAAAATTCTCACCCTTGCATACAAAGCGCTCACCAACTCCGCTCCCCTCTACCTATCCTCTCTAATCAACATGTATACTCCAGCCCGCCCACTAAGATCCAACAATGACCTGCTTCTGCGACTATCACCTCCTCTCATGCTAGACTGCAGGACTTCTGTCGTGCAGCACCTACCCTCTGGAACACTCACCCTCGTGCTGTCAGGCTTTGCCCAAATCTTTCTTCCTTTAAATGCTCTCTGAAGACTTCTGTTCAGAGAAGCCTACCATTCAACTCAATAATATTCCTTTTACCTAACAACATTTCCCTCCTCTAACTGCATTAACATCTTTCTCAATCTTGCAGTCCTCACCTCCTGTTTCTCAACCTACTACCCTTCTAGATTGTAAGTTCCCACGGGAATAGGACCCTCAATTCCTCTGTATGTGTTTGTAAATTCTGTCCTGTCTCTTAGTCTTAGAAGTTTTATACTATTGTTTTATTTAAATGATCTGTATCCATGGACAGCGCTGTGGAATATGATGGTGCTTTATAAAGTATAATAATAAAGCTGAATAGAAAATACCACCTGAATATCTGTCAAAAAGAAAGATATATTTTACCTCAAAATGTCCAAGTATTCACACCCCATTGTAGAAGACTTTAAGCAGCAAATTGGTATGACTTTTCCCGGGATTTGCAAGCAAACGTGCCTCATGCACACGCATGTTATTTCCTACTCCGTTTAAGGAAGTTTACAATTAAATTTAGTGAGATCACAATTCATGACTTCAGCACTACTGATTGGCTGCTGTTCATTTCTTCCTTTTTATTTTTATATACCTGCAACTGGGCAGTAACTGAAAGATAACTTTTAACACAGCACTTACTCTGGTGAGCTGAGGAAATTGTGAAAATATCTTCCTTTTTTAAATAGAGATGTTCAGGTGATCTTTTCTGTCAGCTTTTTAGTTATGCAGCTTCATTTTCAAGTGATTTAGCATGTAAGTATTATGTCCCTTTAAACTTTTTTTTCCCCCCCCAAAAAAAATTGATAGCGTATAAAACAACTTTCCTTTTGACCTTACTACCATATTTGCTTCATTATATTGGTAGTTTTTCTTGACTAAGCAGTATTACTCTATCCGGAGCTAGTTGAATAGTAGTAAATTGGAAAGTTATTTAAAATTGCATGCTCTATTTCAATCACAGATGCTTAAAGGGATTGTAAATCTTAGCGTTTATGAAAGGGACAGCAAAGCCACAATTAAAGTGAAGGTAAATCCTAGCGTTTGTGAAACAAATAAAGGGGACTTTTAGTCATGAGGTATAAAATACTTCATGCTGAATGTTCCTTATTTGTCTGAAGTGTCGGCCGCACTGAGCTCCTCAGGCAGCCCACAGCAGAATGCTATTTTGCTCTGAGGTGACATTTCCACTTCTTGGCCAATAGCCATGCAGGTTATCCTGGTTTCTGGTTGTTATAAATATTGGAGGCAAATATGAATTAAAATTGTTAGAACAGATGTTGTATGTGGCAGCAGATTTCTCAGTATCTAGGACATGAGAAAGCTTTCCCATAGTGATCACCTGCATTCTAGATTGACAAGAATGACTACTATCACATAAGAGATTACTTGTTTCTATAGGGCAATTGCGAGGAAGAGAGGCACCTCTGTCTAAAAGAAATGTAATTGCTGCTAAGGGTGAAGCAATTTTAAAATAATCACCTGCATCTTCTGAAAGGAAATATATCAAACAAGGGGTCTTGGTTTCCCTAAGTGGGTCCACTAAAATCAGCCTTTAAAGGGACAGTTGACCCAAAATGTTTCTCCTCTTTAAATTGTTCCCAATGATCCATTTTACCTGCTGGAGTGTATTAACCCCTTAATGACAACTGACGTACCAGTTACGTCATGCAAAAACTAACAGTTAATGACAATAGACGTACCTGGTACGTCAGTTGTCTAACAGAGTGCTGGAAGCGAATGCAATCGCTTCCAGCAGCTCTCAGGGTATTGCAGTGATGCCTCGATATGGAGGCATAATGCAAAACCTTTTTACAAGCCTCCGATGCAAAGAGAGCCACTCTGTGGCCCTCTCTGCACCGGTAGCAATGGTGCAGTTCGTTGGTGGGTGGGAGTGTAGCAGGGAGGCGGGTTGGCGGCCCATCGCTACCCGACATCCGGTTCCTGTAAGTGCAATGTGCACGCCAGGGGCGTGCGCATGTGCGCACATGCGCACATTAGCCACTGACACCAATGAGATCATCAGAGGGAGAGGGGAAGAAAAGTAAAATATAAAAGGATCTGGGAGGTGGATGGGGGTATTGAGGGGGGCTGCTACACTAAAGAAAAAGTTTGAAGGTCAAAAGAAAAAACAAAAATATTGTTGTTTTTGAGGCAAGCTGGGTACTGGCAGACAGCTGCCAGTACCCAAGATGGTGGCAATTAGGTAGCGGGGGAGGGTTAGAGAGCTGTTTGGGGAGGGGGGGGTCAGGGAGGGGTCCATCACAGCTGAATAAATATTTAAAAAAAATAAAATTAAAAATCTCCTTTTATTTAGTACTGGCAGACCACTACTTAACATGGCGGGGACAATTGTGGGGTGGGGGAGGGACGAGAGCTGTTTAGGAGGGATCAGGGGGTTGGATGTGTCAGGTGGGAGGCTGATCTCTACACTAAATCTAAAATTAACTCTACAAGCTAACTAATTAACTCCTTCACTGCTGGGCATAATTCACGTGTGGTGTGCAGCAGCGTTTAGCAGCCTTCTAATTAAAAAAAGTGACGCCAAAGCCATATAAGTCTGCTATTTCTGAACAAAGGGGATCCCAGAGAAGCTTTTACAACAATTTGTGCCATAATTGCACAAGCTGTTTGTAAATAATTTCAGTGAGAAACCTAAAATTTTGAAAAATGTAAAGTTTTGTTTTATTTGCTCGTATTTGGCGGTGAAATGGTGGCATGAAATATACCAAAATGGGCCTAGATCAATAATTGGGGTTGTCTACTACACTACACTAAAGCTAAAATTAAGACAAAAAGGGAGGATGTGAATGGCGCCAATTAAGGCTGACTGTCAGTATGATATTAAAAATATATATGTATATAATCTAATAAATACAGATATAAAAAAATAGTTAGATATTAAGTAAATTAATTTAAATATCTATGTAAGAGAATTCAAACCACTTTATCATATATACAAATATTTTATTCAACACAATAAATTATTACAATCCTAAAATAAAAAACTCTTATAGTAAATTCCACTATATTAAATATTTCAATTTCTGTGCTAATAATAGTTGAGGCACACTACATCAACATAAAATCGTCTAGCAATATTTCAATAAATGCCTTTAACTTTTCACATTAGAGCATACTTTAAATTAGCCTTTTAGTTCCAATTTATAAAGCGAAACAATGTTCCATTTATTGCAATTTCCCTTATTTCTGTTGCTGTTTTCTTTCAATTGCACATCGGTATTGTATGTAGCAGTTCACATAAAGATTTGGGCTATTTTAAAAGACGGTACTTGTCTGTTTTCAACACCGTGGGGCCATATTTAACCTCTTGTGTTACCTTTTATTTGCAGGTTTCCCTTCACTCTGGTTAACCGCTTTTGTTAGCTTTTATTTGCAGGTTTACCTCCACTCCGTGTCAGTGGGACATTATCTCTAACAATAGGCAATCTTTCCTTTTTTCCTCTGTATCAGTGGTCTTGGGCGGTTTGCAGCTCCTCGCTTCAGCGGCTGTCAAAGCTAAAATTAACCCTACAAGCTCCCTAATTAACCCCTTCACTGCTGCGCATAAAACACGTGTGGTGCGCAGCGGAATTTAGCGGCCTTCCAATTACCAAAAAGCAACCCCAAAGCCATATAAGTCTGCTACTTCTGAACAAAGGGGATCCCAGAGAAGCATTTACAACCATTTGTGCCATACTTGCAGAAGCTGTTTGTAAATAATTTCAGTGGGAAACCTAAAGTTTGTGACAAAATTTGTGAAAAAGTGAACTTTTTTTTTTATTTGATCGCATTTGGCGATGAAATGGTGGCATGAAATATACCAAAATGGGCCTAGATCAATACTTTGGGTTGTCTTCTAAAAAAAATATATACATGTCAAGGGATATTCAGGTATTCCTGACAGATATCAGGGTTCCAATGTAACTAGAGCTAATTTTGAAAAAAAGTGGTTTGGAAATAGCAAATTGTATTTATTGCCCTATAACTTGCAAAAAAAAGCAAAGAACATGTAAACATTGGGTATTTCTAAACTCAGGACAAAATTTAGAAACTATTTAGCATCTGTGTTTTTTCGTGGTTGTAGATGTGTAACAGATTTTGGGGGTCAAAGTTAGAAAAAGTGTGTTTTTTTCAATTTTTTTCTATAGTAAATTATAAGATATGATGAAAATAATGGTATCTTTAGAAAGTCCATTTAATGGCGAGAAAAAAACGGTATATAATATTTGTGGATACAGTAAATGAGTAAGAGGAAAATTACAGCTAAACACAAACACTGCAGAAATGTAAAAATAGCCCTTGTCCTTAACCCCTTAATGACCACAGCATTTTTCCATTTTCTGTCCGTTTGGGAGCAAGGCTAAAAATAGCCTTGGTCCCAAACGGACAGAAAATGGAAAAGTGCATTTTTGCGGTGTTTGTGTTTAGCTGTAATTTCCTCTTACTCATTTACTGTACCCACAAAAATTATATAATGTTTTTCTCGCCATTAAATGGACTTTCTAAAGATACCATTATTTTCATCATATCTTTTAATTTACTATAAGAAAAATTATAAAATATGATGAAAAATTGGAAATAAACACACTTTTTCTAACTTTGACCGCCAAAATCTGTTACACATCTACAGCCACCAAAAAACACCCATGCTAAATAGTTTCCAAATTTTCTCCTGAGTTTAGAAATACCCAATGTTTACATGTTCTTTGCTTTTTTTGCAAGTTATAGGGCAATAAAGACAAGTAGCACTTTGCTATTTCCAAATAAATTTTTTCAAAATTAGCGCTAGTTACATTGGGACACTGATATCTTTCAGGAATCCCTGAATATCCCTTGACATGTATATATATTTTTAGAAGACATCCCAAAGTATTGATCTAGGCCCATTTTGGTATATTTCATGCCACCATTTCACCGCCAAATGCAATCAAATAAAAAAAAATGTTCACTTTTTCACAATTTTTTTCACAAACTTTAGGTTTGTTACTGAAATTATTTATAAACAACTTGTGCAATTATGGCATAAATGGTTGTAAATGCTTCCCTGGGATCCCCTTTGTTCATAAATAGCAGACATATATGGCTTTGGCGTTGCTTTTTGGAAATTAGAAGGCCGCTAAATGCCACTGCGCACCACACGTGTATTATGCCCAGCAGTGAAGGGATTAATTAGGGAGCATGTATGGAGCTTGTAGGGTTAATTTTAGCTTTAGTGTAGTAGACAACCCCAAGTATTGATCTAGGCCCATTTTGGTATATTTCATCCCACCATTTCACCGCCAAATGCGATCAAATAAAAAAAAAAACGTCAACATTTTCACAATTTTAGGTTTGTCACTGAAATCATTTACAAACAGCTTGTGCAATAATGGCACACATGGTTGTAAATGCTTCTCTGGGATGCCCTTTGTTGATAAATAGCAGACATATATGGCTTTGGCTTTGCTTTTTGGTAATTAGAAGGCCGCTAAATGCCGCTGCGAATCACACGTGTATTATGGCTATCAGTGAAGGGGTTAATTAGGTAGATTGTAGGGTGCTTGCAGGGTTAATTTTAGCTTTAGTGTAGAGATCAGCCTCCCATCTGACACATTACACCCCCTGATCCCTCCCAAACAGCTCTCTTCTCTCCCCCACCCCACAATTGTCCCCGCCATGTTAAGTAGTGGCAGAAAGTTTGCCAGTACTAAAATAAAAGCTATCTGATTATTATTTTTTTAAATTAAGCATATTTACATATGCTGCTCTGTCGGATCCCCCTTAGCCCTCAACCTCCCTGACCCCCCCCCCCCCAAAAAAAGCTCTCTAACCCTCCCCCTCTAACTTATTGGTAGCCATCTTGGGTACTGGCAGCTGTCTGCCAGTACCCAGTTTACAATAAAATATTATTATTTTTTCTGTAGTGTAGCTTGCCCCCCGCCCAAAGACCACCCCCTCCCAGATCCCTTAGATCGTTTTTATTTTATTTTTATATCCCCCTCTCTGCCACTTTTTGTTCAATATTTTTCTGCAGTGTAGCAGTTCACACCCGCTCCCTACCAGTGCGCGAGCCATGCCCCCGGCAATCCTGCCCACGATCCCGCCCCCTTCCACATCACAGGGCCCATCGATGGCCGCCCACCCGCCTCCCAGACTGGCTCCCATCGATGTCCGGTGCAGAGAGGGCCACAGAGTGGCTCTCTCTGCATCGGATGGCCAAGGAGGGTTATTGCAGGATGCCTCAATATCGAGGCATCACTGCAATAACCGGAAAGCGGCTGGAAGCGAGCAGGATCGCTTCCACCGCTTTCCAAGGACGTACGCCATACGTCCTCAGGTGTTAACTGTCTTTTTCTCTTGTTAAGTGTATCCAGTCCACGGATCATCCATTACTTGTGGGATATTCTCCTTCCCAACAGGAAGTTGCAAGAGGATCAACCACAGCAGAGCTGCTATATAGCTCCTCCCCTCACTGCCATATCCAGTCATTCTCTTGCAACTCTCAACAAAGATGGAGGTCGTAAGAGGACTGTGGTGTTTTATGCTTAGTTTATTTCTTCAATCAAAAGTTTGTTATTTTTAAATGGTACCGGAGTGTACTGTTTATCTCAGGCAGTATTTAGAAGAAGAATCTGCCTGCGTTTTCTATGATCTTAGCAGAAGTAACTAAGATCCTTTGCTGTTCTCACATATTCTGAGGAGTGAGGTGACTTCAGAGGGGGAATGATGTGCAGGTTTCCCTGCAATAAGGTATGTGCAGTTAATATTTTTCTAGGGATGGAATTTGCTAGAAAATGCTGCTGATACCGAAGTAATGTAAGTAAAGCCTTAAATGCAGTGATAGCGACTGGTATCAGGCTTATTAATACAGATACATATTCTTATAAAAGTGTATTTTAAAACGTTTGCTGGCATGTTTAATCGTTTTTTATATATGTTTGGTGATAAAACTTATTGGGGCCTAGTTTTTTCCACATGGCTGGCTTGAATTTTGCCTAGAAACAGTTCCCTGAGGCTTTCCACTGTTGTAATATGAGTGAGAGGGGCCTATTTTAGCGCCTTTTTGCGCAGCAAAAATTACAGACACAGACATCCAGCTTCTTCCTGCATGATCCAGGACTTCTCTGAAGAGCTCAAAAGGCTTCAAAAGTCGTATTGAGGGAGGTAAAAAGCCACAGTAGAGCTGTGGCACTTGTTGTGACTGTTTGAAAAAACGTTTTTGTCATTTGTTATTCCGTTTTTGGTATGAAGGGGTTAATCATCCATTTGCAAGTGGGTGCAATGCTCTGCTAACTTATTACATACACTGTAAAAATTTTGTTAGTGTAACTGCCTTTTTTCACTGTTATTTCAAATTTGGAAAAAATTTGTGTTTCTTAATGGCGCAGTAACGTTTTTTATATTGCTTGTAAACTTGTTTTAAAGTGTTTTCCAAGCTTGCTAATCTCATTGCTAGTCTGTTTAAACATGTCTGACACAGAGGAACCTACTTGTTCATTATGTTTGAAAGCCATGGTGGAGCCCCATAGGAGAATGTGTACTAAATGTATTGATTTCACCTTAAACAGTAAAGATCAGTCTTTATCTATAAAAGAATTATCACCAGAGGGTTCTGTCGAGGGGGAAGTTATGCCGACTAACTCTCCCCACGTGTCAGACCCTTCGCCTCCCGCTCAGGAGACGCACGCTAGTATGGCGCTAATTACATCAGGGACGCCCATAGCGATTACCTTGCAGGACATGGCTGCAATCATGAATAATACCCTGTCAGAGGTATTATCTAGATTGCCTGAATTAAGAGGCAAGCGCGATAGCTCTGGGGTTAGGAGAGATACAGAGCGCGCAAATGCTGTAAGAGCCATGTCTGATACTGAGTCACAGTATGCAGAACATGAGGACGGAGAGCTTCAGTCTGTGGGTGACATCTCTGACTCGGGGAAACCTGATTCAGAGATTTCTAATTTTAAATGTAAGCTTGAGAACCTCCGTGTATTGCTTCGGGAGGTATTAGCTGCTCTGAATGACTGTAACACAGTTGCAATTCCAGAGAAATTGTGTAGGCTGGATAGATACTATGCGGTGCCGGTGTGTACTGATGTTTTTCCTATACCTAAAAGGCTTACAGAAATTATTAGCAAGGAGTGGGATAGACCCGGTGTGCCCTTTTCCCCACCTCCTATATTTAGAAAAATGTTTCCAATAGACGCCACTACACGGGACTTATGGCAGACGGTCCCTAAGGTGGAGGGAGCAGTTTCTACTTTAGCAAAGCGTACCACTATCCCGGTTGAGGACAGTTGTGCTTTTTCAGATCCAATGGATAAAAAATTGGAAGGTTACCTTAAGAAAATGTTTATTCAACAAGGTTTTATTTTACAGCCCCTTGCATGCATTGCGCCTGTCACTGCTGCGGCGGCATTCTGGTTTGAGGCCCTGGAAGAGGCCATACATACAGCTCCATTGAATGAAATTATTGACAAGCTTAGAACGCTTAAGCTAGCTAACTCATTTGTTTCTGATGCCATTGTTCATTTGACTAAACTAACGGCTAAGAATTCCGGATTCGCCATCCAGGCGCGTAGGGCGCTATGGCTTAAATCCTGGTCAGCTGACGTGAATTCAAAGTCTAAATTACTCAACATTCCTTTCAAGGGGCAGACCTTATTCGGGCCTGGCTTGAAGGAAATTATTGCTGACATTACTGGAGGCAAGGGTCATACCCTTCCTCAGGACAGGGCCAAATCAAAGGCCAAACAGTCTAATTTTCGTGCCTTTTGAAATTTCAGGAGCAGCATCAACTTCCTCCGCTTCAAAACAAGAGGGAACTGTTGCTCATTCCAGACAGGCCTGGAAACCTAACCAGTCCTGGAACAAGGGCAAGCAGGCCAGAAAGCCTGCTGCTGCCCCCAAGACAGCATGAAGGAACGGCCCCCTATCCGTAAACGGATCTAGTGGGGGGCAGACTTTCTCTCTTCGCCCAGGCGTGGGCAAGAGATGTTCAGGATCCCTGGGCGTTGGAGATCATATCTCAGGGATATCTTCTGGACTTCAAAGCTTCTCCTCCACAAGGGAGATTTCATCCTTCAAGGTTATCAGCAAACCAGATAAAGAAAGAAGCATTCCTAAGCTGTGCGCAAGACCTCCTAGTAATGGGAGTGATCCATCCAGTTCCGCGGACGGAACAAGGACAGGGGTTTTATTCAAATCTGTTTGTGGTTCCCAAGAAAAAGGGAACCTTCAGACCAATCTTGGATCTAAAGATCTTAAACAAATTCCTCAGAGTTCCATCATTCAAAATGGAAACTATTCGGACCATCCTACCATGATCCAAGAGGGTCAGTACATGACCACAGTGGACTTAAAGGATGCCTACCTTCACATACCGATTCACAAAGATCATCATCGGTTCCTAAGGTTTGCCTTTCTAGACAGGCATTACCAATTTGTAGCTCTTCCCTTCGGGTTGGCCACAGCCCCGAGAATTTTTACAAAGGTTCTGGGCTCACTTCTGGCGGTTCTAAGACCGCGAGGCATAGAGGTGGCTCCTTATCTAGACGACATCCTGATACAGGCGTCACGCTTTCAAATTGCCTAGTCTCATACAGAGATAGTTCTGGCATTTCTGAGGTCGCATGGGTGGAAAGTGAATGTGGAAAAGAGTTCTCTATCCCCACTCACAAGATTCTCCTTCCTAGGGACTCTTATAGATTCTGTAGAGATGAAAATTTACCTGACGGAGTCCAGGTTATCAAAACTTCTAAATGCTTGCCGTGTCCTTCATTCCATTCCACGCCCGTCAGTGGCTCAGTGCATGGAAGTAATCGGCTTAATGGTAGCGGCAATGGACATAGTGCCATTTGCGCACCTGCATCTCAGACCGCTGCAATTATGCATGCTAAGTCAGTGGAATGGGGATTACTCAGATTTGTCCCCTCTACTAAATCTGGACCAAGAGACCAGAGATTCTCTTCTCTGGTGGCTATCTCGGGTCCATCTGTCCAAGGGTATGTCCTTTCGCAGGCCAGATTGGACGATTTTAACAACAGATGCCAGCCTTCTAGGTTGGGGTGCAGTCTGGAACTCCCTGAAGGCTCAGTGATCGTGGACTCAGGAGGAGAAACTCCTCCCGATAAATATTCTGGAGTTAAGAGCAATATTCAATGCTCTTCTAGCTTGGCCTCAGTTAGCAACCCTGAGGTTCATCAGAATTCAGTCGGACAACATCACGACGGTGGCTTACATCAACCATCAAGGGGGAACCAGGAGTTCCCTAGCGATGTTAGAAGTCTCAAAGATAATTCGCTGGGCAGAGTCTCACTCTTGCCACCTGTCAGCGATCCGCATCCCAGGCGTAGAGAACTGGGAGGCGGATTTTCTAAGTCGTCAGACTTTTCATCCGGGGGAGTGGGAACTCCATCCGGAGGTGTTTGCTCAACTGGTCCATCGTTGGGGCAAACCAGAACTAGATCTCATGGCGTCTCGCCAGAACGCCAAGCTTCCTTGTTACGGATCCTGGTCCAGGGACCCGGGAGCGACGCTGATAGATGCTCTAGCAGCTCCTTGGTTCTTCAACCTGGCTTATGTGTTTCCACCGTTTCCTCTGCTCCCTCGACTGATTGCCAAAATCAAACAGGAGAGAGCATCAGTGATTCTGATAGCGCCTGCGTGGCCACGCAGGACCTGGTATGCAGACCTAGTGGACATGTCATCTCTTCCACCATGGACTCTGCCTCTGAGGCAGGACCTTCTAATACAAGGTCCTTTCAATCATCCAAATCTAATTTCTCTGAGACTGACTGCATGGAGATTGAACGCTTGATTCTATCAAGGCGTGGCTTCTCCGAGTCAGTCATTGATACCTTAATACAGGCACAAAAACCTGTCACCAGGAAAATCTACCATAAGATATGGCGTAAATATCTTTATTGGTGTGAATCCAAGAGTTACTCATGGAGTAAGGTTAGGATTCCTAGGATATTGTCCTTTCTCCAAGGGTTTGGACAAAGGCTTATCAGCTAGTTCTTTAAAGGGACAGATCTCTGCTCTGTCTATTCTTTTGCACAAGCGTCTGGCAGAAGTTCCAGACGCCCAGGCATTTTGTCAGGCTTTGGTTAGGATTAAGCCTGTGTTTAAAACTGTTGCTCCCCCGTGGAGCTTAAACTTGGTTCTTAAAGTTCTTCAGGGAGTTCCGTTTGAACCCCTTCATTCCATTGATATTAAACTTTTATCTTGGAAAGTTCTGTTTTTGATGGCTATTTCCTCGGCTCGAAGAGTCTCTGAGTTATCTGCCTTACAATGTGATTCTCTTTATCTGATTTTTCATTCAGACGAGGTAGTTCTGCGTACCAAACCTGGGTTTTTACCTAAGGTGGTTTCTAACAGGAATATCAATCAAGAGATTGTTGTTCCATCATTGTGTCCTAATCCTTCTTCAAAGAAGGAACGTCTTTTGCATAATCTGGACGTAGTCCGTGCCTTGAAGTTTTACTTACAGGCTACTAAAGATTTTCGTCAAACATCTGCCCTGTTTGTCGTTTACTCTGGACAGAGGAGAGGTCAAAAAGCTTCGGCAACCTCTCTCTCCTTTTGGCTTCGGTGCATAATACGCTTAGCCTATGAGACTGCTGGACAGCAGCCCCCTGAAAGGATTACAGCTCATTCTACTAGAGCTGTGGCTTCCACCTGGGCCTTTAAAAATGAGGCCTCTGTTGAACAGATTTGCAAGGCTGCGACTTGGTCTTCGCTTCACACCTTTTCAAAATTTTACAAATTTGATACTTTTGCTTCTTCGGAGGCTGTTTTTGGGAGAAAGGTTCTACAGGCAGTGGTTCCTTCCGTTTAAGTTCCTGCCTTGTCCCTCCCATCATCCGTGTACTTTAGCTTTGGTATTGGTATCCCACAAGTAATGGATGATCCGTGGACTGGATACACTTAACAAGAGAAAACATAATTTATGCTTACCTGATAAATTTATTTCTCTTGTAGTGTATCCAGTCCACGGCCTGCCCTGTCCTTTTAAGGCAGGTCTAAATTTTAATTAAACTACAGTCACCACTGCACCCTATGGTTTCTCCTTTCTCGGCTTGTTTTGGTCGAATGACTGGATATGGCAGTGAGGGGAGGAGCTATATAGCAGCTCTGCTGTGGGTGATCCTCTTGCAACTTCCTGTTGGGAAGGAGAATATCCCACAAGTAATGGATGATCCATGGACTGGATACACTACAAGAGAAATAAATTTATCAGGTAAGCATAAATTATGTTTTTTTTGAGGGCGTACGTCCTTGGTCCTTAAGGGGTTAAGGGTAAGAAAATTGAAAAATGGTCTGGTCATTAAGGGGTTAAAGGGACACTGAACCCAAGTTTAGATGCCAGCCCATTTTTGGTGAAAAACCTGGGTTGTTCTTGCTGATTGGTGGGAAAAAAATCACCCACCAATAAACAAGTGCTATCCAGTATATTGAGCCAAAAATTGTCTGGCTCCTTAACTTAGCTTCCTTCTTTTTCAAATAAAGATAGCAAGAGAACAAAGAAAACTTGATAATAGGAGTAAATTAGAAAGTTGCTTAAAATTGTATTCTTTATCTGAGCTGCGAAAGAAAGAAAAATTGGGTTCAGTGTCCCTTTAAGGACCAGGGCTATTTTTACATTTCTGCGGTGTTTGTGTTTAGCTGTAATTTTCTTACTCATTTACTGTACCAGCACATATTATATACAATTTTTCATGCCATTAAATGGACTTTCTAAAGATACCATTATTTTCATCATATCTTATAATTTACTATAAAAAAATTATAAAATGATGAAAAAAAAAAACAAAAAAAACCCTTTTTTTTTTACTTTGACCCCCAAATTCTGTTACACATCTACAACCACCAAAAAACACCCATGCTAAATAGTTTCTAAATTTTGAGTTTAGAAATAGCCAATATCTACATGTTCTTTTCTTTTTTTGCAAGTTATAGGGCAATAAGTACAAGTAGCGCTTTTTTCAAACCATTTCTTTTTTCAAAATTAGCGATAGTTACATTGTAACACTGATATCTGTCTGGAATCCCTGAATATTCCTTGACATGTATATATATATTTTTTAGTGGACAACCCAAAGTATTGATCTAGGCCAATTTTTCACCGCCAAAATGTGATCAAATAAAAAAAAAATTGTTAACTTTTTCACAAACTTTAGGTTTCTCACTGAAATTATTTACAAACAGCTTGTGCTTTTATGGCACAAATGATTGTAAATGTTTCTCTGGGATCCCCTTTGTTCAGAAATAGCAGACATTTATGGCTTTGGCATTACTTTTTGGTAATTAGAAGGCCACTAAATGCCGCTGTGCACCACACTTGTATTATGCCAAGCAGTGAAGGGGTTAATTAGGGAACTTGTAGGGTTAATTTTAGCTTTAGTGTAGAGATCAGCCTCCCACCTGACACATCCAACCCCTAATCCCTCCCTGATCCCACTCAAACAGGTCTCTGCCCTCCCCCACCACACAATTGTCGCTGCATTCTTAAGTACTGGCAGAAAGTCTGCCAGTACTAAAATAAAAAGGCTTTTATATATATATAGCCCCCAACTTCCCTGATCCCCCCCAAACAGCTCTCTAATCCTCCCTCCTCTACCTAATTGCCGCCATCTTGGGTACTGGCAGCTGTTTGCCAGTACCCACTTTGCAATAAATTTGGGCTTTTTTATTTTATATCCCCATCATTTATCCCCCCTCCCTCCCACCCAGATCCCTTTCCCAACCTTTATCCCCCCCCCCCCCCCCTCCCTCTCCCACCTTTACTGTGATCTCATTTGAAGCGCTCCCGCGCATTACCGGCAGAGATCCCCGCTGGACCGAAAGACAGGATCAGCTTCCCACCCGCCTCCCTTCTATGGCTCCCACCCACCAACACTCGGCACCACGGCTGTGCGATGCATAAAGGGCCACAGAGTGGCCCTCTCTGCATCAACAACTCTGCAAATCTATTTCTGCAGTGCCCCACTCATGGGGCATGCAGAAATAGTGCAATCTCTCTTTTTTGAGCGAGATCGCGGTAGAGGGAAGCCCAGAACTATTCAACAACTAACAAGAGAGGCTGTGCCAGCCTATTCTTGAGAAAGACTGCATATATAGCACTTAAGGGGTTAAATGTACATAATAATATCCAAAAAGAGATACTGTATAGATAGTCAGACACGTGATGTGCAGTACTGACTAGGATTGACGACTAATGAAGGTTAAAAAATAACTTATATTAGAAGCGTAATTTAAAATTGGAAAAAACACACATTAAAAACACACTTAGGAGCCTATAGAAATGTATGATAACTATTGATTAACAGGAGCTGGATACATCAGGACTTAACCCACTCTGTTAAAGGTATCATGTGGTATTAACATGCAAAGTCAAGAATACCTTATTATTATTATAAAATAAAGCGAGTTAGTACTTCCTGCTGGCAATATGGGCCTTCTAAGCTTACTCACCTCAAGGGTGGTAACTGGTGCGTATAAGGTTATATCAAAGAGTATAGGGTAATATAAGGACTGTTGAAATCAATGTGTTAGCGTTAGTACACGTATGATTGAATGTAATGTTTAGTGTCACTGTACCAATTTTTACCCATAACTGGTTGAAAAACCAACCGTTGTTTTTAACTTAAATCATAAGGCTATCCTACTACTTAAGCCATAAATGAAATTAGGCTTCAATAGTATACCTTGCTTTCATTATACATTAGTAGGGAAATGCTGAGGATACAAAGCATTGGCTGTATATTACCCATTCTCATTTAGTCCCTGAATATATCAGTATCCTCAAAGGTATTCTTGACTTTGCATGTTAATACCACATGATACCTTTAACAGAGTGGGTTAAGTCCTGATGTATCCAGCTCCTGTTAATCAATAATTATCATACATTTCTATAGGCTCCTAAGTGTGTTTTTAATGTGTGTTTTTTCCAATTTTAAATTGCGCTTCTAATAAAAGTTATTTTTTAACCTCCATTAGTCGTCAATCCTAGTCAGTACTGCACATCACGTGTCTGACTATCTATACAGTATCTCTCTTGTTAGTTGTTGAATTGTCCTTTCACTACATTGCACCTAACTTTCCTATTTACATTTAAAGTGACAGAGTTCACATATCATATTAGGAATAATAGGGGTAGAATAATTATCTCTTGTTTCAGTAGTGCCATTGGTTCTTTCCTTCCCCCTTTTCTCGGAAGCCCAGGACTGCAGCGATATGCAGGGTACGTCGCTGGTCCTTAAGGGCATAACGACCAGCATCGTACAGGGTACGGCGCTGGTCGTTATGGGGCTAAATTAACTGGTAGCCCATTTACCTTTATTTTGGCATTTTAAATAGCTAATTTAGCCTGTGTTATCCCAACCAATACTGAAAGTTTCTCTACTGAAGTATAGGCTATTGACAGGCAATGTAAATACAGGCAGTAGAATAAATTACACTCCCAGTAATAAAATGTTAATTTTCCATTGTTCTCTCTAAATACTGAGCTTTGGTTCACATACAGATGTAAGATAAGGAAGTAAGTGTGTGTATACGCAAAGTGATAACATAATGATATTTGATATTACCTGCAAGCTCAACCCATTTTAATAGGTTGTGGTTTAAAAGCACAAAGCCAGCTAATTCATATACACACAAAAAAATGAAAATGCAATTCCTTGTACATTTTATACCTTGCAGCTAGTATAAATAATTGAAAATACATTAAGGGAAAAAACTAATTTACAGTATACTGTCTCTTTAACCCTTCTTCGTTACATGCAATTTGCTCACACACATTATGTCACACATTGCAGAGATCACTTCAGTTGCAGAAAGCTGTGCAGGACAAAAATAGACATTATTTCCACATCCTGCGCTAGCAACCCCCTCTTTTTACCCCCCCCCCCCTCTTACCTCAGAGACGACGTTGCTTGTCTGACAGTTTCTCCGCCTCCATTATCTTGAATTGCCGTGCCCTCAATTCATTTTGCAACTTTGTAAGCAACTTAAAAACGACAGTCATCACCAGAATTTTTGTTGTTTAAAAAGAAAGATAATCCCTTTATTACCCATTCCCCAGTTTTGCATAACCAACACTGTTATAGAAATACACATTTTACCTCTGTGATTACCTTGTATCTAAGCCTCTGCAAACTGCCCCCTTATTTCAGTTATTTTGACAGACTTGCATTTTAGCCAATCAGTGCTCACTCCAGGGTAACTTCACGTGCGTGAGCTCAATGCTATCTATATGAAACACATGAACTAACACCCTCTAGTGGTCAAAATGCATTCAGATTAGAGGCAGTCTTCAAGGTCTAAGAAATTAGCATATGAACTTCCTAGGTTTATCTTTCAACTAAGAATACCAAGAGAACACAGCAAAATTGGTGATAAAGGTAAATTGGAAAGTTGTTTAAAAATACATTCCCTATTTAAATCATAAAAGTTTTTTTTGGATTTGACTGTCCCTTTAAATAAATTTACTGCTTTTTCCTCCGTCGCCATTCCACTTTCACCACTTCTATTTTCAGGTCACCTGCAATATCTCAAATACAATATCTTTCTCATTCATACATTTAATAGTTAATAGATGTATTATTGCGGACAGTTTTTTTTTTTTAATACTTATTGCTAGCGATTCCGAAAATGACAGGGTGGTGAAAGAATCCACCCACCTAGATGCAGCCAAAGAGGCAACATTCTTTTGGCTGCCTCGCGCTGCCAACATTCCTTTGAAGATGCGTGCGCAACTGGCGACAGATGCTTTACAAACACAATTATAGTATAGATCTGGGTCCTTTTATTTCAATATGTCCCCAATCTGATAATTCTATAGAAAATTCTGTCAGCTCATTAAAGGAACACTGAACCCAAATTTTTTATTTCATTATTCAGCTAGAGCATGCAATTTTAAGCAACTTTCTAATTTATTCCTATTATCAATTTTTCTTCATTCTCTTGCTATCTTTATTTGGAAAGGCAGGAATGAAAGCTTTGGAGCCGGCCTATTTTTTGTTAGTAACCTGAATAGGGCTTGCTGATTGGTGCCTGCATTTAGCCATCCAATCAGCAAGCGCAACCCAGGTTCTCAACCTAAAATGGGCCGGCTCCAAAGATTTTATTCCTGCTTTTTCAAATAAAGGTAGAGAACACAGAAAAATTGATAATAGAAGTAAATTAGAAAGCTGCTTAAAATTGCATGCTCTATCTGAATCATGAAAGAAAAAAATTGGGTTTAGTATCCCTTTAAATGTTAAGTTATCATCTTTCATGTCAAAGATTGATGATAACATTAATTCCCTTATGGCTGTCATTAAAGGGACATGAAACCCAATTTTTTTTCTTTCGTGATTTAGAAAGAGCATGCCATTTTAGACAACTTTCTAATTTACTTCTATTATCTAATTTGCTTAATTCTCTTGATATCACTTGCTGAAAAGCATATCTAGATATGCTCAGTAGCTGCTGATTGGTTGCTGCACATAGAGGCCTTGTGTGATTGGCTCACACATGTGCATTGCTATTTCTTCAACAAAGGATATCTAAAGAATTGAGCAAATTAGACAATAGAAGTAAATTGGAAAGTTGTTTAAAATTGCATGCCCTATCTGAATCATGAAAGTTTAATTTTGACTAGACTGTCCCTTTTAATGCTGAACAAAATTGACCAACAAAATGTAAAGCCAAGACTAAACATGTAACCCCTTCTTCCCCCATTTTAAGTAAAAAAAGGCCTTTAAGTTTGTCACAACCAGATATCCCTGCGTCAAAGGGACATTATACACTAGATTTTTCTTTGCATAAATGTTTTGTAGCTAATAAATTTATATAGCACATCTGGGTGTGTTTTTCTAAAAAATGTATAGTTTTGCTTATTTTTAAATAACATTGTGCAGATTTTCAGACTCCTAGTGCTGCAGAATCTGTTGGTGCTCTACAAATAACGATAATAAAAAATAAAGACTTTAAACTGCTTCTGTTTGTATAATAGGTCTTTTCATATGTAGGGCTGTGGGGAGGTTCTGCTATCCCTTTCAGTGGGTGTCCCAGGTTTATCTCATTAACTGTGTTAAATTGTGTGCTTCTGATTTTATTACAAGACCAGAGACTCATATTTTGCATTACTTTCAATTTACTGCTCTGACACCTTTTTAAATTATACAGTGAAAACATTAGTAAACATAAAACAATAGAGAAAACAAATAACTATTTAATAACTACCTAGCTAAAATAAATACAAATTTACCTGTAAAATAAATCCTAACCTAAGTTACAATTACACCTAACACTACACTATCATTAAATTTATTAAATAAATTAATCCTATTTAAAACTAAATACTTACCTGTAAAATAAACCCTAATATAGCTACAATATAACTAATAGTTACATTGTAGCTATTTTAGGATTTATATTTATTTTACAGGCAACTTTGTATTTATTTTAACTAGGTACAATAGCTATTAAATAATTATTTACTATTTAATAGCTACCTAGTTAAAATAATTACAAAATTACCTGTAAAATAAATCCTAACCTAAGTTACAATTAAACCTAACACTACACTATCATTAAATAAATTAACTACAAGTACCTACAATTAAATAAACTAAACTCAAGTACAAAAACCCCCCCACTAAATTACAAAAAATATTACAAGAATTTTAAACTAATTCACCTAATCTAAGCCCCCTAATAAAATAACAAAGCCCCCCAAAATAAAAAAAATGCCTTACCCTATACTAAATTACAAAAGTTAACAGCTCAATTACCTTACCAGCCCTTAAAAGGGCCTTTTGCCGGGCATGCCCCAAAGAAAACAGCTCTTTTGCCTGTAAAAAAAAACACAATACCACCCCCCAACATTACAACCCACCACCCACATACCCCTACTCTAACCCAAACCCCCCTTAAATAAACCTAACACTAAGCCCCTGAAGATCTCCCTACCTTGAGTCGTGTTCACCCAGCCGGGCCGAAGTCTTCATCCGATGGGGCAGAAGAGGACATCCAGACCGGCAGAAGTCTTCATCCAAGCGGGGCAAGAAGAGGTCTTCCATCCATCAGAAAAGTACAAAAACAAACAAACACTAAATTTCCAAAAGTAAAAACATATTACAAGAATTTTAAACTAATTACACCTAATCTAAGCCCCCTAATAAAATAACAAAGCCCCCCAAAATAAAAAAAATGCCCTACCCTATACTAAATTACAAAAGATAACAGCTCTATTACCTTACCAGCCCTTAAAAAGGCCTTTTGCGGGGCATGCCCCAAAGAAAACTGCTCTTTTGCCTGTAAAAAAAACACAATACCACCCCCCAACATTACAACCCACCACCCACATACCCCTACTCTAACCGAAACCGAACAAAATAAATTTACTATAATTAAATAAATTAATCCTATTTAAAACTAAATACTTACCTGTAAAATAAACCCTAATAGAGCTACAAAATAACTAATAGTTACATTGTAGCTATTTTAGGATTTATATTTATTTTACAGGCAACTTTGTATTTATTTTAACTAGGTACAATAGCTATTAAATAGTTATTTACTATTTAATAGCTACCTAGTTAAAAAAAAATTACAAAATTACCTGTAAAATAAATCCTAACCTAAGTTACAATTAAACCTAACACTACACTATTATTAAATAAATTAACTACAAGTACCTACAATTAAATACAATTAAATAAACTAAACTAAAGTACAAAAAACAAACACTAAATTACAAAAAATAAAAAAATATTACAAGAATTTTAAACTAATTACACCTAATCTAAGCCCCCTAATAAAATAACAAAGCCCCCCAAAATAAAAAAATGCCCTACCCTATACTAATTTACAAAAGTTAACATCTCTATTACCTTACCAGCCCTTAAAAGGGCCTTTTGCGGGGCATGCCCCAAAGAAAACAGCTCTTTTGCCTGTAAAAAAAACCCACAATACCACCCCCCAACATTACAACCCATCACCCACATACCCCTACTCTAACCCAAACCCCCCTTAAATAAACCTAACACTAAGCCCCTGAAGATCTTCCTACCTTGAGTCGTGTTCACCCAGCCGGGCCGAAGTCTTCATCCGATGGGGCAGAAGAGGACATCCAGACCGGCAGAAGTCTTCATCCAAGCGGGCAAGAAGAGGTCTTGCATCCATCAGAAGTCTTCATCCAAGTGGCATCTTCTATCTTCATCCATCCGGAGCGGAGCGGCAGCATCCTAAAGACATCCGACGTGGAGCATCCTCTTCTTTCTTGATCCGTCGACTAAATGACAGTACCTTTAAGTGACGTCATCCAAGATGGCGTCCCTTGAATTCCGATTGGCTGTTTCGATCAGCCAATAGAATGCAAGGTCAATCTGATTGGCTGATTGGATCAGCCAATCGGATTGAACTTGAATCTGATTGGCTGATTGAATCAGCCAATCAGATTTTTCCTACCTTAATTCCGATTGGCTGATAGAATCCTATCAGCCAATCGGAAATCAAGGGACGCCATCTTGGATGACGTCACTTAAAGGTACCGTCATTTAGTCGTCGGATCAAGAAAGAAGAGGATGCTCCGCGTCGGATGTCTTCAGGATGCTCCGCTCCGGATGGATGAAGATAGAAGATGCCGTCTGGATGAAGACTTCTGATGGATGGAAGACCTCTTCTGGCCCTGCTTGGATGAAGACCCTTAGGTTTATTTAAGGGGGGTTTGGGTTAGAGTTGGGGTATGTGGGTGGTGGGTTGTAATGTTGGGGGGTGGTATTGTGTGTTTTTTTTACAGGCAAAAGAGCAGATTTCTTTGGGGCATGCCCCGCAAAAGGCTCTTTTAAGGGCTGGTAAGGTAATAGAGCTGTTAACTTTTGTAATTTAGTATTTGGTAGGGCATTTTTTTATTTTGGGGGGCTTTGTTATTTTAGTAGGGGGCTTAGATTAGGTGTAATTAGTTTAAAATTCTTGTAATAACTTTTTATTTTTTGTAATTTAGTGTTTGTTAGTTTTTTGCACTTTAGTTTAGTTTATTTAATTGTATTTAATTGTAGGTACTTGTAGTTAATTTATTTAATTTATTTAATGATAGTGTAGTGTTAGGTTTAATTGTAACTTAGGTTAGGATTTATTTTACGGGTAATTTTGTAATTATTTTAACTAGGTAGCTATTAAATAGTAAATAACTATTTAATAGCTATTGTACCTAGTTAAAATAAATACAAAGTTGCCTGTAAAATAAATATAAATCCTAAAATAGCTACAATGTAACTATTAGTTATATTGTAGCTATATTAGGGTTTATTTTACAGGTAAGTATTTAGTTTTAAATAGGATTAATTTATTTAATTAATTTAATGATAGTGTAGTGTTAGGTGTAATTGTAACTTAGGTTAGGATTTATTTTACAGGTAAATTTGTATTTATTTTAGCTAGGTAGTTATTAAATAGTTATTAACTATTTAATGGTATTGGCAAATTTTGTGAGCAGCGCTAATTTAAATAAGTAAAAACAAGTAAAAACAAAACAGTCTTACTGCTCTGTTGCCTCCTGGTTATCTGGAGGGAAAGACACAAACAAGTGTAGACGCATAGAATGGATTCCCAGTGTTATTTCATACGCTCCCAAACAGTCCAACTGCCGCCTCTCTCTGTCCCTGTGTGTTTCTCCCCACACCGGAAGTAGAAAAAGTAGCCAATCGATCTGAGTAGAAGAGAGTAGCGCAAGAGGACACGATTCAAGGCAGTTTTATTAACAGATAACACAGTACAATACAAGTACTACTTACAAACAGTAAGTGCAATCAGACATTTCACAAATTATGTTGTGAACATATGGGGTCTCAGTCCGCCAATCCAGATCACCACAGCTAGCCGATAGTTCTGACAGGGGATGTTCTGCTCCCGAATTCAGCCTCCAGCAGCAGGGCACCTTCTTTGACAGCAGACTTGACCAGTGTAGCTCAACGCGTTTCCCCCGGAGTACGCCCGGGCTTTTTCAAGAGCAGAAACTCTTGAAAAAGCCTGTGCGTACTCCGGGGGAAACGTGTTGAGCTACACTGGTCAAGTCTGCTGTCAAAGAAGGTGCCCTGCTGCTGGAGGCTGAATTCGGGAGCAGAACATCCCCTGTCAGAACTATCGGCTAGCTGTGGTGATCTGGATTGGCGGACTGAGACCCCATATGTTCACAACATAATTTGTGAAATGTCTGATTGCACTTACTGTTTGTAAGTAGTACTTGTATTGTACTGTGTTATCTGTTAATAAAACTGCCTTGAATCGTGTCCTCTTGCGCTACTCTCTTCTACTCAGATCGATTGGCTATTAACTATTTAATAACTATTGTACCTAGTTAAAATAAATGCAAAGTTGCCTGTAAAATAAATATAAATCCTAAAATAGCTACAATGTAACTATTAGTTATATTGTAGCTATATTAGGGTTTATTTTACAGGTAACTATTTAGTTTTAAATAGGATTAATTTATTTAATTATAGTAAATTTATTTCGTTTTATTTAAATTATATTTGAGTTAGGGGGGTGTTAGGGTTAGGGTTAGACTTAGGTTTAGGGGTTAATAACTTTATTATAGTAGCGGCGATGTTGGGGGCGGGAGATTAGGGGTTAATAATTGTAGGTAGGTGGCGGCGATGTTAATGAGGGCAGATTAGGGGTTAATAAAATTTATTATAGTGTTTGCGAGGCGGGAGTGCGGCGGTTTAGGGGTTAATACATTTATTATAGTAGCGGCGAGGTCCGGTCGGCAGATTAGGGGTTAATACTTGTAGTTAGGTGGGGGGGGGCAGATTAGGGGTTAATGAAATTTATTATAGTGTTTGCGAGGAGGGAGTGCGGCGGTTTAGGGGTTAATACATTTATTATAGTAGCGGCGAGGTCCGGTCGGCAGATTAGGGGTTAATAAATGTAGTTAGGTTGCGGCGACGCTGGGGGGGGGCAGATTAGGGGTTAATAACTATAATATAGGGGTCGGCGATGTTAGGGACAGCAGTTTAGGGGTTAATAGCTATAATGTAGGTGGCGGCGGTGTCCGGTCGACAGATTAGGGGTTAATACTTGTAGTTAGGTTGCGGCGACATTGGGGGGGGGGCAGATTAGGGGTTAATAAAATGTATTATAGGGTTTGCAAGGCGGGAGTGTGGCGGTTTAGGGGTTTATACATTTATTATAGTAGCGGCGAGGTCCGCTCGGCAGATTAGGGGTTAATAAATGTAGTTAGGTTGCGGCGACGTTGGGGGGGCAGATTAGGGGTTAATAAATATAATATAGGGGTCGGCGGTGTTAGGGGCAGCAGATTAGGGGTACATAGGTATAATGTAGGTGGCGGCGGTGTCCGGAGCGGCAGATTAGGGGTTAATAAGATAATGCAGGTCTCAGCGATAGCGGGGGCGGCAGATTAGGGGTTAATAAGTGTTAGATTAGGGGTGTTTAGACTTGGGGTTCATGTTAGGGTGTTAGGTGCAGACTTAGTGTTTCCCCATAGGAAACAATGGGGCTGCGTTAAGAGCTGAACGCTGCTTTTTTGCAGGTGTTAGGTTTTTTTTCAGCCGAAACTGCCCTATTGTTTCCTATGGGGGAATGCCGAATTTTACCGAGCTAATGCGGATTTATTCGGAGATACGGCAGCTAATTCGGTTTCATTCAGTAGATTCGGAAGTATTTTAATTCGGAAATTCGAATCGATCCGAATCTCCGAATTTACCGAATTTCCGAATAAATCCGAAATGAATCGCACATGTCTAATCTCTTTTTGTTTTTCTCTTTTACTCTTTTTATGTGTTTGTATTATTATTTCCTGTTATATTCTCTCTTACATGCTCGTTTTATCTTTTTGTGGGAATTATATTTTCCCTTCTTTCTCTTAAACGTTTTTACAGTCCCTTACCTGTCCCTGCTATTCGTTGGTTAGCTGCTTTCATTAGGACCGAGTTTTTCTGTTTCAACTCAGTTTCCATTTTCGCCATTTTGTTTTGCCCTTTTCCCGCCCCTTTTCCCCGCCTCCTCCCTCATAGCCTGAGGTGAGCTGTGAGGTTGAGCCTTTCTTCCCCTGGGTGGAGTTGAAATTTAATACGGTTTCTCTGCAGGATATGTTAATCACGCCAATAGCCTATTCAGCAACATTGTAAGCTTAAAGGGACAGTCAAGTCCAAAAAAAACTTTCATTATTCAAATAGGGCATGCAATTTTAAACAACTTTCCAATTTACTTTTATCAACATTTTTGCTTTGTTCTCTTGGTATTCTAGTTGAAAGCAAACCTAGGAAGGCACATATGATAATTTATAAGCCCTTGAAGGCCACCTCTATTTTATTTACTTTTCACAGCAGGGGAGAGCTAGCTCTTGTAGGCCATATAGATAGCATTGTGATCACGCCCGTGGCTAGTGGCAGACACTGCACTAATTGGCTAAAATGCAAGTCAATAGATAAGAACTAAAAGTCATGTGATTAGGGGCGGTCAGAAGATGCTTAGATACAAGTTAGTCACAGTTAGTCAAGTAAAAAGTGTATTCATATAACAGTGTTGGTTTTGCAAAACTGGGGAATGGGTAATAAAGGGATTATCTTTCTTTTTAAACAACAAAAGTTCTGGTGTTGACTGTCCCTTTAAAGTTTTTCTCTGTGGGGTATTTATTTCTGACTTTTCTAGAAGCACTTTTATTTTCTACCTCTGTGTGTCACTATTTCTTCATATTTACAGATTGACAACGTTTGTTCAAATCTTACAATAATGTTGTGCTGCTTTATTTTAATACTGCTATATATTTTAAAATTTAATCCCCAAAATTTTTATCTTTTAAAAATAAAAAATAAATAAAAAATAAACTGTGCTTTTATTTTTCCCCATTTTTTTTTCTGTGGTCTCAAGATGTCTCATGAGGAGTCAATTAATCCTGACCCCTCTTTGCAAAATATTATGGCATCTATGCAGTCCTTTATGAGAAAGATGGACAACAAAATGAATAGTTTTATTGCTAATTTTCAGTCAGATCCTCCTAAAATACATAAAAATACATAAAAAACACACTTCTAAAACTAAACATCTTCCCCCTTCTTATATTGAAAAAGATGCTGATAGTCTGCTTCAGACAGACAATCCTCATAGCTTATTACCAATAAGCACCTATACTGTTAGCCGGCAGTCATCTGGCCCCAGAACTTCTGAATGTGTTGAGAGTCACAATTCAGAGGGTACTTTTCCTGATGCTTATTCTAAAAGAACTGGTCTAAAAAGACAAGCATCAAAATTTTTACAAACTCTCAAAATCTTTCCCCCTCTTCCGGTGAGGGGGAATTTTCAGATGAATATAAATATAACAATTGTCAATCCTCTGATAATGATTCAGATTATTCTGATTTCAACAACTTTATTAAATTTAAAAGACGTAAAAAATCTTTGCCTGTTAATGATTCAGAAATAGTTTTTCGATTCCCTTGGTAAACCTAGATTTAATCCAGAGGAGGTTAAGCATCCCAGATCCTCAGAGTGGTTTCCCTCCTCAGGTGTTGCAGAATATATTAATTTTTATTTAAGACATCCCTTATTGCAAGAAGTTCGTAGTAAACTTTGTGCCGAATGTCCTCGCCCCTCCCTCCCAGGTAACTCCTCTGTCACTCCTGACATTGACCCCCACATTTTAAAATTCCTGGGTTCTCCTGGATCTAGCATTAAACGAGGATCTGACAAATTACTTAAGTCTTGTCAAGACAAGCTTTTAGATATTTCTGGCCCCTTGTCAAAGTTATTTGAGTTGGCTGAGGATTCTGTTTTAAATAATTCTACAATTGATCCTCAAATCATCATAGAGTATATTCAAAGAGCCTTTGTTTTATTAGGCAATGCCAATACTGCTATAGCTTGCAAACGCAGAAGGTCCATCTACAGACCCCAATGGCCTTCTCTTCAGAGAGGTGTATCTCAAAAAACTCAGTGACTACACTAAAAATTTTTCTAGTTTATCTAAAACTAAAGCCACTGTAAAGACCCTCTACCAAAATCCACGCCCCCTTTTTGATAGGGCCTGAAAAAGAAGGGGTCGTTTTTCCGGCCGTCAACCCTTCATCTCTAGACCCCAATTTTATCAGCAGCAGTTTCAGCAGCAACAACAATTTGTCTCTCTCTTCTTCCCCACAAGAACCCGCTTCTGTCCCAGAGGTGCAAGATCAAGAGGTCGCTTTAGAACCCCTTCAGGTAATTTCTATTCTTCCCCCGTTTTCTCTTTTTTTCCCTAAAAAAGATGGGTGGTCGACTGGCTCATTTTCTTCCAAATTGGTCTCTAATAACTTCAGACCCCTGGATTCTTCAGACTGTCTCTGGAGTCCTAATAGATTTTATTTTCTTTCCCATCCAAATTGTTCCTCGTCCAATTTTATTTTCAAGTTCAGATTGTCAAGCAATAGATTCAGAGATTTCCTCTCTAATTTCAAAACAAGCTGTCGAACTCGTTTTTGTAGACAAAGACAGCTACATAAGTAATATTTTCTTAGGCCTAGATTTAGAGTTTGGCGGTAGCCGTGAAAACCAGCGTTAGAGGCTCACTTTACAGCCGCGACTTTTCCATACCGCAGATCCCCTTACGTCAATTGCGTATCCTATCTTTTCAATGGGATCTTTCTGACTCCGGTATTTAGAGTCGTGTCTGAAGTGAGCGTTAGAATTCTAACGACAAAACTCCAGCCGCAGAAAAAAGTCAGTAGTTAAGAGCTTTCTGGGCTAACGCCGGTTTATAAAGCTCTTAACTACTGTGCTCTAAAGTACACTAACACCCATAAACTACCTATGTACCCCTAAACCGAGGTCCCCCCACATCGCCGCCACTCGATTAAATTTTTTTAACCCCTAATCTGCCGACCGCCACCTACGTTATACTTATGTACCCCTAATCTGCTGCCCCTAACACCGCTGACCCCTATATTATATTTATTAACCCCTAACCTGCCCCCCACAACGTCGCCGCCAGCTACCTACAATAATTAACCCCTAATCTGCCGACCGCAAAGAGCCGCCACCTACGTTATCCTTATGTACCCCTAATCTGCTGCCCCTAACACCGCCGACCCCTATATTTATTAACCCCTAATCTGCCCCCCACAACGTCGCCGCCAGCTACCTACAATAATTAACCCCTAATCTGACGACCGCAAAGAGCCGCCACCTACGTTATCCTTATGTACCCCTAATCTGCTGCCCCTAACACCGCCGGCCCCTATATTATATTTATTAACCCCTAATCTGCCCCCCTCAACGTCGCCTCCACCTGCCTACACTTATTAACCCCTAATCTTCCGACCGAATCTCGCCGCTACTGTAATAAATGGATTAACCCCTAAAGCTAAGTCTAACCCTAACACTAACACCCCCCTAAGTTAAATATAATTTAAATCTAACGAAATAAATTAACTCTTATTAAATAAATTATTCCTATTTAAAGCTAAATACTTACCTGTAAAATAAACCCTAATATAGCTACAATATAAATTATAATTATATTATAGCTATTTTAGGATTAATATTTATTTTACAGGCAACTTTGTAATTATTTTAACCAGGTACAATAGCTATTAAATAGTTAAGAATTATTTAATAGTTACCTAGTTAAAATAATTACAAAATTACCTGTAAAATAAATCCTAACCTAAGTTACAATTAAACCTAACACTACACTATCAATAAATAAATTAAATAAACTACCTTCAATTATCTACAATAAAACCTAACACTACACTATCAATAAATTAATTAAATAAAATACCTGCAATTATCTACAATTAAACCTAACACTACACTATCAATAAATTAATTAAATACAATTCCTACAAATAAATACAATTAAATAAACTAACTAAAGTACAAAAAATAAAAAAGAACTAAGTTACAAAAAATAAAAAAATTATTTACAAACATTAGAAATAAATTACAACAATTTTAAACTAATTACACCTACTCTAAGCCCCCTAATAAAATAACAAAGACCCCCAAAATAAAAAAAATGCCCTACCCTATTCGAAATTACAAAAGTTCAAAGCTCTTTTACCTTACCAGCCCTGAACAGGGCCTTTTGCGGGGCATGCCCCAAAGAATTCAGCTCTTTTGCCTGTAAAAAAAAACATACAATACTCCCCCCCCCAAAATTACAACCCACCACCCACATACCCCTAATCTAACCCAAACCCCCCTTAAATAAACCTAACACTAAGCCCCTGAAGATCTTCCTACCTTGTGTTCACCTCGCCGGGTTCACCGATCGGTCCAGAAGAGGGTCCGAAGTGTTCATCCAAGCCCAAGCGGGGGGCTGAAGAGTGACGTCCATCCTCGGGCTGAAGTCTGGATCCAAGCGGCGGCTGAAGAAATCCATCATCGGGATGAAGTCGGAAGTCCATCATCGGGATGAAGTCTTCTATCAAGACGCATCTTCAATCTTCTTTCTTCCGGAGCGGAGCGGAGCCATCTTCTTCCCAGCGGACGCGGATCCAACCTCTTCAAGCGACGCCTACTAGCCGAATGACGGTTCCTTTAAGGGACGTCATCCAAGATGGCGTCTCTCGAATTCCGATTGGCTGATAGGATTCCATCAGCCAATCAGAATCAAGTTCAATCCGATTGGCTTATCCAATCAGCCAATCAGATTGAGCTCGCATTCTATTGGCTGTTCCGATCAGCCAATAGAATGCAAGCTCAATCTGATTGGCTGATCGGATCCAGCAGCCCCATTGTTTTCTATGGGGGAATCGTGCACAAGCACGTTTTTGAAGCTGGCCGCGTCCGTAAGCAACTCTGGTATTGAGAGTTGAAGTTGCGTTAAATATGCTCTACGCTCCTTTTTTGAAGCCTAACGCAGCCATTCTGTGAACTCTCAATACCAGAGTTATTTAAAAGGTGCGGCCAGAAAAAAAACAGTGTTAGCTACGCGGGTCGTTACCGACAAAACTCTAAATCTAGCCGTTAGTAAAAAAGAAAAATGGCTAATTTCGACCAGTCATCAATCTGAAAACTCTAAATCATTATGTAACTTATCAACATTTCAAGATGGAGGGTATCCATCTTCCGAGGGACTCTCTACTGGACAAGGATTGGCTTGTTCGATTAGACCTCAAGGATGCATACCTTACCGTTCCTATACATTCTTCCCACAGGAGAATTCTTAGCTTCTTCTGGAACTAAACTCTTTGGCAATTCACCTGCCTTCCATTCGGCCTTTCATCCGCTCCGTGGATATTCACGAAAATTCTGAAACCAGTCATAGCCTGGCTAAGATTCAGAGGAATACGCCTGATAGTTTATCTGGATGACATTCTTATCATGAATCAAGTCTCCTCCACTCTTCTTCTTCATTTGAACATCACTTGTTCCCTTCTGGAGAATTTGTGATTCATAATCAACAAAGAAAAATCCTCCCTTCTCCGTCTCAATCCATTGTTTTCTTGGGATTTCAAATCAACACTTTAGAATCCACCTTAAGTGTCTCATTAGAGAAATTGAAGAACATCAAGAAGGAGATTTTCTCTCTTTTTAAGAAAACTTGCTTTCCTCTTCGCTTATTAGCCCATATCATCGGTCTACTTTCCTCTTCCATTCAAGCCATCTTTCCAGCCCCTCTACATTATCGGGCTCTTCAACGCTTGAAAATATCTCACCTTCAAAGAGGTTTTTCTTATCAGCTTGGGATTTCCTTATCCCCAGAAGCCAAAGAGGAGCTCATCTGGTGGATTCAAAACATAGAGGCATGGAACGGCTAAGCAATATTCAGTTCTGTTCCAGATTTTGTCATAGAATCAGATGCAAGCAACTCTGGCTGGGGAGCGCGTTGCGGTTCCACAATCACAGGTGGCAAATGGACCCTTCTAGAATCCAATCTTCATATCAACTGCAAAGAACTTCTGGCGGGATCCTTTGCAATTCAGAGTTTTCTCAAGTCCAACCTTCCTACTTCGGTTCTTCTTTGCATGGACAACCTTTCGGCAGTTCGATATCTAAATTGTTTAGGAGGCACAAAATCAAAACCTCTTTCAGATCTTACAAAAAATTTCATTCACTTTTGCCTCGACAAGAATATTTCTATTTCTGCGGAATTTATTCCAGGTCTATCCAATCAGGCTGCAGGTTGGGGTTCTCGCTATTTGAAGGACTCCAGCGATTGGAAATTGGACAGGAGTATTTTCCTAAAGATTTCTTCTCTCAGGGGCCCTTTCCTTCTCGACCTTTTTGCCTCTCATTCCAATTTTGAAGTCAGACCCTTTTTTCAGCTGGGGACCGGACCCAGACGCCTCTGCCGTGGATGCTTTCCTTCAAGTGTGGCCCCCTTCAGGAGCTTACACTTTCCCCCCTTTTTCTATGATTGCTCGGACTCTGGCTTATATCCGCAGGAACCCGATATCTCTTCTCCTGATCACCATCCCAGCCTTGGTACCCTTCTCTTCTGGAACTCTCTTTCCTTCCTCCCCTACTTATTCCTTCCTTCCCTCATCTCCTTCAGATCCCCTGGGATTCCCTCATCCCCTGTTGCTTTCCAAATCTCTATCTCTTGTTGCTTGGATGCTTTCAGGGGATCTTGGTCTCTCTATGGACTTTTGGACCGAGCTTGATCTTTATTACAAGACTCTTGGGCTCCTGGAACCAAAAGATGTTATCTCTCAGCTTGGTCCAAGTGGTCTGGCTGGTGTGTCCAGAGGGACTTGGATCCCTTTTCAGCTCCTTTGAATTTCATTTTAGATTATTTCTCTTTTCTTTTTGACACAGGTCTTGCCTATAGATCTATCAATATAGCATGTTCGGCTATCTCTGCTGGTCACGTTCTTATTAATAATACCCCTGTTGGGAAAATCCATCAGGTCTGCAGACTTCTCAAAGCAATTCGTATCCAAAAACCTCAGACTTCTAAATACTCTTTCTTTTGGGATGTAGATTTGGTTTTGTCCTTTCTTAGAAATTGGCCTTCTAATGGTCTTCTTTCTTTCAAACAGCTGTCAGCTAAACTTGCCACTCTTCTCTGTCTTCTCTCTTTTCGCAGAGATTCTGATGTTCGGGCCATTGATATTAATTCTCAAATGTTTTCTCCTTTTGGTGTCACCTTTATCCTTCCTAAAAGAACTAACTGTCTTTCTCAATCTATATGTTATCCTTATTTCTCTTATCATCCTAAATTGTGTGTTGTCCTTTGTCTTGTATTTGTCTCGTACTCAACCTTTACGTCTTGCTTCTTCTTCTCAACTTCTCATCTCTTTTGTTTCCCCTTTCAAACCTGTCTCCTCTACTTCTATTGCCAGGTGGGTAAAATGGATTATGCTTCTTTTTGGTGTGGAAGAATCTTTCTCAGCTCACTCCGTTCATGGAGCTTCTGCCTCTAAAGCCTTTTTAAAATCCTCTTCCCTCCAAGATATTTTAAATGCAGCTGACTGGTCTTCAGACTCCACCTTTAGACAATTTTATTTTAAACCTATTAATAACGCTGCTTTTTCTTTAATTTCATGATCATTTTTTGCTTTAAACTAGCAAAATATGAGTCTCTGGTCTTGTAATAAAATTCTGATTATTCTAGCTTTAGTGTAGCTATAATCTAGATTATATTAAAGACACAGAGACAAATATTTTCCCACCCTGCCAATCTTTCTGTTCCCTCCCAGTATTAAAATGGTATTTGATTTGTTTATTAATATATATTTTTATTTACAGCATCCACCTCTCAAAACGTCTCCTTCAACTGATTTGGATTTTCCTATCACTCCTCGAAATCTACGTCAACTGTTCAAAATTCTCCTTCAGCGTAGACAGATTCACAGAATAATCCTCTCCTGCTTCAACCTCAAGTTTCTCCATCCTGTATTCAGAATTATTTAGATTTTCTGTTATTGGTTGTTCATGTTCCAGTTGTTATGGTGCTGTAATATGTTCCTTCCTTCTTTAATGTCCTTTTTACCTATTCGCATCAAACAAGAAAGAGGAGGTATTGGTGCACTCTGGACTGTTTATGGACATTATGAGTATGCTGATTGGCTGATATCATCTTCTACATCCATGGCTTTGTCCTTATTGGTTCTTTTGTTTTCTCTATTGTTTCACATGTTTTATGTTTACTAATGTTTTCACTGTATACTTTAAAATGCTGTCAGAGCAGTAAATTGAAAGTAATGCAAAATATTCGTCTCTGTGTCTTTAATAAAATCTAGATTATAGCTACACTAAAGCTAGGATAATCGGAATTATGTTTTTATGTTGATTTTTTTTTTTTTTTTTTAGATTTTGCATATACAATCTTCAATAATCAAACTGTCAAGGTATTTGAGATATTATTAAATAATATATAGAAGTATATTTATCTTTATTTAATAAATCTGTGGATGTGCACATGGTCTGTAGACAAAGGGTTGTTTCTAAGAAATCTCCCACACTCATTATGTAAAATTATGCTGAACACACAGGGGGAGACAATGGAACATTTGGCCTGCCAAATTTTAGAACAGTCACTTAGAGGAATGTTGGGGGAAGTAATTTTGACATAGAACAGGACACAGGCAAATATATGGATTTCCTCCAAGGAAAATGCCGATCCGTCTGAAGAAATGTGAGAGATACAAACATTCTTCAAAGAACTGATAATTAGCACAAATTTATTTGAGTGGATCATGCTGTGTGAGTAATAACCCTGGGAAATACCAGATGTGGTGATTAAAATAACACAGAGAAAACAAAGACAGATGCTGAGATCTACATAGACAGGATTCACTTGGAATACAGTACAATACTGAATTAAAAATAAGCTATTATTCACATATAAATGCCAGGATACCGATAAAATTGTAATGCATTTTAAGCTACTAATTAGCAGTATTAAATTGCCTTGATATAATAAAATGTTAATAATATAACATATTTGGTATCAGAATAATAAAAAAAAAATAACCTAATATTAACCATCTGTAATTGGGGTTATATATGATTAATGCAGAGAGTGTAATCTGATTAAATAACCATTTTATGAAAAAAAAAAAAATTAACTTGCTTAAAAATGTCAGAAATGCTGTATTGTATTGCTATGTTGTACTGTATGCTGCCACCTGGTGTTATGTTGCGAGAACTACAGCCAGAAGGTTCTTTCTGGCTGTTAAAAATGAAATTTCCAAGGGCCAATCCGATTTAGACTTCCCAGATAACCAATGGGAAGGTCAGCTCCCGTAGTGCCACCCACATGATGTCATCAATGATTATATAATGGGAGTGTTGAATGCACAAGAGAGAGTTGTCTGTAACTTGTTGAAAATTAGTGATCTGATTTTGGCTGCGATATACCTGAAAAAAAAAAAAGTTCACTTCAGCAAGGAGCTTAAAACTTATCCTTGATTTGTGCAAAAACCTTCTTTCAAATGAGATGACCTAAAGACCGCTACGAATTGGTTCAAAATTGGTGAAGTATATTGTATTTTAAATTGGTAGTTATAAGCCTAGGTATTGTTCAAATCTGTGTCTGAATTGGCTAAGTAACTCATCTATACAAGTTCTGATATTGTCGGTTAATTTTGTATTAGGATAAATTGCAGTTAAATAGCAGAATATATATTTTATCCTATTGTTTTATAAACACTGTTTAGAATTGTATTGCTTGGATGTTAAAGGTTTTTAGTCCCATTGTGTTAAATAAATAAGGCAGAATTGTGAAGGTATATTGTTCTGGGTTTTGTAAGAAGAATAGCATATCTTAAGAGTTGGTTTTAACGCATATAAACTTTTATTTAGTTTCCTTTTACTGCAAATATAGTTCAATATGTTTATGGATATTAACTAAATAAAAGAATTCAGATATTTATATTAATTTTATGGTCTAGTAGGTGCATGGTTGATAAGGGTTTCTATTTCTTTGTATTGTGTTTATAACCCTGCCATAAACTTATATATATTATTTGGATAGCACTACTAAGATTTTCATAAATATACTGACATAATAATTGGAGGCACTTTTTCTGAGATTTATTAATATCCATCATAATTGATATAATATATTTGTAAGTAAATAGAAATTATTATAAAAGAGAAAAAAATCATATTTCGATATTAATATTTTGAAGATATATTTTTTTTTTTTGAAAAGTTGAAATATTAATTTTCATATTTCGAGATTGACATTAACATCTTGAAATATTATTAAAGATTAATTTTGAAAAATTAATAAAAATATTAATTTTTCATATTTCAAAATTGGTCAAAAATATTAATTTTTCATATTTTCAAAGTAAATCAAAAATATTAATTTTTCATATTTCGGAATATTAATTTTTCATATTTCAAAATTAATAATATTTTTTTGAAATATAAAATTTTTCCTTCTCTCTTTTTATTGGCAAAAATTGTATTAGCGTTTTAGTTTAACTAAGTACTAAACCAATATAATAATGTCTGTAGCCAGAAGTGACTCATTTAATTCTATACATAGCAATGAAATTGGTCCCATAACCATACCTATTACTAAAGGTCAGGTCCTTAAGAAAGATATCTTAAGTTACCTTAAAGGGAAGTTTAATATTGCGGGTGAATTAAATGATTTTATGGATATGCTTGAAACTAGGGCTAAAAATATTACCATTAATAATAATATGTGGAATGAAGAGAATGAATTCTTCCAGGAATTATTAATGATTAATCAATGCAAAGCTCCCATAAAGCGAGACGAACTAATACTAAAATCCTGGCCCCTTTTAATATGCATAATTGACGAAATGTCGTTTTGTGTCACAGACAAACGATTGCAAATACAGGAGCTAGAAAATAGTATTCGTTCCTCGCGCAGACGCGAAGAGGGTTTAAAAATAGCCAAAAATAAAATGGATGAATTTGCCCAAAACCTAGCCACCTTAGATAAGCACAATATGGACTTAATCGCGCAGATACAAGATTTAAATAAACAGCTTGCGCAAAGCCAGAGAGAATTAAGCGATTTAAAAAGGTCATATCACCATAATGAAAACCCCTATATTAGCAATGAGAATAATACAGATAATGCTAACTCCTTTAGCGAACGCGTCAGGGACGAGGTACGAAAATATATAGAACAACATAGACAAATGACCCCTAACGGGTCAGAAGTAGATTTCCCAAATAGACAATCCCCTCAGGATGTAAATCCAGAGGACAGCTGTAGCGCAGCTGATGCGGGGGAGGGAAACTCTAACAGAGAATCCCAAAATAAGTCTGATAAAGTCTATGATTCCCATAAAATAATCACTTTCGTACAACGCGCAGTACCTATATTCTCCAATAAGGGAACAACATCTGTAATTGATCATTTACAGGCTTTTGAAAATGCGTTAGCTATAATGAATGTTACAAGTGAGAAATTGAAAATTGAATTTCTACCTTGGGTATTTGACAGTAAGCATCACAAATTCTTTGCCTCACTAAAGGATATGAATATTCATTCCTGGAATGGGGTAAAACAACAATGCAGAAAAGAATTCGGGCAATATTGCACTAAAACTGCCGCGAAGATAGCGGTATATGGTTTAAAGTGTCGTGCGAATCAGAGTCCAATCGAATTCCTTTCTGTATTGAAAAATGCGTACAGTATGGCTGAAGATAATCCCAAATTTGACGGCTCAGAATTTGTAAATTTATTTTTTGAAGCACTGCCTACACCCATCAAAATTAACTTAGCTAGAGATTTTGATGAGGACTGCTCATTGGAATGGCTGATCAAAGAGAGTACAAAATTATACTCTATTCAGCAGTCCAGTGAGCAGGGGGTTAAAAAGGAATCAAAACCCAAAATTGTAGCAGAAACTAGGGTGTCACCTAAACCCCTCAATTTGGAGTCTAACAAGAGAACTTATGCAGAGGTGGCCAGTCAAAACAGGCCATCTCCACAGAGGTTTAATTCTGCCCCTCCCCCTACACAGGTTGAGGCGCAGGGAGACTATAACCAAAGTGGGGGACATAATCAGGTGAATAATTACTCACAAAGAGAATACTCACCAAATAATTGGTATCCGCGCAAGGGTAGATACAATAGACGGCGAAGATATTCTCAGGGTAACCAGACACCCCAGGTATATAATGCTTCCCAAAATATTAATACTGAACAAGCTGAACCCCAGGGGCAACCACGCCAGAATAGAAATAGTGGCCCTGATTCTGAGGGAACCCAATGGTCCAGGAATCAGTACAATGGGGCACCAAGAGATAGGCCCAGGGGTAGAGGTAACTTGTACAATCAGGTAGATATGCTGTTTACCCAATTAAATCGGTTGAGCGAACAAATCGCTAATATGAGTCAAAAATCTACGGCTCAGCAACCGAACAATACTTTTTTAGGGGTACAGCCAGTGGTCAGCAGTGGACCACAGGCACAGTCATAAATACTGCAGTATCACCTGAAGGGGAGGGGAGAGATATACAAAATGTAGTAATAAATATCAATGATACTAATCATGTTATCTCCCCACAGACCGGAAACGGACAAATTAGCTGTGACAATGAGCGACATCAGCCGGAAAAAGTTAACAAATCTCTTCCTTTGCAGCTCTCTCTTAACCTTGTTTCCACAGATGCAGTACAAAAGAATCCAGCCGACCCTGTCATAGAGGAAATAGGTAGGTATGAAGCTTCTTCTGCATCGGAAAGCATGGCAAACTCAGGTAATACGTGGCAAAGCCCACAAATGTATGAGAATGCAAATTTTATGTGTGAAATGATAGAAACTGCAGGAAGATATTATGTACTAGTTGAGCTGCAAGATTCAGTCTCCAACCCTATCAGGGGATTAATTGACACTGGGTCACAGGCAACTATCTTATCCCACAGGTACTACACACAGCTAAATGAGCTAACACCCCACAAACCCAAAATAAGAGAATTTGACGGTTCTCTAATAGGTGTTGGGGGTGACTCCCTAAAAGTCTACGGTACTGCCTGGTTAAAATTTAAATTGGGGAACAGGGTCATAAGACACCCTGTCATTATAGTGGATCTGCCAACTGATCGTTTAATTATTGGTAGTGATCTCCTGAAACGATTAAGCACCATAATTGATTGCATAAATAATGTAATTTGGTCGCAAGTTAAACGGCCTATCAATTATGAAAAATCTGGTACATCTCGCACCCGACATAGCTGTCACGTGGTGGAAGAGAAACCAGATGCTGTGGAGATTCATTTCAGGAATAACTCTGTACCTGAAATCACTATTCTACAAATAGATGATCAAACTCCTTTTAGTGGCTCTGATGGTAATACTTTTAAAATATCGCCTGGAAAGATAGCGAATATTTCCCTAGATAGCGATGTATTAACCATATCACTCCACAAGGGGAATTATAAAATCCCTAAGGGGGGAGGCCACACTCAATACCTCACAGGGATTGAGAGAGTTAAAGAGGATCTATTTATCCCTATACAAGTGCATGACCTTGGTAAAACCGAGTATGCTAAAATAAACTTAAAACAGGAAGCTAGCTATATAAGCGAAGGTTTATTAACGCAAATAGCTGAACCTAAAGTGATTAAATATCTTTCTCCCCAAGACCACTGCGTCAACGGCCTGGATGACAGGTCTGAAAGCTATAACATCACAGCTAAGTGCTTATTATCTATCTCTATTGGTAATAAGTCAGTGAAGCACCTGTTTTTAGTTTTAAATACTCCCAATAATCAAATATACATTGGCAATGATATCTTACATAGATATGCCATACAAATAGATTTGATTAATTCTTGCCTCTGGAGCAGGTTAAAGGGGGACCCTGAAGTATTTCAGGATGAAAATGCAGCCCTGAAATCAAACCAGCAATTGCCATATGCTGTGAATATGCAGGTATCTAGCGATGTTATAATTCCTGCTGGGGCTGATAAATTTCTTTTACCCTTACAGGTAAAGAGAGGTCAGAAATTAAAAACTTCTGAAACACTAATTTGCCTCTCCCATAGAATACAAAATCTGGGTGTCACAGTGACTTACACTCCTATGGTGAATATTGGAACTGTTCCAATAAATATTATTGTGCATAACATGACCCCACAGGATATAACATTATCCAAGGGAACTACCATAGGATATGCACTGGAATCAAGTTATTACACTTTTGGATTCCAGAATAATGTAATTGGGCTAATACCTGAAGGATACCTAACTGAAGAACAATTAATAGAACAATCCTTTGCATCTATGCCAGAGGGTCTATTTAATATTCAGTCTATTTATCCCTTCAGCTCAGAGGAAGGCATCTGTAAAATTGAAGAAGCCTCTCTGGTGTTTGATCAGCCAATCAAACAGCAAGATTACCCCAATACCCAGAGTCATGGGAGCAATGTAAATTATAATCAAGGGGATCTCACCTCTAGACTGGAAGAAGCCTATGAAATAGGACAGCCTGAAATCTTTCCAGGATTTCAGCAAATAGTCGAAGAGCAAATATCCTTAGCTAATGGCTGTTCTAGCGATGATGAACGCCAACAGCTGCGAGAACTCCTGATGGAGTACAAGGATATTTTCGCTAAGGATTCTTATGACTGTGGTACCACAGACTTACACATTGCAAGAATACAAACAGATCCTAATGCGCCACCTGTATTTGTCAAACAATACAGACTTCCCTTAGCCTCATATGATTCTCTTGCAGAGATCATAAGGAATTTGGAAGAAAGAGGTATTATCAGACAGGTGCACAGCTCTTATAATAATCCTATTCTAGGTGTCCTTAAGCCCAATGGACAATGGCGTTTGTGTGCTGACTTAAGACAGCTAAACAAACGAGTATACATGTCTGGCTGGCCTGTACCATACATTGACCAGTGTCTAGCACAAATGCAGGGATCCAAAATATTCACTGCCATTGATTGTGCACAGGGATATTGGACCATAAAGGTACATGAAGAGGACCAATATAAGCTAGCATTCTCCTTCCAAAAGGTTCAGTATGCATTCCAGAGACTTCCATTTGGATACATAAATTCGGGACATGAATTTGCTGTATTCATGCATAAGGCTATGCCTGACGCACTGGAAAGGGGGACCTTATCTTATGTGGATGATGTTTTAATCAAAAGCACAGACTTTGAAAAACACATTGCAGAGCTTAAACACGTCCTCAGCCAACTTAAAAGGGCAGGTGTCAAATTATCCCTGCAAAAAGCTCAATGGTGCCGCACTCGTGTAAACTTCTTGGGACATGAAGTTACCTCTGATGGATTAAATCCCCAGAAGAAAAAGGTGGAAGCTATAGTGAATTCTAAAAACCCAACTAACTTAAAGGAATTGAGATCATTCCTGGGTATGACGAATTATTCTCGCAAATTCATTGATAACTATGCGGAATTAGCTAAACCACTACTACTTCTTCTAAAGAAGGATGTGAAATGGCACTGGAGTGAGTCTCAAGAGACAGCCATCAGAGAGCTGAAGAGAAAACTCACTCAAGCACCTTGCTTAGCGTACCCTGAAGGTGGTAAACCTTTCTACTTAGAAACAGGGTACACAGATGTAAGCATGAGTGCTGTGTTATACCAAAAGCATGATAATTTGAACAAAGCCATTGCTTATGCGAGCAAAAATCTATCCCCAGTAGAAATAAAGTTTAACGATTGCGAAAAAGCCCTCTTATCTACTGTATGGGCTCTACAAAATTTCCGCAGCTATATACAGGGCGAGAAAATTATTGTAGAAACGGCCCACCAGCCTTTGCTATATTTGCAAAGTGAGAGAATAAGAGATGGGAATTTGTCTAATAGCCGCATAACAGCGTGGACTCTTTCCTTACAAGGCTGGCCCTTAGAAATTCGCTACAAGCAGAATAAAAAGAATCCAGTCGCACAAGGGCTTGCTGAGCTCCACGACTGTACTGCTAGAGATCCTGGGGAAGAATTATCAGAAGATGATTTTCTGGAAGAACAATTGCTTTCCCCATATAAAATGTACAATGAGGACCATTGTCAAACATTACCTTGGGTATATGTTGATGGTTGTTCTTACCATGCCACTATTGATAATGAGCGCAGATTAGTCGCTGGCATTGGTATAACTGGGGCAAACGGATTCTCAAATATATCTGTAGGTTTCAACATTGGACCAAGATCCAGTCAAGTTGCAGAACTAACTGCTGTTTTCAAAACCATTGAAATGGCTATTGAACATGGTATTCATGAATTTGTGATCATAACTGACTCAAATTATGTGCGTGACAGTTTTGTTGAATACCTGCCAACTTGGAAAAGAAATGGCATGCAGAAAAGCAATAACAAACCAGTCAAGCATGGCAAATTGTTCTGCGAGATTGATAATCTGGTAGTATCCAATGATTTAACCATACACTGGAAAAAGACCAAGGGTCATTCCAGAGTTTTAGGTCCTGATAAGGAAGGCAATGACCTTGCGGATTCATTAGCCAAACAAGGAGCCATAACTGGAGAACTCCTTAATATTGACCACTTAATGGGTGCAATTCAGGTAGAAGCCATTACCAGAAACCAGGCAAAACAACAGAGTGAGCCTAACTTGGTACAATGGAGTCAGGATTCTCCTAGTGAGGACCTGATCACTAGTCAAAAAGAAGACCCCATTGTAGGCATCTTCTATAAACACATAGAAGATTCTGAAAGCAACCCCATCTCAAAAGATGATTGTATTGGCAAAGAAGATCTGAGAATCTTAATAAAATCTAAATCACAATTCAAATTACAGGATGGTTTGTTAATTAGAACCTCCAAAACTGGCATCCAGCAGTGGGTAGTACCCACCAAGTTCAGAGGTCTAATGCTTCAACATGCCCATGATGCTCCCACATCTGGTCATCGTGGTGCCAAACTCACGTATGAAATATTACGTGATTATGCTTTTTGGCCACACATGTTGAAAGATGTTCAAACCTACTGTCAAGGGTGTTTAATCTGTCCACAGTTCCAACCCACTGCACCAACACATAGAGCGCCATTGCAGAAAAGGGGGATGGTAATGCCATGGTCAGATATACAAATTGATTTTATTGGCCCAGTAACAAGATCATCAAGAGGTAACAAATACATGTTAACCGTGACATGCCTGTTCACTAAATGGGTAGAGTGCATTAGTGCACCTAACAATAGTGCTGAAACATGTGCAGCATTGCTCATCAACCATGTATTTTCCAGATTTGGTTTGCCCCAAAGAATCGAGTCAGATCGGGGGACCCACTTCACTAGCGAAGTGATGACAAAAATGTGGAAAATACTAGGGGTTAAAAGAAAGCTCCATATTGCTTATAGAGCTGCCTCAAGTGGTGGTGTAGAGCGTTACAACCAGTCTATTGTTAAAATCCTCAAAAAGTTTGTGAGTGAAACAGGTAAAGACTGGGATGTAAAACTACCTCTAGTCTTAATGGCATTAAGAGCAACTCCAAGTAGTGCTACCAAAATGTCACCTTTTGAACTGATGACTGGTAGAAGAATGGTTCTACCTCAGCATCTGCTGTACCGTACATCAGATCAAAACTTGATAAATGCTGCCAATACACATCAATATGTGGAGAACCTAAGAAAGCACCTGCAATATGCATTTGCATTTGCTCAAAGGAATTTAGAAAGAGCCGCAACTGCCACTAAAACCTATTATGATCTCAAAACATCCAAAAAGGAATATGAAATAAATGATAAAGTTTATCTTTATAACTTTGGAAGAGATCAGGTTAGGGAGAAGAAATTTCTTCCCTCATGGAAAGGTCCTTTCGTCATTACTGACAAAATATCTCCAGTGGCCTATAAAATAAGAATTCCCAAAAATGAAGGTTTCATAGATAAATGGGTCCATATCAATCAATTGCGAGCGTGTCATCCAAGATCCCAACTACAAGTCATAGAGGGAGAATGAAGTGTCATATCCCAAAATGAACTAAAGACATACTGTAGTTTAAAGATGCCTAGCTGATAAACATGAAGGCTCAAAATTGACAGACTATCTACATAGAAAACTGTCCATGATGTGTACGGTCAACATCCTCACCAAATACCACAAACTTTGATCCAATTCAAATACATGTGTCCTACATATTTTTGAATTTGAAAGGGGGATTTATGTCAAGGTATTTGAGATATTATTAAATAATATATAGAAGTATATTTATCTTTATTTAATAAATCTGTGGATGTGCACATGGTCTGTAGACAAAGGGTTGTTTCTAAGAAATCTCCCACACTCATTATGTAAAATTATGCTGAACACACAGGGGGAGACAATGGAACATTTGGCCTGCCAAATTTTAGAACAGTCACTTAGAGGAATGTTGGGGGAAGTAATTTTGACATAGAACAGGACACAGGCAAATATATGGATTTCCTCCAAGGAAAATGCCGATCCGTCTGAAGAAATGTGAGAGATACAAACATTCTTCAAAGAACTGATAATTAGCACAAATTTATTTGAGTGGATCATGCTGTGTGAGTAATAACCCTGGGAAATACCAGATGTGGTGATTAAAATAACACAGAGAAAACAAAGACAGATGCTGAGATCTACATAGACAGGATTCACTTGGAATACAGTACAATACTGAATTAAAAATAAGCTATTATTCACATATAAATGCCAGGATACCGATAAAATTGTAATGCATTTTAAGCTACTAATTAGCAGTATTAAATTGCCTTGATATAATAAAATGTTAATAATATAACATATTTGGTATCAGAATAATAAAAAAAAAATAACCTAATATTAACCATCTGTAATTGGGGTTATATATGATTAATGCAGAGAGTGTAATCTGATTAAATAACCATTTTATGAAAAAAAAAAAAATTAACTTGCTTAAAAATGTCAGAAATGCTGTATTGTATTGCTATGTTGTACTGTATGCTGCCACCTGGTGTTATGTTGCGAGAACTACAGCCAGAAGGTTCTTTCTGGCTGTTAAAAATGAAATTTCCAAGGGCCAATCCGATTTAGACTTCCCAGATAACCAATGGGAAGGTCAGCTCCTGTAGTGCCACCCACATGATGTCATCAATGATTATATAATGGGAGTGTTGAATGCACAAGAGAGAGTTGTCTGTAACTTGTTGAAAATTAGTGATCTGATTTTGGCTGCGATATACCTGAAAAAAAAAAAAAGTTCACTTCAGCAAGGAGCTTAAAACTTATCCTTGATTTGTGCAAAAACCTTCTTTCAAATGAGATGACCTAAAGACCGCTACGAATTGGTTCAAAATTGGTGAAGTATATTGTATTTTAAATTGGTAGTTATAAGCCTAGGTATTGTTCAAATCTGTGTCTGAATTGGCTAAGTAACTCATCTATACAAGTTCTGATATTGTCGGTTAATTTTGTATTAGGATAAATTGCAGTTAAATAGCAGAATATATATTTTATCCTATTGTTTTATAAACACTGTTTAGAATTGTATTGCTTGGATGTTAAAGGTTTTTAGTCCCATTGTGTTAAATAAATAAGGCAGAATTGTGAAGGTATATTGTTCTGGGTTTTGTAAGAAGAATAGCATATCTTAAGAGTTGGTTTTAACGCATATAAACTTTTATTTAGTTTCCTTTTACTGCAAATATAGTTCAATATGTTTATGGATATTAACTAAATAAAAGAATTCAGATATTTATATTAATTTTATGGTCTAGTAGGTGCATGGTTGATAAGGGTTTCTATTTCTTTGTATTGTGTTTATAACCCTGCCATAAACTTATATATATTATTTGGATAGCACTACTAAGATTTTCATAAATATACTGACAAAACATTCCAACAATATAAAATCACTTGTCAAATATTAAGTATACTCCAGTATGGTACATTGTAACATGAAACAGATGTAACACAAGCATTCTAGCAATCAATGTTAAAGGGACAGTCTAGTATAAATTAAACTTTCATTATTCAGATAGGACTTTTAATTTTAATCAACTTTCCAATTTACTTTTATCATCAAATTAGTTTTTTTCTCTTGGTATTCTTAGTTTAAACTAAACATAGGTAGGCTCATATGCTAATTTCTAAGCCTTTGAGGGCTGCCTCTTATCAAATCCTTTTTAAATCTCTTTTCAACACAAAGAGACAGAAAGTACACGTGGGCCATATAGATAACACTGTGTTCAGACACAGGGGGTTATTTAAGATCTAGAACAACACAATGCTAAATTTAAGACAATAGATAATAAACAGTCACAGTCATGTGATCAGGGGCTGGAAGAAGGTTCCTAGATACAAGGTAATCACAGAGGTAAAAAGTATATTAATATAACTGTGTTGGTTATGCAAAACCAGGGAATGGGTAATAAAGGGATTATCTATCTTTTAAAACAATAACAATTCTATGGTAGACTGTCCCTTTAAGTACTTCAGAGTTTTCTCTGAACCTTAGCTGAGTTAAACATAGCTCTATTCCATGTGCCCTTCGCTTGGTCTAGTCCGCTCCTGCCCCCCCTCCCAGAGGCTTCATGGTAATGGATATATGGCTCCCATTGTAATAGAAAAGCATCCCTATCATCTAATTATTCAGCTGTAGCACTTGCTTTATCAAAGTGATATGTCATCTTTTGCTTTATTAGTTCAAAACTAGGAGGAATTCCTTTCCAAAATTGGGCTATACCCAATCTAACTATAGTGCAGATCCACCTAGCTATTTTATTATTGTGTTTAGTGAGTCCTGGGATCGGGAAGTGGAGCAGTGCCAGTTCCATTGTTAGTGCAATTATCTTTTGGAAAATCTCACTTATTAGGGCCGAGGTGTGTTCCCATATTTTCTTAATATACCTGCATTCCCACCACATGTGCGGGTATGTCCCAAGTTCTCCGCATCCTCTATAACAGAGTTTGGTCAGTGGGTCTCCCCCACCCCCCGATCTAGTCGGAAATAAATACCATCTGAAGGCTACCTTAATTAAGTTCTCCTTAAGTGTCGTGTTCTGTGAGAAAGATAACCCACCAGCAAGATTCTCTGTCCAAGTTTTAACAGTCCATGTTTTTCCCATGTCTTGTTCCCATTTTAACATAAGTTGAGGTTTACTGTCTTGAGGTGGTCTATTGAATGTAGTGTATAAAATGGATATTCCTCCTCTAATGTGGTGATCAGCGAGACAAAGCATTTCTAATGTGGTGCTTATAGGAGCCCTCTCACCACCCATGACCTGCTGCGCTCTGGATTTTAATTGTAAGTAGTGGTACCAAATATCTTTATCCTCGCGATCTAAGGCTTGATATTGTTCATAGGACATAATTCTGTCCTCTTTATGTATATCTGTTATTCTATAAAGCCCTTTATTGACCCATTTCTGTTGTGTGCTTTTGTCAATAGAAGAAGTTTGGGTTACCAGAGGTGTTATCTTCGACCTCTTGTTGAGTAGGGGGAATTTAGAGTTTAAGTTTTTCTATATGTGTAAAGTATGTTGGATTGTGATGTATTCGCATTTTTTGTGGGCGGTGACATTATCTGGAGTCCACATTAAGTTGGATAATGGTGCAGTGTCCATAACGCTGGATTCAATTTGTACCCATTGTGAGATATTGTTAGGCTGAAACCATTGTAAAGTTTGGGGTATGTGGGCCGAATAATAATATGGGATTAGATTTGGAAGACCCACTCCTCCCTCCTTTCTAGTAGTGCACATACGTTTTTTGTTAATTCTAGTTCGTTTTCCCTGCCACACAAACTTTAGAATGTCTTTTTGGAGTTTATGCAACTCTGATAGTGGGAGTGTTATAGGTAAGGATCGGAACAGATATAGTAGTTTGGGCAGCAAGGACATTTTAGTGGATATGATCCTCCCATATAAAGATATTTTGAGTTTCATCCATTTCGCTATTAGCCCTCTAATATATTTGAACATGGGGAGATAATTTATTTGCTATAGGGAGTGTATGTTATTAGAAAGATTAATCCCTAAGTACTTAATGGAATTCTTAGGCCATTTAAACGAAAAATTTAGTTCCATCAATTTTTTAATTTGACTCCGAAGGCTTCACACTTTTCCTCATTTATTTTATAACCTGACAGGGATCCAAAGTGTTGTATTATTGCGTATATTGGTGGGAGGGAGAGTAATGGTTTAGTTATTGTCAGAATTATGTCATCGGCAAATAGTGAAATATTATGTTCTGTCTGACCTACTTTGATTCCCGAGATGTCCTGATTGTCTCTAATTTTAATGGCAAGCAGTTCAATGCTCAACACAAATAAGAACAGGGACAGTGGGCATCCCTGTCGGGTACCATTATTAATGTGTATAGTGCTGGATGATAGCCCGATAGTTTAACGTGAGCTGTAGGGAGTGAGTATAGTGATTTGATAGCGTCATAAAATGGCCCCGTAATGCCCACCTTCTCCAATACCGCAAACATAAAGTCCCAGTTGATTCTGTCGAACGCCTTCTCTGCATCCAAAGAAAGGAACAGAGAAGGCGTTCCTCCCACAGTGGCAATATTAATTAAATCTATAATTTTTCGTGTGTTGTCTGGTGCTTCTCTTTGTGAGATAAACCCCACTTGGTCTGGGTGTATTAGTTTAATGAGGAGGGGGTTAAGGCGGTTCGCTACTATTTTAGTCAATAATTTGATGTCCTGATTTATTAAGGAAATGTGTCTATAATTTTGGCAATGCTGTTTGTTTTTCCCAGGCTTTGGGATCACTGCAATTCTTGCCATCAGCATTTCTTTGGGTACTTCCTTGCCCTGCATCATAGAGTTAAATACCTGGGCTAGCTGCGGCACCAGTAAAGGTTGAAACGTTTTATAAAAAAGACCAGAGTAGCCGTCAGGTCCTGGCGCTTTAGACCCTTTAAGGTTTTTATGCTTAATCTTATTTCCTCATGAGTTATGGGATTATTTAAAGAGTCAAGTTCGTCCGCTGTTATGGTCGGCAGTGAGCTATCTCCAAGAAAGGTTAGTAAGTCTGGGGTCTTGTCTCTACCTTTATTGGCTGTCGGTAAGTTGTACAGTCTATTGTAGTAGTCTGCAAACAGATTTGCTATATCTTGAGTGTCATTGAAAATCCTATTGTCTGGGGATTGTAGCTGCGGGACTGTTGTGGTCTTTATGATAGAAAAAAGGATGATCCGATTCCAGGTAGATGAAAGATAAAATCCAACTTTATTGAAGCTCATTCGGTTAAAACCAAGGGGGGGGGGGGACACCATAGCAAGCTGTAACTTGTAGCAGACAAAGCACTGGGCTTACGCGTTTCGGCTTAGTGAGCCGTAATCATAGCCTGATGTGCATTGTCTGTTACCACTATTTAAAGGCAAAGGATCATTATGCTAATGGACATTAATTAAAACATAATTCAAACAATTAAATGACTGCTACAAGTTATTTAACTCTGTACTAGCCTCAGAAGTGTTTATACAATATTATTAAATAGGGGAATATTCAATTAGACCAAAATATGCCACATATCAAATTTGAATCTAGCCCCTTTACATAAAGTTGTAGGCAAAATTTAAACAATATGTATTAACATTTGATAAACTGTGTGATGCGAGCTCAATCTGATTGGCTGATTGGATCAGCCAATCGGATTGAACTTGATTCTGATTGGCTGATTCCATCAGCCAATCAGAATATTCCTACCTTAATTCCGATTGGCTGATAGAATCCTATCAGCCAATCGGAATTCGAGGGACGCCATCTTGGATGACGTCATTTAAAGGAACCGTCATTCGGCGAGTAGGCGTCGGTTGAAGAGGATGTTCCGCGTCGGCTTGGAAGAAGATGGCTCCGCTCCAGAAGAAAGAAGATTGAAGATGCGGCTTGATAGAAGACTTCATCCCGATGATGGACTTCCGACTTCAGCCCGATGATGGATTTCTTCAGCCGCCGCTTGGATCCAGACTTCAGCCCGAGGATGGACGTCACTCTTCAGCCCCCCCCCCGCTTGGGCTTGGATCAAGACATCGGAGGCTCTTCTGGACAGATCGGGACCCGGTGAGGTGAAGATAAGGTAGGAAGATCTTCAGGGGCTTAGTGTTAGGTTTATTTAAGGGGGGTTTGGGTTAGATTAGGGGTATGTGGGTGGTGGGTTGTAATGTTGAGGGGGGTATTGTATGTGTTTTTTTTACAGGCAAAAGAGCTGAATTCTTTGGGGCATGCCCCGCAAAGGGCCCTGTTCAGGGCTGGTAAGGTAAAAGAGCTTTGAACTTTTTTAATTTAGAATAGGGTAGGGCATTTTTTTATTTTGGGGGGCTTTGTTATTTTATTAGGGGGCTTAGAGTAGGTGTAATTAGTTTAAAATTGTTGTAATATTTTTCTAATGTTTGTAAATATTTTTTTATTTTTTGTAACTTAGTTCTTTTTTATTTTTTGTACTTTAGTTAGTTTATTTAATTGTATTTATTTGTAGATATTTTATTTAAATAATTTATTGATAGTGTAGTGTTAGGTTTAATTGTAGATAATTGTAGATATTGCATTTAAATAATTTATTGATAGTGTAGTGTTAGGTTTAATTGTAGATAATTGTAGATATTGTATTTAATTAATTTATTGATAGTGTAGTGTTAGGTTTAATTGTAACTTAGGTTAGGATTTATTTTACAGGTAATTTTGTAATTATTTTAACTATTTTAGCTATTAAATAGTTCTTAACTATTTAATAGCTATTGTACCTGGTTAAAATAAATACAAAGTTGCCTGTAAAATAAATATTAATCCTAAAATAGCTATAATATAATTATAATTTATATTGTAGCTATATTAGGGTTTATTTTACAGGTAAGTATTTAGATTTAAATAGGAATAATTTATTTAATAAGTGTTAATTTATTTCGTTAGAATAAAATTATATTTAACTTAGGGGGGTGTTAGGGTTAGGGTTAAAATTAGCTTTAGGTGTTAAAAAATTTATTAGAGTAGCGGTGAGCTCCGATCGGCAGATTAGGGGTTAATACTTGAAGTTAGGTGTCGGCGATGTTAGGGAGGGCAGATTAGGGGTTAATACTATTTATTATAGGGTTATTGAGGCGGGAGTGAGGCGGATTAGGGGTTAATAACTTTATTATAATAGCGGTGCAGTCCGCTCGGCAGATTAGGGGTTAATAAGTGTAGGCAGGTGGAGGCGACGTTGTGGGGGGCAGATTAGGGGTTAATAAATATAATATAGGGGTCGGCGGTGTTAGGGGCAGCAGATTAGGGGTACATAGGGATAACGTAGTTGGCGGCAGTGTACGGAGCGGAAGATTAGGGGTTAAAAAATTTTTATAGAGTGGCGGCGATGTGGGGGGGCCTCGGTTTAGGGGTACATAGGTAGTTTATGGGTGTTAGTGTACTTTAGAGCACAGTAGTTAAGAGCTTTATAAACCGGCGCTAGCCCAGAAAGCTCTTAACTACTGACTTTTTTCTGCGGCTGGAGTTTTGTCGTTAGAATTCTAACGCTCACTTCAGCCACGACTCTAAATACCGGCGTTAGAAAGATCCCATTGAAAAGATAGGATACGCAATTGACGTAAGGGGATCTGCGGTATGGAAAAGTCGCGGCTGCAAAGTGAGCGTTAGACCCTTTCCTGACTGACTCCAAATACCGGCGGTAGCCTAGAACCAGCGTTAGGAGCCTCTAACGCTGGTTTTGACGGCTACCGCCCAACTCTAAATCTAGGCCTAAGTGTGCTCGCACTCTGACAGTTGTCAGAAGCCCTGATAGGGGTTAACCAAGAAGTGCAGTGATCCCTTTAATTAATAAACATATATTGGATGATAAATAAAATCAATATCATTTAAATTTAACGCAGTATTTATATAATCTAGTGCATTGAGTCCATAATATTGTTTATGAGGTTGTGAAATTATATATATATTTTTGTTTTAAACAATATACTTAACATTGAATCCCCTATTTAATAATATTGTATAAACACTTCTGAGGCTAGTACAGAGTTAAATAACTTGTAGCAGTCATTTAATTGTTTGAATTATGTTTTAATTAATGACCATTAGCATAATGATCCTTTGCCTTTAAATAGTGGTAACAGAAAATGCAAATCAGGCTATGATTACGGCTCACTAAGCCGAAACGCGTAAGCCCAGTGCTTTGCCTGCTACAAGTTACAGCTTGCTATGGTGTTCCCCCCCCCCCCTTGGTTTTAACCGAATAAGCTTCAATAAAGTTGGATTTTATCTTTCATCTACCTGGAATCGAATCATCCTTTTTCTATCTTGTATTTTTATCAGCTACAACAGATCCAAAAAATTTTCCAGGACGGAACATTGTTTGCCAGCACTGTCGGCATCACGCTACAGACATCAGTCCCAGGAAGGTGACGTCACCGCACAGCGCAGAGTGGAGAGTTACGGGACACGCCGAAGAATTGAGGCGGACTTCACAGCGGCTTGTACATGGAGCAACGGGATTGCAGGGTGAGAGAGGTAGAGAGCACGGCTCTCTTCGCACCGCATCAGTAGCGGAAGGTCCTCAGGCCACCTGAAAGTAACCGTGAGTAATTGACAAGCTTCTATCATTACCGTAACCCACAACTATTCTGTATCTATGGACTGCCTGACAGTGTGTAATTTATACCAGGAGGGATATATGTTTACATGCACACACACCCCTCTCTGTAAGTGGTCTTTATGATCTCTTTCAATTTGTTGGCCAACATCCTGTCCGGCTTATTTCCATAAATGTAGTATTGAGTGTCAACTATCCTTATTGATCTAATCAATTCCTTATTTAAGAGCATATCTAATTCTACATTTGTGGCTTTGAGTTGTTTGGCTATAGTACGTGTAGGGTTGCTTCCGAATTGTATTCGTAACTGATTCGCCTCTGATTTTAGCTCTATTAATTTAGCCTCCCTGAATTTATGTTGTTTGTTTGATTCGGCCATGAGCAGACCTCGTATGTAAGCCTTCAGTGCTCCCCACTCATAAACCGGATTATGAGTGGAATTATTATTAATTTCAATGAATTCTGTAATTTGTCATTTTAATTTGTCCAGTACAAGACTGTCCCGAAGTAAGGATGTGTTTAGAGTCCAAGATTTAGTCCTTCTTGGATTGATCAGACCCGCTAGAGTAACTTCCACTATAGAGTGGTCTGACCAAGAACAGTTTATGATTGAGGCCCTGGTAAGTAGAGGCAACAGGATTTGACTCAGAAAGATATAGTCTATTCTGGAATGAGTTGTATGCATGGGGGAATAATATGTGTAGTCATGAACTCCTTGGTTAAGTGAACGCCAACTGTCTGTCAGATTATGATCTATGGAAAAATCATGTAGAATTTTGCTTGGTTTTTTAAGTAAATTAGTGTGTGGTGTCTCCTGCGTTGATCTATCAACTTTATCATTCATGGTGGTGTTAAAGTCGCCTCCCACAATGGTTTTATATCTTTTCCATAATGTTAAATGTTTGCTCAATTTAGAGATAAAGTTAGCTTGCTGCTCATTAGGAGCGTATTCATTGACTATCAAAATGGGAGTGTTTTGTAAGGATCCCTTTATTATTAAATACCTACCCTCTCTATCTCTAACTACAGAATCCTCATGGAAATTCAATGAGGAATGGATTAGTACTGGGACTCCGCACTTCTTTATAGGACCTATAGTGTGATATTGAGTGGAATATGCTTTATCCCAGTATTTGGGAGTATAGGATGATGTAAAATGCGTTTCCTGGAGCATCACTATGTGTGCGTTTAGTGCCTTGTATTCTGAAATTGCCTTTTTCCTCTTGATGTCAGAGTTTAGTCCTCTAACGTTGTGTGATATTATTTTTATGGACATGATGTATCTAGGGGAGGATTTCGCTAATATGGTACCTGTAGGCATCTAAGGGAAAGCCAATGTTCTCGTTGGTTCGGGGGGGGGGGGCAGTGCAGACCAAGCCAGTCTCTACCTCTGCGTTCAGAGTATGTATCATACCTTTATATTAGTCAAAAGGATAGCTTAGTTGAGTATACAACAATTGAGTAAGCATTGCAAGGAAAGAAACAACTATATAAACTGTCTCAATGATAATATGGAGTAAACCAAAAAATAATAAAAAAAAGCATAAAAAGAAACGTTGGAGATGTTAACATATATATGATTCAGAGGATACTTCATATGACACATAAACCTGAGCTGGTGTCTAGCATGACTAAATTTTTCTATAAGGGAAGAAAAAAAAAAGGAGGGGGTAACGGAAGGGTAGGGAGGGGAATAGTGGGAAGGTGGGGAGGGGGAAGGGTAAAGTAGATCCTGAGAATGTTTACATTATTTTTATAAACCAATACCAGTTGTTATAGTAATGAGATTTTTATGTGGAACATAAGTAATACAGCACAGTAGGTCCAAACCATAGGGCAATATATATAGGATAATTAGAATTGCGAACATCTGGTACAAATCATATAGTTCCGTATAGAAACAGCCCCCTTATGCTGTTACTACTCTTTATTGGACCTTACCATCCAGTTGGGAAGTGTCCCCATTTACTTGAGAGCATTAATTTAAGAACGTGATAACATGTTAACAACTATAAAACTTTAACACATTAATGCTGAACTTTAAACTATGAACTGAAAGTGTCGGGGCATTGCCCCAATAATTTGGGATAGTCCATTCTTCTCATGGATTAGTCCCAGTACATCATAAGCTCTTTACCAAACCTTATTTTCAGGTTGAAGGATCATCAGCTTCATTTGGTGATTCCACCCCAGTAGCATCGCTAAGGTTGGTCTTCTGTTTCTTAGCCTTTCCATTTTTCCCAACCGGAGTCCATCCTCTTTGGAAGGTTTTCCTTTGGGGTTCAGAAGTTGCAGGTGTGATTGGTGTGTCTATTTGAATTTGTAGACAATCCAGCAGGGCCTTTCCTTCTTCCAGGGTGGAGCAAGTGTAATTGCCATTTTGTGAAAACTAATTTAAAGGGGAAGTTCCCCCTGTATTTTACATGTTCTTTAGTAAGCGCTGTAGTAATAGGTTTCATGTCTCTCCTTTTCCGCAGTGTGATTGGGGCAAGGTCGGTGAAAATTTGTATGTTACGACCTTCGAATTCTATACATTTTTTTTCTCTGGCAGCTTTCATTATCCGCTCTTTTAGATGGTAGTAGTGTAATTTAAGGATGATGTCCCTATTGTAGTTTTGTTGTGGTCTCGTGAGGGCTCTATGAACCCTATCCATCAGTAAGGTAGTTGGTTCAAGGTCTGGGACTAGCTGTTGAAAAAGTTCAGGGATGATTACTTCTAAATTTTTATAGGATTCTGGAAGATTTCTGATTCGCAGATTGGATCTACGAGATCTATTTTCTAGATCCTCGATCTGCTCTTCAAGCTTGTTTATTTAAGACGTGTTGTCCTGAATCGAGTTTCTGAGTATAGGAATTTCTTCAATCACATTGTCCAATTTTTCTTCCACTTCAGCGGTTCTCCCACCTATTTCTCTAAGGTCTTGTCTTATCTCAGAGAGAGCCATTTTAAATTCCTGAAATAACTATTTAATTTGGGACAAGAGCTCTTTGTTGGGCTCATCTGAGCCGGTAATGCCAAAAATCCCAGAGGTGTTTGTCGGTGGGCTAGTTGTAATAGGTGAATTACTTTTGTCAGGGCCCTTTTGCTTTGATTGGGACCTCGACAGACATTCTTTAACAGTTTGGGACTTGTTTTTCATTTTGAGCTGTCTGATAAATTGTGTGGATAATGTGTTCTATAGTTGTCTACCAATAGTGGGGAGTATTGGCATAAGCTGATTCTTGCTCTTGATTTTTCTCAGGATCTGGGGTTAGTATTTAAATTATAATGTGCATGCTTGATGTTTCCCACGTCTTGGTGGGTTCAAATGGATCAAGTTTATTGCCTGTTAAGTCTCTTGTAGTAGTTACATTGGGTCAGTGAGGAAGAGTAGTATTAAGATAAGTGCAAAGTCTCTCTCGTCAAATGACCTGCAGACCCCAGATGGATTCTCTCCAATCTTTCCTGAACTGCCGCTATAAGGCTGAACAACCCAGGTAGAGAGCACAGTTTGTGAGGCCCTAATAAGGAGACTGTTTTCTGGTGCAGTGGTCTTAGATCACATTAAGGAATGAGGTTTTTAAAACTGCGTAACCCTGCTGACAGGCAAGGAGCAACATAAAGATGGCTTCTTTTCCCGCCTTTTGAGCTGTTACTGGTAATGGCCCCTTTATCTGCTACGCGACTGCAATATGTAGAAACCCGTGAAAACCTTCACCCGGGATGTTATGGGTCTGGGTGGTTGCTCTCGCAACTCTCTGTTTGTCAGTAGTGAGAAGCCGAGGTGCACTGCGTAATTCTCGCTTATTGTGAGGCCTCGGTGTGTGCTCTCACCTCTGACTCTCCCCGCCGACCGCTTCGTGGTCTGTGGTGATGCCGGGTTTCAGGAGTCGGATCTCTAGTGCTTATAATAGGTGCCTCCGCAGTCACCGGAGCAGAGCCCCGACCCTCCGGTCACTGGTTCTTGTCTCTGAAGCCTCAGTTGCGTGGCAGGCAAATAAAAAGGGGATTTCTTGATTTTTCAGGCATCCGATGCCCCTGGCAGAACTTGTCAATGATGCGGGTAGAATTAGTGTAGCTTCCCTTAGTGTTAAATTACTTTTTACAGTTAGTTAGGTAAATTTTAAGATCTAAAAAAGCGGAGCTCAAACAAAACACGTCTTCCTCTCACGGTAGTTAGCTCCTCCTCCCGGAATTATGTTTTTAAAAGGTTTTAGACTGGATTTTTATATCAGTATCTGTGCATATTATTCTTTTTAGTAGTGTATATTAGATGCAGTAAAATGAAAATTGGTGTATACTGCCCCTTTAAAAGAGGCTCAGACAATCTTCTCAGAGCCTGTCAAGATAAGCTTTTAGATACCAATGGCCCTATTGAAAAAAATCTTTGACCTCACTGAGGAAGCTAATGCTTCCAATTCGTTCCTTGACCCTTTATCATTAGAGAATGGATTGTACGGTCCATCACTTTTTGGGTAATGCCAACGAAGCTATTGTAGCTGAAAGAACGTGTAATATTATTCATAGATTAGATCCCAAATTGTCAGACTTTGCCTCAACCCAACACTTCTCTGACCCTAACTGTCTCCTCATTGGTGACATTTATCTATTCAAAATGAATAATTATGCAAAAACTTTTAATACTTTATCCACAACTAAATCTACTATTAAAAAGACCCTCTACACACAATCAAGTGTGTTTGACTGGGCCGGGAAACGAAAACAAATTAACTCTAGGTCCCAATACTACTATTCTAACCAATGCCAAACCCAAGCTCACAATCCAACCTTTTTTCCCTCAAGAAGCCGCCCTTGGTCTTCAAGGTCCTTCCACTCCAGAGAACGCTCCAGGAACAACCAAGGTAACTCCTTTTATCCCCTCTTTTCTTTCTTTTTCCCCTGAAAAAATAGGTGGCAGACTCGCTTGTTTTCTCCTAATTAGAACATATTTAAAGTGACAGTGAACCAAAAAAAACTAAAAAATTTATTCAAATAGAGCATGCAATGTTAATCAACTTGATAATTTACTCCTCTTATCAATTTTTAAGAGCTCTCTTTGTCTCTTTATTTTTATGTTGAAAGGCATATAATTGTTCAAATATTGTGAAGTGGGGGGTGGTTTCTGTTTTATTGTTGGATTAATTTATCCACCAATCAGCAGGGACAACCAAGGTTGAGCACAAAAAATGCTACGAAATATAAAATGACATTGTTGCATTTAAATTAAAAATACAAGGAGAATGTATTAGATTTGATAATAGGAGTGAATTAAATGTTTAAAATATTTTTAATGGTCTATCTGAATCACAAATTAAAATATTTGTGGTCAGTGTCCCTTTAATTTCATCTCACCCCATATACCAATCACTACTACTTCTATTGAAAAATAGAAATATAAATGTTTCTTACATTCTCTCTTCTGTAAACCACTGGGAGTGTAATTTATTCTGCTTGTTGTGTTTACACATGTTGGCCTCAAGGCAAAAAGCTTTAAGGATAGGTGTGGATACCACAGGATAAATAAACTATTGAAAATTACAATGTATGGACAATGGAAATAATGTTCAAAATATTCATAGAGTCAAGCTGGAAAAGTGGATCAGGGTCAACAAATTACAGGGGATAACATTTTGGGTAAACTGTACCTTTAATGGTTTATGTATTAAGAACATATTTCATGTGAAGAGAAGAAATATTGAATTGAAATATTGAATATTTGATTGTAAGAATGATTTGGATTTAAAATTCAAATGTATATTTTCTCAATTTATATTATCTTGTGTAATTAACATTAATATTATTCTATTTTTTTGTTGTAGGTTGTGGCTCAGCATGGCTCATGCTCGAAACTCTTTCGCGTATAGAGCAGGCCGTGCTGAGGAACTCGCTGTTCCTGGGAAGGATGAATGACACCATTCATACTCTGCTCCAGGTTCAGCATTTGACTCTCCACCATATTAGGCGTTTACAGTCAATGCCTGAATCTGGAGCAGAGCATGAAGCGGACAATGAAGGTGATGCCCAGTAAGTGGAGTATCTGGAGATGCTCCAAGGTCACCTTAAGATTCTTCCGTCCACATGTTACATATTTGTTTGTTATTGTTGCCATTTGGCCTTTTTTGTTTATTGTTGTGCCTGTTGCACTCTTTTACCTTGTCAAATGGCTCCAATGGGGCTGTGCTGGCCCTTGCCAACTGTCTTCATGGACTGTGATGCACTCTTTTACCTTGTCAAATGGCTCCAATGGGGCTGTGCTGGCCCTTGCCAACTCTCTTCATGGACTGTGATGCACTCTTTTACCTTGTCAAATGGCTCCAATGGGGCTGTGCTGGCCCTTGCCAACTCTCTTCATGGACTGTGATGCACTCTTTTACCTTGTCAAATGGCTCCAATGGGGCTGTGCTGGCCCTTGCCAACTGTCTTCATGGACTGTGATGCACTCTTTTACCTTGTCAAATGGCTCCAATGGGGCTGTGCTGGCCCTTGCCAACTCTCTTCATGGACTGTGATGCACTCTTTTACCTTGTCAAATGGCTCCAATGGGGCTGTGCTGGCCCTTGCCAACTCTCTTCATGGACTGTGATGCACTCTTTTACCTTGTCAAATGGCTCCAATTTTAATGATCTTTCAACATTTATTTTTTAAAAAGTTGTTTATGTTTTATGACATACTAATAAAATACATGTAATTTCACGATTCTTTGTACTCTTTATTCATGTCATTGATTCAAATCTCTAGTTTATGTGGTTAATCCTTAAAGGGACCTGAAACCAAATAATGCTATTTCTGGAATCATATATGTAATACAATTGTAAATGACTTTAATATTTACATCTCCAATTTAATTTGATTCATTTTCTTGATATAGTTTTCGTAAAGCTTTATCTTTGCAAGATTATGATTAGCATAGTAATGATTTTATATATGTATATATATATCTTGATGTTTGTATATATATATATATATATATATATATGTATATTTTAACTTTCACATCCATGTGTTCATTTGTAAACTCTGCATGAATTGATGCACCTTTAACAAATGATCCCAGGACCTTTTAAATGTTAAAGATGTACACCATAGCTATAGTTAAAGGGACAGTCAAGTCCAAATAGATGATTCATGATTTAAATAGGGCATGTGAGTTTAACCAACTTCCTAATTTCCTTTTATTCACAATTTTTTTTTGTTCTCTTGGTATTCTTATTTGAAATGTAAACCTAGGAGGTTCATATGCTAAGTTCTTCGAACTTGAAGACTGCCTCTAATGTGAATAAATTTAGACTACTATAAGGCATTAGTTCACATGTTTCATATAGATAACATTGAGCTCATGCACGTAAAGTGACCTAGGAGTGAGCACTGATTGGCTAAACTGCATGTCTGTCAAAATAACAGAAATAATGGGGCAGTCAGCAGAAGCTTAGATACAAGATAATAACAGAAGTAAAAAGTATATTAATATATAACTGTGTTTGTTGTTCAAAAATGAGTAATGTGTAATAAAGGGATTAGCTATATTTTAAGCAACAACTTTTCTGGGGTTGACTGTCCCTTTAACATATAATATCTAACACATCCCTATTTTCCTAATGCATCTCCTAGCATTAATTCTCAGTTAAAGGGACATGAAACACAATAATCCAAAGATTTTCATTTATTGTTACAATGTATTTCAAATTTCAATGTCGTACAGGATCGTGTAACCTTAAAATATTGTTTTCATGTCTATTTAAAATATGCTGCTTGCTAAATAGTTTAGTTAAAAATACTCCGCTTCTAATGAAATATCTCCTTATTTTCTATAATGTATTATATTTCATATATCACAGTATTTCGCTATCTAGCGTGACATTCCTAGCTATCAATATAGACACATACTAGTTTTTAAAATATAAATACGTTTCTTATTGATATGCCAAGCTATCAACTGAGTCCTTGTATTGGCTGAGCTTTTTCATCGATCTCGGATGTGCCATGTTGCTTAAGACGTCACCTAAGGTTAGATAAAATTGTGTGTAACCCTGCGCAGGATTTTCTAAAATACCAATATGCCAGTAGGTAATGGAGAACCCCTGTCTCCACAAGTGAAATAGAAAAAATAAAAATAACTACCTTAAAAAAGATAAGAAATTTTAAAACCTCTGGCGCTACAAAAAAAGTTTTTTGTTGCTAAAATTGGAAAATAGAAAAAATGGATGAATGTGATATGACCTACTTGGTTGAAAAACAAAAATTAAAATATCCTTTGGTCTTAGTGACAACTTAAACAACGTATGCTTTATGTGCAAAAAATATGTTTTTATTACATAAAATAAATGGACAAAATAAGAATGAAAATAAAAAATATAAAAAATATGTATATGCAAATAAAAAAAAATATATAGCTGATCAGCTAGTACAATTAAAAATGAATAAGTGCAGTACCAAAAAATAATAAAAATAAAATAAACACAACAGAAATATACAATAGGACTTGATCAAAAGAGAGTTCATAAGCCTTCAAGGGTTAATATGGATTAGATCCAGATCGGAACGAAATCAGAGACTCCTTCAACAGCTGAGAATGTCGAGTGCCAATTGTAGCTGGAAGGGAGCTGAAATGACAATGAATCCAAATCAAAAGAACAGCAGAGAACCAAAATTGAGGTGTTCAATTTTACTTACACCGTGTTTTGGTCTCTGCAGCAGCGGTCAGACAACAGTGGAAGCGGATGTTTCTTTAATATAAAAGCCGATGTCGAATAACTGCTCCACTCAGGGATTCTCACAGTATCGAAGCCGGTCTGTAATGACTACGTCACGTAACGTCAGAGTGGGCGGAGCAACGCGTTTCAGCCCGTTAAGGGCCTTTGTCAAGCTCCAGAAGAGAGTGTAGTAGGTCCTTTTATACCTATAGCTTTTATGTTGATTGGTTGAGTGCCATAAGTAGGGGTGTCTTGCAATTTAAAGACAAAGTTAGTAATGGCAGTGTGCGATCAAACAGTAACAAAATAACAAAATAATGGTACATAGTACATAAATGCAAATTTGTTGCTATACAGCATATTACCTTATCTGTCTCAATTAGTATTTATATACACTAGTAGCGATCAATTTGAAAAGGACAGCTGCAAAAAGTAAAAAATTAAAACAAAAATATGTAGTGTTGTATGATCATGATTCTGAAGCGATACATAATTTGTTATCACCAAGACCAAAGAGCTATACTAAAAAGAACAAATAAATAAATAAATAAATCACAGTGCATCAAATTACTCGTTAAAAAACTATTTATAAAAATAACCTATATATATATAAAAAATCTTTATAAAAACATCTTTAAAAACACTAAATAGACCTATACGTATAAAAGTAATTATATTAAAAATAGGGGGAATTATACCAATCGCAATATTATATAATATATGTTTGCATGTATCACGACATATACACATATATAATGTTACTTAAAGGGATATACTAAGCACAATAACCAAACAGTAGTTGTGCATATCTTTCCTTTGTCCACATATACATGTGCTCAAATATTTACGAACAATTGCTTGATTTTCAAAAAATTGTTTGATATTAAAACGAAAAGAGTATATAAACGTGGAATAAAAATAAATTTAAAATTAAAAATCAAAATTAAAATTACTGGACTTAATTAATTCTAATCTCTGAGAAAGCAGCCTATATCAAAGTCAATATTTAAACCATTGGGTTGTAATGTCTTTAGTTCAAAGATCCATTTTGTTTCTTTTTTGATTAAATCAGATTGAATGTTGCTACCCCTCCAATGTGGTTTAACCTTCTCTATTCCTATATATGAGAAATGGGCTAAATTCCCATTGTTACATGCAGCAAAATGCTTTGGTACAGGGAGGTCTTTGTTCCTGTCTAAATCATATTTTTCTATAGACCATATGTGCTCCCGTATACGGTCACGTAATGGTCTTTCCGATTCACCTATATATTGTTTGCCACATCGGCATTGTATTAGGTAAACCACATATCTGTCAGAGCATCTTATAGTATCTTTGATCTTAAAAGACTTTCCTGTTATATTAGATGTAAACTCCTTCTGTTTCTTAGAATGTTTACAGGCCTTACATGTTAAACAGGGAAAAAAGCCATTAATTTTCTTACCTGTTAAGTCCTGCTGTGATTTATTTTTATTTTTATTCTTATTTTTATTCTCAGTGGGTGCTAAAATTGTTTTCAGGTTGCGAGCCTTTTTATAGACAATTTGTGGTTTAGCTGGTAAAATAGAACCCAAATGTTCATCATTTTTTAAAATCCCCCAATGTTTTTTTTAAATTTTTTCTATTAGATATTTATTACTACAGTATCCAGTAATGAAAGGGATAAAAGTATTATCATTCCTTCTTTGAATTTTATTTTGGGATCTCGTATTATTTTGAACTAGATCCTGTCTGTTAACTTCTCTTACTTCCATACGTACCTTTTCTATTTTGTTAGCATTATAACCTCTCTCTATAAATTTTTGCTTCAGCTTATCTGATTGGGCATCAAAATCAGTTAGATTTGAACAATTTTTCTTTACCCGTAAAAACTGGCCTTTGGGAATGTTCTCAATCCACCTTGGGTGGTGACAGCTGGTATAATGAATATAACTGTTGGCGTCTACAGTTTTAAAGTGCGTTTTAGAGAGAATTTTATTATTAACTGGAAATAATTCTAAATCTAAAAAACTAATATTTTGTCTACTTTTTTCGTAGGTGAACTTCAGGTTTAGTTCATTATTATTCATCGAGGCAATAAATTCTTCTAGTATATTATCTTCCCCTCTCCAAATAATGAGGATATCGTCTATATAACATTTGTATGACACCAGGTTTGCTCCAAAAGGGGTAGTAGATAAAAAGGTTTGTTCCCAATATCCCATAAATAAATTAGCGTAACTTGGAGCAAACCTGGTGCCCATAGCCGTTCCTCTTTCCTGATTATAAAATTGATCCATATAGCTAAAAAAATTATGTGTTAAAATAAATTCTATTGAATCTATTAAAAAAGATTTTTGTTCACTTTTAATAGTATTGTCAATGTCTAAAAAGTGTCTAACTGCTCGTAGGCCGTCTGCATGGTTGATGCACGTATATAACGACGCAACATCACACGTGACAAGAAGAAAATCCTCTTGCCACGGGATGTTTTCTATTAATTTTAATACATCTGTTGAGTCTTTCAGATAAGAGGACAAAGATCTAACATATTTCTGGAGGAAAATATCTAAGTATTCGGAAAGGTTCACAAACAAAAGACAGTTTGGAGCACCAAAAAGCGAGTGAAAAACAAAATTTTTTATTTTATTTATAACAATAGGGTTACATAACCCCAGGGTAAGAGTGTAAAAACAATATGATGAAAAACAGAGAACAAATAGGCTGACTGGTTTCGGCGTGTGCCTTAATCCTAGCCTGCTTAAAAGTGTTAGTAAGATTCACAGCTTAAAAACCCACCTCTGTGTTTCAATTGGGTGTGAGAAATTCACACCTCTCTCATGGTTAACCAATGTTGAACTTCCTAATTTATCAGACACCTGTGTTACCTACTGACTTCACTAGTGTTATTAGGTGTGGCGAAGTCTGTGCAGCCCTCTTAAAGTTTTAACTGTAAACTTTCCTTTGCCTACACACAGACCGCACAAAAGTGCCCATCGTCACATCTAGATTACTGCTGAAATAAATTGTTGTTGCTTTTAATTAGAAACGTAGCTTATATAAGCTAAATTTGTTTTTATCTTTTCCCATTTTTATACCAACATATCTCCATGTATGTAATGCTGTCTAATATCTTACGTTTCTTGAACGTTACAGCATATAAAAATAAAAAAAGGAAAAGTTAAAGTTGTGGGACCTGAGACTGCCTGGGTCTGATAATGCCCACTAGCCCTTTGTGTACACACTTTCATAGCAAGAAAGGGGGATGTGATTGCAACTGTTCGAGGATGCGTGTGTAATTGTTTACATGTGTGACGTATGAATCACACCTCCAGTTCCGCCCTATAGGCTTGCATGCCCCATCACTTCCACAGCCCTATTCCACCTTCCACTTTAATAATATGTGTGGAGGGGGTGTGTTAGCAGCACCCCTGGCGTGTATATTTGTTTACATGTGTGACGTATGAATCACGCCTCCCGTTCCGCCCTATAGGCTTGCATATCCCATCGCTTCCACAGCACTAATCCACCTTCCACTTTAATACTATGTGTGGAGGTGGTGTGTTAGCGATACCCCTGACCTATAGTTAAATGGTTTCTCCAAAGTAACCTCACCAAGCGTAGAGCCCTCACTCTATAAATGTATGTTTAACCCTAATCGATGCGGCTGAAAAGCTCCATCTATTTAGTGTGCATCCGTTTCGCTAAAGGGGAGGGGAGGGGGTGGATGCGGGGTTTGTGGGGGGGGGGGGGGGGAGGGGGATGGTGGTGGGTTATGTGCACTTGAGGTTGGCAGTAGTTTGAAATTTAAACAGATAATTTCTATCCCTAAGAAAACTATAATGGATCTGCTATGTGAACGGAACTCTGAAAAGCTTTTGCCCACTGTTACCTTTTCACAATCGTGTGGGCATTGATCTACAACTGGTTGAATATCAAGTACTGAGATTTATATTTAAATAAGGTTATCTTTTGTTGTGTATATTTATAATTAATGTGGTTTATATTTATAAACTTTTTAAATTGTTTTAAGTGCTGGTTGGAAATTATTTGTGTAGTATGAAATTGTAAGGGAATTGCTACAGCTACCAAAAATTAATTAAATCGAATTCTGAATTTAGGCCCTCTGGAGACCTGGTTCTCAACCTAAAAATCCAGAAGGCCTCCCTTTCTCCCAGTTTTCGTGTTCTATCCAGTCCTCTATTTTGTACCGGGACCTTCTCTATGATGGTCCACGAAAAGTACCTGGGATCTTTTTGGTGTATCACGGAAAAGTGATTGATCAGTGGCGTTGTTAATTCACCTGCTCTTATATCAGCCAGATGTTCCTTTATTCTAACTCGTGCCTCCCTGGTCGTTAGACCTACATATTGGAGGGCACAATGTGTGCATGATATTAGATATACCACGAAATTTGACCGGCAATTTAAGCACAGTCTCTTCTGGAAAGTTTCACCTGTGACTAGAGACCTAAAAGAATCTCCCACTATCACTCTTTCACATGCCTTACAGGAAAGATAATTGCATCTAAATGTACCATTTAGTCTCAGCCAGGTTGAGCCACTGGTCTCTTCCTGCTTCAGTCTAGTGGGGGCTATTAAGTTGCCAATCGTACGATTCCTTTTGTAAGCGAATCGTATGCCTTCATCCACTGTATCTTTTAATGCATCATCAGCCGAGAGTAGTTGATAGTTATTTTTGATTATCTGGCATATCTGATGGTACTGTCGTGAGTACTCAGTTATGAACATAATTTTGTTACCCTCTGTAAGTTGTTCCCACTCTCTCCTAGGCTGCTTCCTGTTCCCTTTGTTGTTTTTTGGCCTTCTTTTAGATTGTTCAAGTAACTTGGCCCTGTCCATTCTACTAACCAAATTTCTTTCCTTATTAACTATCGACTTTTGGTAACCTCTTTCTAACAACCTAGTCGTGAGCTCATCCGCTTGTTCTTCGTATATGCGCTGACTAGTACAATTTCTTCTTAAGCGGATAAACTGCCCTCTTGCTACCCCTTTAAAAACCTTCTTTGGATGGCAGCTGGTTGCATGTAAGAGGGAGTTGCCTGAAATCGGTTTTCGATATGTTTCAGTCCTAATTTTCTGACCTGTCTGGCCCCTCAGTGTGATGTCTAAAAAGTTAACTGTGTGTTCCTGAACCTCTGAAGTGAAACTAATCCCTGCCGTGTTTTGGTTGAGACCCTTGATAAACTCTTCCAGATCTTCTCTCGATCCCTTCCAGATGAACAACAGGTCGTCTATGAACCGTCTGTACCACACTATCTCCTGTCTGAAGGGGTTCCGCTCCCCAAAGACATGGGAGAGCTCCCACCAACCCATGAATAGGTTGGCGTACGAGGGGGCAAACTTGGCCCCCATAGCCGTCCCCCGCCTCTGGAGAAAGAACTCCCCCTCAAACAGGAAATAGTTGTGGGTGAGAAGGAACCTAGTAACTCTTAAAACATATGCAATAAATGCCCGGTTCCCCGTGTACCATCTGGAGAGGAAGAATTCCAAAGCCTCAAGTCCCTTCTCATGGGGTATAGTGGAATAGAGAGACTTGACATCAACAGTTAACCAATAATAATTGTTTTGCCAAGTTACGTCAGTGAGTAAATTCAGGACATGTTTTGTGTCAGCTAAAAAGCTCCAAAGGGTGTTTACCATTGGCTGTAGAATGTCATCCAGCCATTCTGAAAGATGTTCAGTAAGTGAGCCGATTCCGCTGACAATTGGTCTCCCCTGGACATTATCAGTAGACTTGTGTACTTTCGGAAGGTGATTAAACACCGGTATAGCCGGATCCTGTACCAATAGATACATTTTGGTTTCCTGATCAATAAAGCCCAGGTCTACCCCATCATCCACCAAGGAGACCAGTTGTCGCTGGAATGACCTAGTAGGATCCTGTTGTAGTGTTTCATAATCTGATTCTGTTCTCAGCTGCCTCCATGCTTCTTGGACAAATTTGGTTCTATCCTGAACCACAATGGCTCCGCCCTTATCAGCAGACCTTATCACCAAACCCTTGTTAATTTTCAAGCTATTTAAAGCTTCCTTCTGTCTGCGCGTTATGTTGGATTGCTGGCCCCTTTGTGTGGTGTATTGCAGCTTGACCAGATCACTTTCTACTCTCTTTTGGAATTTCTCCAAAAGGGGACCCCTACTTTGTAGGGGGTAAAATGAAGATTTGCTCTTTAATTTTGGAGTCCTTAGGCTCCTGGCCCCTTCCTCTTCTGACTCCCCTTGGAGAGATTCCAAAATTCTAACGTCACAGAGTTCTTGGAAATTCATACACACCCCACTCTCTATCTCATTGTCTATGGACCGTGGACTCTCATCTGACTCGTGGTACTCCCTACTTTCTGATTTAAAATGCTTCTTGAGGGTCATGTTACGTATCATTTTATTAACGTCCAGAAGGGTCTTAAATAGGTTAAAGTCCATAGTTGGTACAAAGGTTAAACCTAAGCTGAGTACCTCCAATTCAGATTTATTTAATGCATGACTTGACAAATTAATAACATTTAGTCCCTGTAGTTCCCCCTCTTTCGTCCTCTTCTTTGGGGGTATCTTCTTTGTTCCCTCGGTTGTTGATAGTGTTCTAGAGTATCTCTTCCCCCCCCTTCTGATGTTCTTGGGGGTAGCTGAAAAACCTGCTCAATCTGGGCTCTTTCCGTGTCCCCTGGGGGCCCTTGGCTTGTTCTAGGTTGTATTTGCTCTTCCCTGTAGTGTGAAGTAGTTGGTACTGGGCCCTGCCCTTTGTTTTTCAGGATTGGGGGGAGCCGATTCGAACCCTCCTTCGGTCTTGCCGTGGCTTCCGGTGCTGCTAAATCCTCTCCTGAGGAGGAGCCATCATCCCATGATTCCCCCTCACTTTCCTGAAAATTCACTCGTCTGTCCCTATTGGCCCTTGATCTGTTGCCCCTTCTGCCCCTGTTATAAAAAGGGGTTTGTTTGTTTTGTTCCTTTCTTAGGGCAAAACGATCCCTTCTGTTCCAGACGTAGACTCTATTTAGATTGTAGTCTTGTAAATCACGTAAATATTTCGTGCGTTTAGCCTCTAATAATACAGATTTGGCTTCGGCCAACACCTTTTGCAGAGTGGCATCAAATTTCAAGAAGCTTGGTTCCTCACTTCTCTTGTTAAGTTCGTCCTGTAATTCCTTAATTTTGATGCCAAGATCCTCAATGGCCTTTACCTTGAATTCACAAATCAATTTCATTAGCTTATAAGAACACTCTGTTAAATGTTCATTCCATCTCTCAATAAAAGATTTGTCATCCGTGATGAAAGTAGGAAATTTATTCAATCTCAGGCCTCTAGGTACCAGGCCTAGCTCAAGATATTTATTCAGGGTGTTCACGTCCCATTTTAATTGATCCTCTTTTATTAGGAGGAATTCCACTTCCTCAAAAAGGTTAATCAAACTGTAGTTTGTTTTATTAAGTGAGAAAATCTGATTGCAGTCCCAGGCTGCTGTTTCCCTTTCTTCAGCTGTGCGTAGGGAAAACAAAACTGGTGTCTTTGACATAACACTCTCACCCTGCATACCCTTTATTGCGGAGTAGTAAGCAAAAAATTCACACCAATCACGTACTCCACCCTGAGCTCGGCCAAGGCTCAAGCTAATGCTTAGAACAGTCAGTGAAGAGTGGGGAATGCTTGGTTGGGTGTGTACGGAGTGTGCTATTTCATATGCAAAAATAACAATAAATCACAATTGCACCGCCAGCTTGATAGAGCAAACAAAGTTCACAAACTTGCTATGTCAGTGGGTCACCCCAATCTCCCCCGACTATAGCCAAATTCAAATGAATATGTCATGTGTATATGAATATGAAACTCTCCAATGCAGTCAAGTAATATCACTTTTGATTATATTGCAAAGAAACTCACCACAGTCCTGTTTAGGTTGATCTTTCTCTTGTATCCAAGTGGTGTTGTTGATATTCTTGTGGTGCTGGTGAGTATCCAAGCTGGGAATAGTTAAACCTCCGCAATAAGGGAATTGAATGGTGTTTGAACTCGCTGTGTGTGCTCACAATGGCCAAACAATTCAAGTCTCACAAACAAAAGACAGTTTGGAGCACCAAAAAGCGAGTGAAAAACAAAATTTTTTATTTTATTTATAACAATAGGGTTACATAACCCCAGGGTAAGAGTGTAAAAACAATATGATGAAAAACAGAGAACAAATAGGCTGACCGGTTTCGGCGTGTGCCTTAATCCTAGCCTGCTTAAAAGTGTTAGTAAGATTCACAGCTTAAAAACCCACCTCTGTGTTTCAATTGGGTGTGAGAAATTCACACCTCTCTCATGGTTAACCAATGTTGAACTTCCTAATTTATCAGACACCTGTGTTACCTACTGACTTCACTAGTGTTATTAGGTGTGGCGAAGTCACATTAATTATAAATATACACAACAAAAGATAACCTTATTTAAATATAAATCTCAGTACTTGATATTCAACCAGTTGTAGATCAATGCCCACACGATTGTGAAAAGGTAACAGTGGGCAAAAGCTTTTCAGAGTTCCGTTCACATAGCAGATCCATTATAGTTTTCTTAGGGATAGAAATTATCTGTTTAAATTTCAAACTACTGCCAACCTCAAGTGCACATAACCCACCACCATCCCCCTCCCCCCCCCCCCCCCCACAAACCCCGCATCCACCCCCTCCCCTCCCCTTTAGCGAAACGGATGCACACTAAATAGATGGAGCTTTTCAGCCGCATCGATTAGGGTTAAACATACATTTATAGAGTGAGGGCTCTACGCTTGGTGAGGTTACTTTGGAGAAACCATTTAACTATAGGTCAGGGGTATCGCTAACACACCACCTCCACACATAGTATTAAAGTGGAAGGTGGATTAGTGCTGTGGAAGCGATGGGATATGCAAGCCTATAGGGCGGAACGGGAGGCGTGATTCATACGTCACACATGTAAACAAATATACACGCCAGGGGTGCTGCTAACACACCCCCTCCACACATATTATTAAAGTGGAAGGTGGAATAGGGCTGTGGAAGTGATGGGGCATGCAAGCCTATAGGGCGGAACTGGAGGTGTGATTCATACGTCACACATGTAAACAATTACACACGCATCCTCGAACAGTTGCAATCACATCCCCCTTTCTTGCTATGAAAGTGTGTACACAAAGGGCTAGTGGGCATTATCAGACCCAGGCAGTCTCAGGTCCCACAACTTTAACTTTTCCTTTTTTTATTTTTATATGCTGTAACGTTCAAGAAACGTAAGATATTAGACAGCATTACATACATGGAGATATGTTGGTATAAAAATGGGAAAAGATAAAAACAAATTTAGCTTATATAAGCTACGTTTCTAATTAAAAGCAACAACAATTTATTTCAGCAGTAATCTAGATGTGACGATGGGCACTTTTGTGCGGTCTGTGTGTAGGCAAAGGAAAGTTTACAGTTAAAACTTTAAGAGGGCTGCACAGACTTCGCCACACCTAATAACACTAGTGAAGTCAGTAGGTAACACAGGTGTCTGATAAATTAGGAAGTTCAACATTGGTTAACCATGAGAGAGGTGTGAATTTCTCACACCCAATTGAAACACAGAGGTGGGTTTTTAAGCTGTGAATCTTACTAACACTTTTAAGCAGGCTAGGATTAAGGCACACGCCGAAACCGGTCAGCCTATTTGTTCTCTGTTTTTCATCATATTGTTTTTACACTCTTACCCTGGGGTTATGTAACCCTATTGTTATAAATAAAATAAAAATTTTTGTTTTTCACTCGCTTTTTGGTGCTCCAAACTGTCTTTTGTTTGTGAGACTTGAATTGTTTGGCCATTGTGAGCACACACAGCGAGTTCAAACACCATTCAATTCCCTTATTGCGGAGGTTTAACTATTCCCAGCTTGGATACTCACCAGCACCACAAGAATATCAACAACACCACTTGGATACAAGAGAAAGATCAACCTAAACAGGACTGTGGTGAGTTTCTTTGCAATATAATCAAAAGTGATATTACTTGACTGCATTGGAGAGTTTCATATTCATATACACATGACATATTCATTTGAATTTGGCTATAGTCGGGGGAGATTGGGGTGACCCACTGACATAGCAAGTTTGTGAACTTTGTTTGCTCTATCAAGCTGGCGGTGCAATTGTGATTTATTGTTATTTTTGCATATGAAATAGCACACTCCGTACACACCCAACCAAGCATTCCCCACTCTTCACTGACTATTCGGAAAGGTTGGCTGTAAGGGATCCAATTCCTGATATAATCGGCCTACCGGGTGGGTTTGTCAGACTCTTATGTATCTTTGGTAAACAATAAAGTAAGGAGATTTTAGGAAATTTTGGAAGTAAATAATTCATTTCTTTAGCATTCAGTTATTGTGTTATTGTGCTTAGTATATCCCTTTAAGTAACATTATATATGTGTATATGTCGTGATATATGCAAACATATATTATATAATATTGCGATTGGTATAATTCCCCCTATTTTTAATATAATTACTTTTATACGTATAGGTCTATTTAGTGTTTTTAAAGATGTTTTTATAAAGATTTTTTATATATATATAGGTTATTTTTATAAATAGTTTTTTAACGAGTAATTTGATGCACTGTGATTTATTTATTTATTTATTTGTTCTTTTTAGTATAGCTCTTTGGTCTTGGTGATAACAAATTATGTATCGCTTCAGAATCATGATCATACAACACTACATATTTTTGTTTTAATTTTTTACTTTTTGCAGCTGTCCTTTTCAAATTGATCGCTACTAGTGTATATAAATACTAATTGAGACAGATAAGGTAATATGCTGTATAGCAACAAATTTGCATTTATGTACTATGTACCATTATTTTGTTATTTTGTTACTGTTTGATCGCACACTGCCATTACTAACTTTGTCTTTAAATTGCAAGACACCCCTACTTATGGCACTCAACCAATCAACATAAAAGCTATAGGTATAAAAGGACCTACTACACTCTCTTCTGGAGCTTGACAAAGGCCCTGAACGGGCTGAAACGCGTTGCTCCGCCCACTCTGACGTTACGTGACGTAGTCATTACAGACCGGCTTCGATACTGTGAGAATCCCTGAGTGGAACAGTTATTCGACATCGGCTTTTATATTAAAGAAACATCCGCTTCCACTGTTGTCTGACCGCTGCTGCAGAGACCAAAACACGGTGTAAGTAAAATTGAACACCTCAATTTTGGTTCTCTGCTGTTCTTTTGATTTGGATTCATTGTCATTTCAGCTCCCTTCCAGCTACAATTGGCACTCGACATTCTCAGCTGTTGAAGGAGTCTCTGATTTCGTTCCGATCTGGATCTAATCCATATTAACCCTTGAAGGCTTATGAACTCTCTTTTGATCAAGTCCTATTGTATATTTCTGTTGTGTTTATTTTATTTTTATTATTTTTTGGTACTGCACTTATTCATTTTTAATTGTACTAGCTGATCAGCTATATATTTTTTTTTATTTGCATATACATATTTTTTATATTTTTTATTTTCATTCTTATTTTGTCCATTTATTTTATGTAATAAAAACATATTTTTTGCACATAAAGCATACGTTGTTTAAGTTGTCACTAAGACCAAAGGATATTTTAATTTTTGTTTTTCAACCAAGTAGGTCATATCACATTCATCCATTTTTTCTATTTTCCAATTTTAGCAACAAAAAACTTTTTTTGTAGCGCCAGAGGTTTTAAAATTTCTTATCTTTTTTAAGGTAGTTATTTTTATTTTTTCTATTTCACTTGTGGAGACAGGGGTTCTCCATTACCTACTGGCATATTGGTATTTTAGAAAATCCTGCGCAGGGTTACACACAATTTTATCTAACCTTCTGTATTTATTTCCCCACCTGTGTTTTCCCAGCTGCTAGGACCATGTCTGATAATGTTTTCAAATACAGAGATGAGGTCTATAAAGGAATATATAACATTTTCTCTTCAGATATCATCGTTACCCCAGGTAATGTAGACTCATTATGTAAGCTAATGAAAGACTTAGAAGATAAACTAATATTAGAAATGAAACATAGGACTGAGTTTATCTTTATAGAAAAATATTTAGAAAATAAAAGAGTCCCACGTGGCTTAAGAATTAAGAAAGAATGTTCCTTTAAAATAGATGATATAGAATTTAAGAAAAGATGGAACGATATTTTAGAACAAGCATCTTTCAATCTTATGAGATTAATAAAAGATTACAGAGGTGAGATCTTGAAAAAACTAGAAGTTGAGATAAAGGAATTAGAGATTCAATTAAAGGAATTTGAAAGCAATGAGGAATATATCAATAAAGAAATAGAAATTAAAAAGCTGTTAAAAAATACTAAGGAGGATATTTTGAAAGTAAAAATAAGAAAATTCGAAAGGGATAGAGAGGATTATTTATCCCATATTAATCAACCTAACTGGGACAATTATATCTCCCATAAATGGAGACATACTAATAAAGGAGAGAATGAAAAAAATACCTCAATAAAAGAAAATGGTACAAATCATAATAATCACCACACAGGGTATGAACAGAGAAATTACAATCATAGAATAAATTCTAATTATCAACGTCCACATGACCATCCCCAAGCCAGGCTTTTTGATAATAGCAATCAATTGAGAGCTGAACAAGGGCCTAATTTTACCCCTAATTATAGAAATGGAAATAATAGAAATTATAATAATGGATATTCTTCAAATAGAGAACAAAGACAAAACTTTGAACCTAGACGTCAGTTTTATAGAGAACAGAGAAATAACTCAAATCAGGGTGATAATACATATAGAGGACCCTATACTTATCAAAATGGGACATTTAACACAAATAATCAATATCAACGAGATCAAAAAAGTTTTGAGTATAATACCCGAATAAATAGACAGAACTCCAATCAGAACAAAAGTAATGATTGGAGGTCAAATAATAGATTTGCCCCTTTACAAAATGAAATAACTGATGATCATGTTAATCCTTCCACTTCCTCGTCTTTTTTAGGACAAGGCCAAAGTTCATTTTTCAGCCCATTACCTCGAAGAGATGTAAGAAAAAGAAGGGCATCAGGCAGAGAGGAAAGAGAGGAGGGAGTAGGAGACCCAAAAAAATCAAGATTTTAAGTAAGTCAGAGACACATTTAGGAATCTTTAATTTAAGTAAGAAACAATTAAGTAAAGATCATGAGGATATATTAAAGAAAGGCCTATCATTTGCACCTAGTTGCAAATTAAATAAATTTGGAGCATATATTGATGCACACAAATTTATGAGAAAATTGACAGTAAAAAAGTGGTTTTTAAAATCAGGGACTGAGAAATTAGCTGATAACTCTCTAATCAATGATAATGAATTTATCCATACCCAATTGAAAGGAAAATCAACTTTTTATCCGAAATCAGATAAAGGCCCTTTTTTAGAAACATTTGAAAAATTAGTGTTAAGAGATATTGAGAATTTAACCGAAGAGAAAATCAACAAAACACACAGTAATCTAAACAAGAAACAATTAAAGGTTATTAAAGAGCTAGAGACTGATGATCTGATAATAAAGCCCGCCGACAAGGGCGGAGGTATAGTAATTTTAGATTCTATTGATTACCATAAAATTTGTGATAACCTCCTTAAAGATAATGAAACTTACAAAAAATTAACAAATGATCCCACCAAGAGATATTCTGATGTTTTAAAAACACTTTTAAATGGAGCACTAAATAAGGGCACACTGAATGCTAAAGAAATGAATTATTTACTTCCAAAATTTCCTAAAATCTCCTTACTTTATTGTTTACCAAAGATACATAAGAGTCTGACAAACCCACCCGGTAGGCCGATTATATCAGGAATTGGATCCCTTACAGCCAACCTTTCCGAATACTTAGATATTTTCCTCCAGAAATATGTTAGATCTTTGTCCTCTTATCTGAAAGACTCAACAGATGTATTAAAATTAATAGAAAACATCCCGTGGCAAGAGGATTTTCTTCTTGTCACGTGTGATGTTGCGTCGTTATATACGTGCATCAACCATGCAGACGGCCTACGAGCAGTTAGACACTTTTTAGACATTGACAATACTATTAAAAGTGAACAAAAATCTTTTTTAATAGATTCAATAGAATTTATTTTAACACATAATTTTTTTAGCTATATGGATCAATTTTATAATCAGGAAAGAGGAACGGCTATGGGCACCAGGTTTGCTCCAAGTTACGCTAATTTATTTATGGGATATTGGGAACAAACCTTTTTATCTACTACCCCTTTTGGAGCAAACCTGGTGTCATACAAACGTTATATAGACGATATCCTCATTATTTGGAGAGGGGAAGATAATATACTAGAAGAATTTATTGCCTCGATGAATAATAATGAACTAAACCTGAAGTTCACCTACGAAAAAAGTAGACAAAATATTAGTTTTTTAGATTTAGAATTATTTCCAGTTAATAATAAAATTCTCTCTAAAACGCACTTTAAAACTGTAGACGCCAACAGTTATATTCATTATACCAGCTGTCACCACCCAAGGTGGATTGAGAACATTCCCAAAGGCCAGTTTTTACGGGTAAAGAAAAATTGTTCAAATCTAACTGATTTTGATGCCCAATCAGATAAGCTGAAGCAAAAATTTATAGAGAGAGGTTATAATGCTAACAAAATAGAAAAGGTACGTATGGAAGTAAGAGAAGTTAACAGACAGGATCTAGTTCAAAATAATACGAGATCCCAAAATAAAATTCAAAGAAGGAATGATAATACTTTTATCCCTTTCATTACTGGATACTGTAGTAATAAATATCTAATAGAAAAAATTTTAAAAAAACATTGGGGGATTTTAAAAAATGATGAACATTTGGGTTCTATTTTACCAGCTAAACCACAAATTGTCTATAAAAAGGCTCGCAACCTGAAAACAATTTTAGCACCCACTGAGAATAAAAATAAGAATAAAAATAAAAATAAATCACAGCAGGACTTAACAGGTAAGAAAATTAATGGCTTTTTTCCCTGTTTAACATGTAAGGCCTGTAAACATTCTAAGAAACAGAAGGAGTTTACATCTAATATAACAGGAAAGTCTTTTAAGATCAAAGATACTATAAGATGCTCTGACAGATATGTGGTTTACCTAATACAATGCCGATGTGGCAAACAATATATAGGTGAATCGGAAAGACCATTACGTGACCGTATACGGGAGCACATATGGTCTATAGAAAAATATGATTTAGACAGGAACAAAGACCTCCCTGTACCAAAGCATTTTGCTGCATGTAACAATGGGAATTTAGCCCATTTCTCATATATAGGAATAGAGAAGGTTAAACCACATTGGAGGGGTAGCAACATTCAATCTGATTTAATCAAAAAAGAAACAAAATGGATCTTTGAACTAAAGACATTACAACCCAATGGTTTAAATATTGACTTTGATATAGGCTGCTTTCTCAGAGATTAGAATTAATTAAGTCCAGTAATTTTAATTTTGATTTTTAATTTTAAATTTATTTTTATTCCACGTTTATATACTCTTTTCGTTTTAATATCAAACAATTTTTTGAAAATCAAGCAATTGTTCGTAAATATTTGAGCACATGTATATGTGGACAAAGGAAAGATATGCACAACTACTGTTTGGTTATTGTGCTTAGTATATCCCTTTAAGTAACATTATATATGTGTATATGTCGTGATATATGCAAACATATATTATATAATATTGCGATTGGTATAATTCCCCCTATTTTTAATATAATTACTTTTATACGTATAGGTCTATTTAGTGTTTTTAAAGATGTTTTTATAAAGATTTTTTATATATATATAGGTTATTTTTATAAATAGTTTTTTAACGAGTAATTTGATGCACTGTGATTTATTTATTTATTTATTTGTTCTTTTTAGTATAGCTCTTTGGTCTTGGTGATAACAAATTATGTATCGCTTCAGAATCATGATCATACAACACTACATATTTTTGTTTTAATTTTTTACTTTTTGCAGCTGTCCTTTTCAAATTGATCGCTACTAGTGTATATAAATACTAATTGAGACAGATAAGGTAATATGCTGTATAGCAACAAATTTGCATTTATGTACTATGTACCATTATTTTGTTATTTTGTTACTGTTTGATCGCACACTGCCATTACTAACTTTGTCTTTAAATTGCAAGACACCCCTACTTATGGCACTCAACCAATCAACATAAAAGCTATAGGTATAAAAGGACCTACTACACTCTCTTCTGGAGCTTGACAAAGGCCCTGAACGGGCTGAAACGCGTTGCTCCGCCCACTCTGACGTTACGTGATGTAGTCATTACAGACCGGCTTCGATACTGTGAGAATCCCTGAGTGGAGCAGTTATTCGACATCGGCTTTTATATTAAAGAAACATCCGCTTCCACTGTTGTCTGACCGCTGCTGCAGAGACCAAAACACGGTGTAAGTAAAATTGAACACCTCAATTTTGGTTCTCTGCTGTTCTTTTGATTTGGATTCATTGTCATTTCAGCTCCCTTCCAGCTACAATTGGCACTCGACATTCTCAGCTGTTGAAGGAGTCTCTGATTTCGTTCCGATCTGGATCTAATCCATATTAACCCTTGAAGGCTTATGAACTCTCTTTTGATCAAGTCCTATTGTATATTTCTGTTGTGTTTATTTTATTTTTATTATTTTTTGGTACTGCACTTATTCATTTTTAATTGTACTAGCTGATCAGCTATATATTTTTTTTTATTTGCATATACATATTTTTTATATTTTTTATTTTCATTCTTATTTTGTCCATTTATTTTATGTAATAAAAACATATTTTTTGCACATAAAGCATACGTTGTTTAAGTTGTCACTAAGACCAAAGGATATTTTAATTTTTGTTTTTCAACCAAGTAGGTCATATCACATTCATCCATTTTTTCTATTTTCCAATTTTAGCAACAAAAAACTTTTTTGTAGCGCCAGAGGTTTTAAAATTTCTTATCTTTTTTAAGGTAGTTATTTTTATTTTTTCTCTTTAAGACGTCACCTGCCAGGCTGTCCAATGATTCCTTGTATTGGCTGACGTTTTTACATGATCAAGGATGTGCCTTTTATTGGATGGCGTATTTACGCGATCAAGGATGCGCCTTTTATTGGATGGCGTATTTACGCGATCAAGGATGCGCCTTTTATTGGATGGCGTATTTACGCGATCAAGGATGCGCCTTTTATTGGATGGCGTATTTACGCGATCAAGGATGCGCCTTTTATTGGATGGCGTATTTACGCGATCAAGAATGTGCCTTTTATTGGATGGCGTATTTACGCGATCAAGGATGCGCCATGTTAATTAAGACGCCACATGCAAAGGTGTGAAAACCGTCTGATTGTATTACGTAGTCCCGCAATATTTGATTTTGCATGTAACCCACGTTTGTGAATGAGAAGACAAGTTTAAAACCATGGCGAGTATGGATTGTGTGAATCATGTAACATTGTTGAACCATAGCTGATAAAGAACACAACATTCTGTTTTGATGGATGTCTGGTTGAATAAACGAATGAAAGCAAAATGTTTTCATGCATAAGATATTTCGAGGCAAGTGCAAATCCCTAAATATAGTCCATCTTGTTTAATATGTTTGTCAACAATATGTTCCTTTTTATGAAAAATGACTGTGTTGTGTTTAATTTTCTACATATCGAATTCATAAATATGCGCTATTGTATTAGAATCAAGTAATCAATATACATTTATCTTTATCATATGCTAAATATATGAGATGCCGACTTCTTCTAGATGTTATTTCGTTGTATATTTTATTAAAGGGTCATTATACACTCACATTAAAAACCACATATGTTTTTTTATCTCTTGTTATATAGTCAATTTTTTACCAAATACATGTCGACTTTTGCTTATGTTCAAATAACATTTAAGTAATTTCTGACTCCTCACCAAGCCTCAAAGTTTCATGTGAGTACCATCAGCTACCTTCTCCAGCTTGCTCCTGTTTGTGTAAAGGGTCTTTTCATATGCTAATGAAGGGGTATTGTCTTGTTTTACACTTGGAATGGGCTTTACAGCTATCTTTTCAATATAGATAAACCGATTTTCTTTGAAAGTGTTTAAAGCTTTTTAATATTGATATCAGTATATGGTAATCTTGTGGTTTCTAGTAGTGTCTATTACATGAAGTTCTCTTAAAAAGATTGTATACTGTCCCTTTAATGCAAATGTTGATTGTTGTATCATGTATGAGTTCCACATTGGTTAATCTCCAAATATATTATTGTGAGCATATATTTGTTTATTCACTCATAAAAGGACTTTAAACCATATTCCTTGTTAAAACAAATGTGTTTCTAAAATAATTCAAACACAATAATGTCTCTTTAAGAAAATAGACTTTATTTAACACGTCAATATAAATCTGATTCCAATATTTATTGTTTGAAAAAGTACATGTAGATATAACAACAATCACAAAATATTAGTATATGTTAGCATATGTAATTTTTTAAAGGGACAGTCTAGAAAACAATTAATGATTAGCATTATTAAAAAAGCCATTTTTAAAATAAAAACTCTATCAAACGTTTCTCACCAATTAATCATTTTTCTCTGGTTATTCTTATTTGCTAGATAAACCTATGAGGTTCGTGTGCTCATTTCTTAGAGCTTGAAGAATGCATGTGATCAGAATACATTTTGACCACTAGAGGGCATTTTGATAGCATTTTGATATAGAAAACCTTGAGCTCATACATCATATTTACCCTGGATTGATCATTGATTGTCTAAAATGTTGTTATGTCAGAACAACAAATAAGTGGTCAGTTTTCATAGGCATAGATACAAGGGTAAGCACATAAGTCACACGTATTTCTCCATGTTTTTGTTTCAAACTTGATAATGTGTAATAGTGTTTTCTTTGTAAACAATAATGTTCTGACTGTCCCTTTAAGCTGTGTTATTGTCATTCAAACAGTAATATGCCATCATGTATAATTATAATGGTCATTTTGTTTGAGATTAGGGAAACAGTTTGGACATCACATCACAGAAACCAATCAATATCATGAACAAGGATAGGTATGTGATGATGTGGTGTCCACACACTTATAACCTACACTCTGCAAACAATCTGCCTCCATGGACCCGGTCCCATAGAAGCAGATTATATACAGAGTGTGGTCCACAAGTGTATGAAAACCACATCATCACATACCTATCCATTACACATTAAATAAATACAAAATAAACATATAAAAAAATACTTACTTCCTCTTCCTTCCCCTCTTCCCACGAGGCTGAGGCTTTGGGGGGGGCAACTGCCCCCTCCGACGAGTTCTCATTGGAGACGTTGTGGGAAGAGTGGAAGGAGGAGTACTGGGATGACCAAGGTGAGGAGATGGAGGAGATGGCCCAGGAGGAGATGGCCCAGCAGCAGATGTCCCAGCAGCAGATGGCCCAGCAGCAGATGGCCCAGCATGCATCTCCCGGAAGAAGTTGAACATAGCTTCTTGTAGCTGTAAACTCCGGTTTTGTCCTTGTTCGATTCTTGTAAGGATCTCTATAATTTGTGTTTGTCCTTCTCTAATGCCACGAAGATCTTCGATAATCCGAGTTCTGCCTTGGATATTTTCCATCCGGGAGGTACGCATCTGTTCAATGTAGTCAACTAACACACGCACCTATCTCCTCCTGTTGTGCACGGCGGCCTGCCCGTGCACGGCGGCCTGCTGGTGCACGGCGGCCTGCTGGTGCTTGAGGGGCCTCTTCCTCTGCTTCAGGGGCCTCTTCGTCTGCTTCAGTGGGGGCCTCTAACTCTGCTTCAGTGGGGGCCTCTTCTTCAGGGGGGGCCTTTGCTTCTTGTGCAGGGGGGCCTCTTCTCTCCGAGGTGGCAATTCATCCCCACCACTCTCATACCGGGGAAAAGGAGGAGCCTGTAGTTGGTGTGCTGCCTCCTCCCCAGACTCTGTATATTGCAAAAAGAAAGAAATGTATATATTAGCATATTTCCAAATAAAGATGTAAATGCTTTTGCTTACAATAGAATTACAAATGCAGCCTCATTAATCCACTTTGAAATCTAACAATCAATACGATTTCCGCATTTTCCAAACCGTGTTTGTGATATCTCTCTGGTCAATCTGAATGTTTTTGCGTTTGTTTTCAGTCTGTTTAAATGAACACCTAACCTATAGCCTAGATACTAATGTAATCGCAAAGTAATTTTGAATGCGTTTACGTAATAATGTGTTAAACAGCGTAATAGCATTAATCTTATCCTTAAATACATTCGGATGTTAATATATTCTTAAATGAGCTTATCGTCAGATGAGAGTGGCAGGTTCCCAGTATCGATTCCTCCGATCCCGACTATGGCCACCTCGGAGATGCTGGGACGTAACATTTCCTCCCATCGGGAGTACTCAACAATCAGTGCAGGCCCGCCACCGGTCCCTGTGGCATGTTGGTACTCCCTGGTTATTTTCTTTTTGAGCTCCATCTTGCAGTCCCGGTAGCGATGTTTAATAGAGTCCATATCTCTGTTACGGCCACCCACTGCATTAACTGCATCCCTTATCTCCCGCCAGAGCTTCCTCTTGTCACTCAGGGTGGTCTTCTGAGCCTGCAGCCTCTTATACCTGCCCATATAGGCTTGTACGAGGACCTCCTTCTCCTCCATAGTAAACCTCACCTCCCTAGTCACCTTGGCCTTCCCCTGTGATGGTGCCCTCTGTTTCCCGGACTGTGAAGCCCTACTCTGTCCGCCACTGGGCCCAGTCACTTGTTCATCTTGAACCAAGTGGCTGGGTCCACCCACCGCTTGCTCCCCCGCTTCCTGCCCCCCTTCCTGTCCTGTTCCTCTCCCCCCTCTCCCTCTCCTCCCCCCTCCTCTACCTCTCCCCTGACTAATCTCCTGCCTGCCCTCCTCTTCCATCTCTTCCCTAAACTAAGCCCTAACTACTCCAACAAAAAGTGACTGTGCCCAAATGAAAGGGGGTCAAAATAAATAAATAAAAAGACGAAAAAAGTGCTGAAAGTGTAAAAGGGATATAAATAAAAGAGGGTAATGAGTATTTAACCAACCAAAATGTATAAGAAGACTAAAAGGAGGATATGTAAAGTAAATGTAACTAGGGGATGGGGATGGGATTAGAGGGAATGGGGTATGGGAATAGAGGAAATGGGATGAAAGGGAATGGGACTACAGGGAATGGGGTATGGAGTGTAGTATGAGAGGGTATGGGGTATGGAGTGTATGTAGTGTTATTGATAAGTGTATGTATGTAGTGAATGTGTTTGCGTGTAAATGTGTTAAGTATACAGAAAAAGCACTTGCACACTCACCCAAACCAACTGTCGCTCACTAACGCTCTCTTACTAACTCACTCTCCCACTAACTCACACTAACACTAACTCACACTACCACTAACTCACACTACCACTAACTCATGCTCCCACTAACTCACGCTCCCACTAACTCATGCTCCCACTACCACTAACTCACTCACGATAACACTAACTGACTCTCTCACACTAACACTAACTCGCACTAACTCTCACAATAACTCACTAAATCTCAAATCTCCAATCTCCAAAAACCCACCAGCAACACAGTCAAAGAAGCCATGCTTGTGTGGTGCTTATATACCCTGTGTAAATGTTTAATGATGTACCGGTTTGCCTTGTAAATTAGTATTTGTGCAATGTGTATTAGTTGTGTGAATTTGCGCATGCTCATTTCGAGTTAGTATTTGTGGAATGTGTAGAATGCGATGATGTCATAGTGCTCGTTTTCTATAACATTGTCCCATAGTATTATGTGTTAATGTTCATTTGCGATGGTGTCGTATTAGTGAAGTCTTGTATATGTATGTTTGTCCTAATATTTCTTAATGTTGAATGCGAGTATTTTGCTTGTGCATGAGTGTGCATTTATTTTTCCTTTTTGTTATTTTCCGTATTTCCGTATCGTAAAGTATATGCGTATTCCCTTTATTTCTTTTTATTTTAATCTAATTTCATTTTCCATCAGGCCTGTGTGTCAGGCCCACATCATATAGTGTGATTAATAGCTCTTTTTTCCACCACTTATATCTGGTGTAACATTAGTGTAAATTTTTATTTTAATTTTTTTTTTACATCAGTCCTCTTCTAGTGTTATTTAATTTTAGTTGCCAGGCCAGCCTGGCTGCCATTAGTGCCAGCCTGTGTGTCAGGCTGCCAGCATATACTGTGCCTACTTCCATCCTCAGTGCCAGTCCACCACTCCTATCTGGTGTAACATTAGTTTAAATTTTGTAAAAAAAAACTTTTACATCAGTCTTCTAGTGTTATTTAATTTTAGTTGCCAGACCAGCCTGCCACTAGTGCCAGCCTGTGTGTCAGGCTGCCAGCACATACTGTGCCTACTTCTATCCTGAGTGCCATCACTCCTATCTGTTGTAACATTACTGTAACTTTTTAAAAAAAACCTTTTACATCAGTCTGCTATTGTTATTTAATTGCAGTTGCTTGTCTGCCAGCGTGTGTGCCAGGCCCACTTTCCAACTAGTGCCATGAATCATATTTGTTTTAACAGTAGTGTAAATATTTAAAATAAAAAACTTTTTTGACTGTGAATCATCAGTCTGCTAGTGCAATTGAATTGCAGTTGCCTGCCTGCCAGCATGTGTGCCAGGCCCACTTGCCAACTAGTGCCACCAATCATATTTGTTATAACAGTAGTGTAAATATTTAAAAAAAATATTTTTTTGACTGTGAAAGATCAGTCTGCTAGTGTAATCTAATTGAAGTTGCCTGCCTGCCAGCGTGTGTGCCAGGCCCACTTGTTGCCAACTATTGCCACCAATCATATTTGTTATAACAGTTTTGAAAATATTTAAAATCAAAACTTTTTTGACTGTGAATCATCAGTCTGCTAGTGCAATTGAATTGCAGTTGCCTGCCTGCCAGTGTGTGTGCCAGGCCCACTTGCCAACTAGTGCCACCAATCATATTTGTTCTAACAGTATTGTAAATACAGGTGGCCCTCGCTTTACAACGGTTCAATTTACACCGTTTCAGAATAACAACCTTTTTTCCCAGTCATGTGACTGCTATTGAAAAGCATTGAGAAGCAGTGCATTTATTAAAACAGCCAGTAGGTGGAGCTGTCCGCTTGTGTTGCAGCAAAGCCAAGCAAGCTGAAATTAATCAGTTTAACCAGACCTGATGTCAGGATTCCATTTCATGTTTTACTTCTCTCACTTCTCATCACATGGTTCTCTCACTTTCATGTTACTTAAGGCTCCACCTGTCAGCAAACAGGTGCTTAGTTATTTTCATTAGCAGGAGTAACAGCTTACACACAGTCTCTGAGCTGCATTGTTTTTCTCAAACCAACTGCTTTCATAAAGGACTGTTTGCTTGGATTACTCTGGACTATTTTCTACAAGGATTACATCCCCTGAAATATCCTGTTTGCATCCTTGGACTTACAGCTAAGTTACCTCTTAATTTTATTCCATGCATGCTAATAGAGAACTTAACTGCTGAATTGTTATTGTACACTTACAGCATCACTCTTAATTTAACTGGAGCTGACAGGCGCTGCAGTTTTCTAAATTACTCTGCACGCTATTTCATACTGGGGAATCACTGTCTCCTTTCTCACTTCATAATATATATGCTGCTTTAAGAACAAGACTTTGAGCTCTAAGATTACAAGCTTGAACTGAAGAGGACTTAACTATTTCAAAATAAAAACTGTTACTTGGTTTTGCAACCGCAAGTCTGGGCATCTTGCCAAATTCCTCTCTTACTCTGCAGCAGCTGCTCTCAATAAACACAGCTACAAAGTAGCAGCTACAAGACAACTGAAGCATTCTCTGTGACTTGTTAAAAGTATATCTCTTGCAAACCAAGCTTACTTCTTACAAGGATTAACCAACTTTCTCCTGCATTACATGTTTATTTAATGTAAGCTTAAAAAATAATTTTTGTTCTCTCAAGTTCTTTAAATTAGAAGCATATTTTTCTTCTATCATTTTTTCATTATTTTTTCCATACTGTGCCAGTCTAACAGTATTGGAAATATTGTGCTTAGAAGGATTCATGTTGTGATAGTACTAACAGCATTGAACCTCTAACTTAATATTAATTCACCACAGGTTTACTGGTCTATGCTCACCTAAATAGCCCAAAAACCCTGGTGATACAAAACAATAATTGATCTGCAGTTGCGTTCCATTTACATAGTTGAAATAGACTTTACACCTGAGCTATCAAGCAGATTTCAAAGGAACAAGATCTTCTTGTCTATAGTCCAGATTGGAATGCATAGAAAGAACTGTTTGCAGAAAAATGCAAGTGAAGTCTGTGTTGTGTGATTATTTTATTAGGTTTATAATACTGTTTAGCAAATGTTTTTGTTAATTTAACTTAGTTTAATTATATATTCTGTGCTGTGTGATTGTTTTATTAGGTTTATAATGCTGTTTAGCATGTAAAGTCTTCATTTCAAAGCTTTAAAAATAATGTATTAGATGTTACTTATGACAATTTTGAGAGGGGTCTGGAACCTATCTCCCTCACTTCCCATTGACTTACATTATAAACTGGGTTTCAATTTACAACGGTTTCGATTTACAAACATTCCTTTTGGAACCTAACCCCGGCGTAAACTGAGGGCTACCTGTATTTAAAATAAAAAAAATTTAGACTGTGAATCATCAGTCTGCTAGTGCAATTGAATTGCAGTTTCCTGCCTGCCAGCGTGTGTGCCAGGCCCACTAGCCAACTAGTGCCACCAATGATATTTGTTGTAACAGTATTGTAAATATTTTAAATAAAAACTTTTTTGACTGTGAATCATCAGTCTGCTAGTGCCATTGAATTGCAGTTGCCTGCCTGCCAGCGTGTGTGCCAGGCCCACTTGCCAACTACTGCCACCAATCATATTTGTTATAACAGTATTGTAAATATTTAAATTGAAAACTTTTTTGACTGTGAAACATCAGTCATCTAGTGTAATCTAATTGCAGTTGCCTTCCTCCCAGGGTGTGTGCCAGGCCTACTTGCCAACTAGTGCCACCATTGCCTTCCTCCCAGGGTGTGTGCCAGGCCTACTTGCCAACTAGTGCCACCAATCATATTTGTTATAACAGTTTTGAAAATATTTAAAATAAAAACTTTTTTGACTGTGAATCATCAGTCTGCTAGTGCAATTGAATTGCAGTTGCCTGCCTGCCAGCATGTGTGCCAGGCCCACTTGCCAACTAGTGCCACCAATCATATTTGTTATAACAGTATCTTAAATATTTAAAAAAAAAACTTTTTTGACTGTGAAGCATCAGTCAGCTTGTGTAATCTAATTGCAGTTGCCTTCCTCCCAGCGTGTGTGCCAGGCCCACTTGCCAACTAGTACCACCAATCATATTTGTTATAACAGTAGTGTTAATATTTAAAATTAAAACTTTTTTTTACTGTGAATCATCAGTCTGTTAGTGCAATTGAATTGCAGTTTCCTGCCTGCCAGCGTGTGTGCCAGGCCCACTTGCCAACGAGTGCCACCAATCATATTTGTTATAACAGTATTTTAAATATTTAAAAAAAAAACTTTTTTTACTGTGAAGCATCAGTCAGCTAGTGTAATCTAATTGCAGTTGCCTTCCTCCCAGCGTGTGTGCCAGGCCCACTTGCCAACTAGTGCCACCAATCATATTTGTTGTCACAGTACTTTTAATATTTAAAAAATAAACATTTTTGACTTTGAAACATCAGTCTGTTTTTTTTGTGTCAGGCTCACAGCGTATACTGTGCCCACTTGCCCAGTGCCACCACTCATAATTTGTTTAATAGTATTTTAAGTGTACATTTTAAAAAAAATGACAGACAGAGGCAGGCCACCCCGCAGGTGCCGTCGTGGTCGTGGTGCTGTGATTCCTTTAGACCCTACAAATATGCACATTGTTCAGAGGCCAGGTGCCAGGGACGCGAAAAGTTCTGAGGAGGACCTAGTTGAATGGCTAACACAGGACACCCAATCTTCTACAGCTTCCGCTCCTAGTCCTAACCTTGACGCACCATCCACCTCCAGCTGTGCTTTGGGCACCTCTCAAGTGACCAGTGCCACTCGCCCGCCTGTTGCCACCACCAACACTAGCACCACAGCCACTTCACTTGATCTGTCAGAGGAGTTATTGACACATCAGTTGGAAGAAATTAGTGATGCGCAACCATCATTGAGAGAGGATGTAGATAACAGTGATATGTCTCAGTCAGGCAGCATTACAGACATGGAGGTACAGTGTGATGATGATGATGATGTTGTACCCGCTGCTGCTTCCTTTGTTGATGTGTCAGATACAAGTGAAGCGGTTGATGATGTTGTGTCCGTGGATGTCACGTGGGTGCCTGCTAGAAGAGAAGAAGAAGAGGGGGAAAGTTCAGATGGGGAGACAGAGAGGAGGAGGAGGAGACAAGTTGAAAGCAGGGGGAGGTCATCGCAAGGAGCTAGTGGCACAGTCAGACAGCATGCATCGGCACCCAGGGTCAGCCAGACAGCATGCCGACGCCAATCAACGCATGCTGTTGACACCACCAGAATGCCGTCATCGCAGAGCTCAGCAGTGGGGCATTTTTTTTGTGTGTCTGCCTCTGACAACAGTGATGCCATTTGCAACCTGTGCCAAAAGAAACTGAGTCATGGGAAGTCCAACACCCACCTAGGTACAACTGCTTTGCGAAGGCACATGGTCTCACATCACAAACGGCGATGGGAAGAACACATGAGTAGAAGCAGCACACAAACTCAAAGCCGCCCTCCTCCTCCTGGTCCAGCATCTTCAGCCACGTCAACCACTGCTGTCCTCCTTGCCCCCTCTCAACCATCCTCCACTCAGTCTCTCTTACATAGCAGTTCCTGGTCATCTGCCCACAGTCAGGTGTCTGTCAAGGACATGTTTGAGCGTAAGAAGCCAATTTCCCAAAGTCACCCCCTTGCCCGGCATCTGACAGCTGGCTTGTCTGAACTCTTAGCCCACCAGCTTTTACCATACAAGCTGGTGGAGTCTGAGGCTTTCAAAAAATTTGTATCTATTGGGACACCGCAGTGGAAGGTACCTGGCCAAAATTTCTTTTCACAAAAGGCAATCCCAAACCTGTACTCGATTGTGCGAAAGGAAGTAATGGCATGTCTGGCACACAGCGTTGGGGCAAGGGTCCATATGACCACTGATAGCTGGTCTGCAAAGCATGGACAGGGCAGGTATATCACCTACACTGCGCATTGGGTAAACCTGCTGATGGCTGACAAGCATGGAATGCGTGGCTCTGCAGTGGAGTTGGTGACACCGCCATGACTTGCAGGCAGGCCTGCTGCTACCTCCTCTACTCCTCCTACTCCATCCTCTTCCATAACCTCTTCCTCGGCTGAGTCCTCTTCTGCTTCTGCGTCTTGCTCCACATCAATGGCACCCCCCCCCCAGCTCCCCAGGTACTATTCAACATCCAGGATACGGCAGTGTCACGCCGTCTTGGGGTTGACTTGCCTGAAAGCCGAGAGTCACACCGCACCAGCACTCCTGTCCGCCCTGAACGCACAGGTGGATCAGTGGCTGACTCCGCACCAACTGGAGATTGGCAAGGTTGTTTCTGACAATGGAAGTAATTTGGTGGCGGCATTGAAATTGGCAAGTTGACACATGTGCCGTGCATGGCACATGTGTGTAATCTGATTCTACAACGCTTTATGCATAAGTACCCAGGGTTACAGGACGTCCTGAAGCAGGCCAGGAAGGTGTGTGGCCATTTCAGGCGTTCCTACACGGCCATGGCGCACTTGTCTGATATCCAGCGTCGAAACAACCTGCCAGTGAGGCGCTTGATTTGCGACAGCCTGACACGGTGGAATTCAACACTCCTAATGTTCGACCACCTGTTCCAACAAGAAAAAGCTGTTAATGAGTATTTGTATGACCGGGGTGCTAGGACAGCCTCTGGGGAGCTGGGGATTTTTTTGCCAAATTACTGGACGCTCATGCGCAATGCCTGTAGGCTCATGCATCCTTTTGAGGAGGTGACAAACCTTGTCAGTCGCACTGAAGGCACTATCAGCGACATCATACCATTTGTTTTCTTCCTGGAGCGTGCCCTGCGAAGAGTGCTGGATCAGGCCGTAGATGAGCGTGAAGAGGAAGAGGAAGAGTTGGGGTGTCCATCACCACCAGAAACAGCCTTATCAGTATCGCTTGCTGGACCTGCGGCAACTCAGGAAGAGGATTGTGAGCAAGAGGAGTCAGAGGAGGAATGTGGCTTTGAGGAGGAGGAGGAGGAGGAGGAGGAGGAGGAAGACCAAGCACAACAGGAATCCCGGGGTGCTCGTTGTTATCACCTATCTGGTACCCGTGGTTTTGTATGTGGCTGGGGGGAAGAAGATACCTTCAGTGACATCAGTGAGGACGAGGAACGGGACATGATTAGCTCGGCATCCAACCTTGTGCAAATGGGGTCTTTCATGCTGTTGTGCCTGTTGAGGGACCCTCGTATAAAAAAGCTGAAGGAGAATGACCTGTACTGGGTGTCCACGCTACTAGACCCCCGGTATAAGCATAAAGTGACTGAAATGTTACCAAATTCCCGCAAGTCGGAAAGGATGGAGCAGTTCAAAAATAAATTAAAAACTATGCTTTACACAGCGTATAAGGGTGATGTCACAGCACAACGGGAATCTAACAGGGGAAGAGATGAAAGTAATCCTCCTCCTACGACCACGGCGGCAAGGACAGGACGCTTTCCTGACGTGTTGTTGATGGAGGACATGCGGACCTTTTTAACTCCTATGCACCGCCAGAGCCTTTCGGGATCCAGCCTCAGAGAAAGACTCAACCGTCAGGTAGCAGACTACCTAGCATTAACTGCGGATCTCGACACTGAGGAGCGATGGACCCCTTGACTACTGGGTGTGCAGGCTTGACCTGTGGCCTGAGCTATCCCAATTTGCAATCGAACTTCTGGCCTGCCCCGCTTCAAGTGTCCTGTCAGAAAGGACCTTCAGTGCAGCAGGAGGTTTTGTCACTGATAAGAGAAGTCGCCTATGTCAAAGTCTTGAATATCTCACCTTTATTAAAATGAATGAGGGATGGATCCCGAAGGGACTGACATTGGGCAATACATTTGAGTAAAAAAGGCCTGATGAAGAGATGAGCTGCAGCAGCGGCTGCAACAATACCGAATTTTTCAGGCATTTGGACATGCCTAATTTTTCTGGCCTCTGGTGCTGCACTGTGGCTACAAAACCCAAACCAAAAAACGGCACATAACAGTGATGAAACTGTTAAGAATAGTACTCAGTCATTAACACACCACTCATATCGGGTGGCACAGTAGATTGCACGCGCAGTGCCCCAAATTTGAAGTAGGAGGACCGACCAAGCCATACCTGTACTCGATTGTGCAAAGGGATGTCATATGTGATGTTTCATGCTGTTGTGCCTGTTGAGGGTCGTGGGCCATCGTATAAAAAGGCTGAAGGAGAACGACCTGTACTGGTTGTCCAAGCATGTTTTTTGTTCAATTTACCGGTTCCTAAAAATTATCTCCGGGTTCCTAAAATCAATGCCATATCTGTAATCTATTGTGCAAAAGGATGGCATATGTGGTGTTTCATGCTGTTGTGCCTGTTGAGGGTCGTGGGCCATCGTATAAAAAGGCTGAAGGAGAACGACCTGTACTGGGTGTCCAAGCATGTTTTTTGTTCAATTTCCCGGTTCCTAAAAATTATCTCCGGGTTCCTAAAATCAATGCCATATCTGTAATCTATTGTGCAAAAGGAGGGCATATGTGGTGTTTCATGCTGTTGTTTCTGTTGAGGGTCCTGGACCCTCGTCTAAAAAGGCTGAAGGAGAACGACCTGTACTGGGTGTCCAAGCATGTTTTTTGTTCAATTTCCCGGTTTCTAAAAATGATCTCCGGGTTCCTAAAATCAATGCCATATCTGTAATCTATTGTGCAAAAGGATGGCATATGTGGTGTTTCATGCTGTTGTGCCTGTTGAGGGTCGTGGGCCATCGTATAAAAAGGCTGAAGGAGAATGACCTGTACTGGGTGTCCAAGCATGTTTTTTGTTCAATTTCCCGGTTCCTAAAAATTATCTCCGGGTTCCTAAAATCAATGCCATATCTGTAATCTATTGTGCAAAAGGATGGCATATGTGGTGTTTCATGCTGTTGTGCCTGTTGAGGGTCGTGGGCCATCGTATAAAAAGGCTGAAGGAGAATGACCTGTACTGGGTGTCCAAGCATGTTTTTTGTTCAATTTCCCGGTTCCTAAAAATGATCTCCGGGTTCCTAAAATCAATCTGGATTGGATGAGACTCTTAAGCGCTTGTGCTTAATTACCCAATAAGGAAAGAAAGTCTTACTATGTAGTTGGATTCAATGAAATCTATTTATTTTTAGAATTATAAATACATACAATAAAATTTAAAACAATAGAAATTGATTCTTAAAACAAATCTAACTGGTTGGCCAACCATACAGTGTGAATAAAATGATATAATATGTTTTCCAATCCCTGTTACTTAGTGTATTATACAAACATATCTGTATATTTGAATTTTTGAATTTTGGTTTAATTGCAGATATTTTTTATGGATTTGATATAGTGGACTTGTGAAGAAGTATGGTATCCACAAAGAATATTCACAATATTAATTCTTAATTACCATATTTACCATATTCGTTTGTTTAAAGCTGAACATACATAATTAAAATAGCGTCAATGGTATCAACATTAGTAACAAATAATAAAAGTGAAACAAAAATAAAGTGATACAGTAAAAATCGTATAATAAGTTATCAAAGATAAAGTCTTTCTGCCGTGATCGTTAGAGTAATTGTTGCTTTTTGTTAAAAGCGCTGTTGTTAAGTCCTCCGTGGGGATAGTATGTGTGGGCGTGCTGCAACACGTTTTTGTCTAATTGCTATATATGTTGCGATTATAAGTCACTGTTAAGTAGTTTTGGTTATCTGCCCTTCACATTAACTTCCTTAGTTGGTGTAGATATAATAAATCTTACCCGTTGTTTCTTTTGGGATACTTTGTTTCTGGTCTAGTTTCTTTTTGTACCCAATTCAATCTTTACTGTGATAAATGTGGATCGGAAGCCGGGATAGCCGCTGCCGGTGTTGTAGTGGTTTCAGTATGTCGCGTTGGTTTGTCTCCACGATTACACACACTTGAAGGAGTAGATGCTGGGGTAATGTGGTAGTGTGCTTTAACAGTTAATCCTTTCGTCAGATGGCTGGTCTTTTTGCCCGGTTCAGGTTTTCAAAACCTCTTGAATTGTTGTGAATGTGTTCTGTTTAGATCCGTACTCTATTTGTTTCAGAGTATCCGATCTGCAGGTGTCCACAGGTTTTTTAGGCCCAATTTTAGGTAAGGTATTTCAGTTGTTCTTGGCGGTCCTTTAAAAGGAGGACTAGGTGCTTTGAAGGTTGTTCTTGAATGCTTCAGAATATCTTTCAAGCGTATTTGTTGGTCCGTGGTTTGATGTAGTCTTGGCGGTCCACTTCGAAAGTGGACTATGAAAATGTTTAGTGTAGCAAGGAGTAGACAACGCGTTTCAGCTGATTAATACAGCCTTTATCAAGCATATCCTTGCAGTTGTAAACAGTGGGTTTTTGTATTCTGTGGTTTGATTCTATTGGATCCCCTAGGTAGTTGTATCTTTACAATCTGGTGATCCTATTGGTTGTTGTGTTGGTGCTTTTGATTGGTCATTCCTTAGCATGTGACCTATTAATGGTTCAGTTTATCACGGTAATGGGGGAATTTTCACTTATTTGTATCAGATGACCAAGTAAATGCATAAAACGTTATGAAAACTTGTTCCAGTAGTAAACACAAATACGAATGTATTGCTATAATAAAAACATAAATAACTTTTTTGTACATCAGAGAATCTGTCCTTACAGGGTTTGTGAGTCAGTATAAGGTTTTTGGTATATACCAATTTGAATATTTATTATGTTCTTTTTAGTCCTTTGGTGCAAGAACGCATATTTTATTGTTGGTTCAATTCTAGGGTTGGTAAATTAGAGGTTTAGTCATTTGTTTTGATGATGCAATTTATTATAACAGTGGAATGGGAAATTTCAATTTTGTGTGTTCTTGTTTGATCTTTAGTAATCGTTTGTTAAAAAGCAGGTTTTTTATTAATAATCGTTATTTCCATTATTATTGCTTTGGTGCAAGTATATGAAACATGCATTATTATTGGTTCTGGAATTTTTATTCCTATCTTTGTAATTTATTTATTTTTAGTGTTCGTTCTTTTATAATCTTTTGTTGAAGAGCAGGTTAATCTTTTGGTATTCATCATTTCAATTGTATTGGTTCAAGGATATAAAACATCCATTATTAATAGTTGTGTATCAATCTGTTGGGTTTCTCTTCCAAATTTGGAGTGTTTGTACTCTTTTAGCCTTTGTTGAAAGAGTGTATCATAAAACGATTTTTTAAAATTTTTTGGTGAAATTTTGAATTGTTTATGAAGTGTTGTTATCAGATTGGGTTTTCGGTGAAACATGCATTATAATTGGTTCTGGAATTTTTATTCCTATTTTTGTAATTTATTTATTTTTAGTGTTCGTTCTTTTATAATCTTTTGTTGAAGAGCAGGTTAATCTTTTGGTATTCATCATTTCAATTGTATTGGTTCAAGGATATAGGACATCCATTATTATTAGTTGTGTATAAACCTGTTGGGTTTCTCTTCCGAATTTGGAGTGTTTGTTCTCTTTTAGCCTAAAATCAATGCCATATCTGTAATCTATTGTGCAAAAGGATGGCATATGTGATGTTTCATGCTGTTGTGCCTGTTGAGGGTCGTGGGCCATCGTATAAAAAGGCTGAAGGAGAACGACCTGTACTGGGTGTCCAAGCATGTTTTTTGTTCAATTTCCCGGTTCCTAAAAATTATCTCCGGGTTCCTAAAATCAATGCCATATCTGTAATCTATTGTGCAAAAGGATGGCATATGTGGTGTTTCATGCTGTTGTTTCTGTTGAGGGTCCTGGACCCTCGTCTAAAAAGGCCGAAGGAGAACGACCTGTACTGGGTGTCCAAGCATGTTTTTTGTTAAATTTCCCGGTTCCTAAAAATTATCTCCGGGTTCCTAAAATCAATGCCATATCTGTAATCTATTGTGCAAAAGGATGGCATATGTGGTGTTTCATGCTGTTGTGCCTGTTGAGGGTCGTGGGCCATCGTATAAAAAGGCTGAAGGAGAACGACCTGTACTGGGTGTCCAAGCATGTTTTTTGTTCAATTTCCCGGTTCCTAAAAATTATCTCCGGGTTCCTAAAATCAATGCCATATCTGTAATCTATTGTGCAAAAGGATGGCATATGTGGTGTTTCATGCTGTTGTTTCTGTTGAGGGTCCTGGACCCTCGTCTAAAAAGGCTGAAGGAGAACGACCTGTACTGGGTGTCCAAGCATGTTTTTTGTTCAATTTCCCGGTTCCTAAAAATGATCTCCGGGTTCCTAAAATCAATGCCATATCTGTAATCTATTGTGCAAAAGGATGGCATATGTGGTGTTTCATGCTGTTGTGCCTGTTGAGGGTCGTGGGCCATCGTATAAAAAGGCTGAAGGAGAACGACCTGTACTGGGTGTCCAAGCATGTTTTTTGTTCAATTTCCCGGTTCCTAAAAATTATCTCCGGGTTCCTAAAATCAATGCCATATCTGTAATCTATTGTGCAAAAGGATGGCATATGTGGTGTTTCATGCTGTTGTGCCTGTTGAGGGTTGTGGGCCATCGTATAAAAAGGCTGAAGGAGAATGACCTGTACTGGGTGTCCAAGCACGTTTTTTGTTCAATTTCCCGGTTCCTAAAAATTATCTCCGGGTTCCTAAAATCAATGACATATCTGTAATCTATTGTGCAAAAGGATGGAATATGTGGTGTTTCATGCTGTTGTGCCTGTTGAGGGTCGTGGGGCATCGTATAAAAAGGCTGAAGGAGAACGACCTGTACTGGGTGTCCAAGCACATTTTTTGTTCAATTTCCCGGTTCCTAAAAATTATCTCCGGGTTCCTAAAATCAATGCCATATATGTAATCTATTGTGCAAAAGGATGGCATATGTGGTGTTTCATGCTGTTGAGGGTCGTGGGCCATCGTATAAAAAGGCTGAAGGAGAACGACCTGTACTGGGTGTCCAAGCACGTTTTTTGTTCAATTTCCCGGTTCCTAAAAATTATCTCCGGGTTCCTAAAATCAATGCCATATCTGTAATCTATTGTGCAAAAGGATGGCATATGTGGTGTTTCATGCTGTTGTGCCTGTTGAGGGTTGTGGGCCATCGTATAAAAAGGCTGAAGGAGAATGACCTGTACTGGGTGTCCAAGCACGTTTTTTGTTCAATTTCCCGGTTCCTAAAAATTATCTCCGGGTTCCTAAAATCAATGCCATATCTGTAATCTATTGTGCAAAAGGATGGAATATGTGGTGTTTCATGCTGTTGTGCCTGTTGAGGGTCGTGGGGCATCGTATAAAAAGGCTGAAGGAGAACGACCTGTACTGGGTGTCCAAGCACGTTTTTTGTTCAATTTCCCGGTTCCTAAAAATTATCTCCGGGTTCCTAAAATCAATGCCATATCTGTAATCTATTGTGCAAAAGGATGGCATATGTGATGTTTCATGCTGTTGTGCCTGTTGAGGTTCGTGGGCCATCGTATAAAAAGGCTGAAGGAGAACGACCTGTACTGGGTGTCCAAGCATGTTTTTTGTTCAATTTCCCGGTTCCTAAAAATTATCTCCGGGTTCCTAAAATCGATGCCATATCTGTAATCTATTGTGCAAAAGGATGGCATATGTGGTGTTTCATGCTGTTGTGCCTGTTGAGGGTCCTGGACCCTCGTCTAAAAAGGCTGAAGGAGAACGACCTGTACTGGTTGTCCAAGCATCTTTTTCCATCTCCCGGTTCCTAAAAATTATCTCTGGGTTCCTAAAATCGATGCCATACCTGTACTCTATTGTTCAAAAGGATGGCATATGTGGTGTTTCATGCTGTTGTTTCTGTTGAGGGTCCTGGACCCTCGTCTAAAAAGGCTGAAGGAGAACGAGGTGTAGTGGGTGTCCAAGCATGTTTTTCCATCTCCCTGTTCCTAAAAATTATCTCTGGGTTCCTAAAATCGATGCCATCCCTGTACTGGATTGTTCAAAAGGATGGCATATGTGGTGTTTCCTGCTGTTGTTTCTGTTCAGGGTCCGGGACCCTCTTATAAAAAGGCTGAAGGAGAACGAATTGTACTGGTTGTCCAAGCATCTTTTTCCATCTCCCGGTTCCTAAAAATTATCTCCAGGTTCCTAAAATGGATGCCATACCTGGACTCTATTGTGCTAAAGGATGGCATATAAGGTGTTTCATGCTGTTGTTTCTGTTGAGGGTCGGGGACCCTCGTCTAAAAAGGCTGAAGGAGAACGAGCTGTACTGGGTGTCCAAGCATGTTTTTCCATCTCCCTGTTCCTAAAAATTATCTCCGGGTTCCTAAAATCGATGCCATCCCTGTACTGGATTGTTCAAAAGGATGGCATATGTGGTGTTTCCTGCTGTTGTTTCTGTTGAGGGTCCGGGACCCTCGTCTAAAAAGGCTGAAGGAGAACGAGCTGTACTGGGTGTCCAAGCATGTTTTTCCATCTCCCGGTTCCTAAAAATTATCTCCGGGTTCCTAAAATCGATGCCATCCCTGTACTGGATTGTTCAAAAGGATGGCATATGTGGTGTTTCCTGCTGTTGTTTCTGTTGAAGGTCCTGGACCCTCGTCTAAAAAGGCTGAAGGAGAACGAAGTGTACTGGTTGTCCAAGCATCTTTTTCCATCTCCCGGTTCCTAAAAATTATCTCCGGGTTCCTAAAATGGATGCCATACCTGTACTGGATTGTTCAAAAGGATGGCATATGTGGTGTTTCATGCTGTTGTTTCTGTTGAGGGTCCGGGACCCTCGTCTAAAAAGGCTGAAGGAGAACGAAGTGTACTGGTTGTCCAAGCATCTTTTTCCATCTCCCGGTTCCTAAAAATTATCTCCGGGTTCCTAAAATCGATGCCATCCCTGTACTGGATTGTTCAAAAGGATGGCATATGTGGTGTTTCATGCTGTTGTTTCTGTTGAGGGTCCTGGACCCTCGTCTAAAAAGGCTGAAGGAGAACAAAGTGTACTGGTTGTCCAAGCATCTTTTTCCATCTCCCGGTTCCTAAAAATTATCTCCGGGTTCCTAAAATGGTGTCAGGGATTTATCTCTTTTCATGATGTACCTTTAAGAAAGTGAACTCACTAGCCCTATTTAAGGCTCCTCCCAACAGAACTCATTGCTTGGTAATTTGTTGCTCAGTGACAAGCTGCTTCTGAAGAGACCTAGCCGTTTATACAACTCTGTATTTCACTTCATTGCTCTCCAAACTCACCCTGAGTTTCTGCCTGCTTGAATCAACCTGCAGATGCTCTTTTGTGCCTCAAGATTTACACCGTTTATTCCAGTCAGAGATTTCTCAGTCTCTCTCCTGTATTGAAGTTACTCCCTGCAGCGTGTGACGTCACGCCCGACATTCTCCCGCTGCGGTTCTCTGTCAGGCTCGCTGTGATACCGCTGGGACTGTTTGCTGTCTGGTAACAGTACTACTCTGCTCATTTGCCATCTCCTGTAATACTGGTCTGTATATATTGCATTGTATGAACTGTGTGTACTGCTGCAACTTCATTACACTCAAGCTTGCCATATTAACTGTGTAACTCTCACCTGCTGGAGATTCATAAACGCTTCAGATGACAAATATGCACTAAACTATTTCTTCTACTTACTAACTTGCATACAAATAACTGTGACAAAGATTTATATTGCTACCATTTCTCATAAACGGACTTCCTAAGCATACTTCAGCCTTTATCACATTTAACCTTCATTCTGCTTGCAAATAACTGTTTGTATAAACTTCAACTTTACCTGTTTCATGAGATTAACACAGCTTCTTATGCTTTCATTGAACAAGTTTGGAAATAACTAATATTCATTATCAAATTATGGTTTACATAATGCCCTCAGCTTGATTTATTCATTCAGATAACAAAGTACTGTGTGATTTTTGGTGTGTTTGCTAAAGCCTGCTGCATAAACTACTTTACACTGCTTGTGTGTGTGAATCAAGGCACCTTCAGTAATTAACTCTTTCACTACTGTTGAAGTTACATTCCTCTAAGAATTACTCTCCTTTCTGCTGCTAGCAGTTATTGTTGCGTGAAGGTTCCGTTTTCACTCAGCTACCCTGCTGTAGTGACCCTCAGATCAATGAGCATATCAGGGTTCCCTTAAGTTCAATCTGTGGGAATCCGAGGTAAGGTGTGAGACTGAGTGGTCCTACATTAGCAGTAAGCTGTTGTAGTAGTGTTTTCTAAAATAACTTAACAAATCCTAACATATGGATGCCATACCTGTACTAGATTGTTTAAAAGGATGGCATATGTGGTGTTTCATGCTGTTGTTTCTGTTGAGGGTCCTGGACCCTCGTCTAAAAAGGCTGAAGGAGAACAAGCTGTACTGGGTGTCCAAGCATCTTTTTCCATCTCCCGGTTCCTAAAAATTATCTCCGGGTTCCTAAAATCGATGCCATACCTGTACTGGATTGTTCAAAAGGATGGCATATGTGGTGTTTCCTGCTGTTGTTTCTGTTGAGGGTCCTGGACCCTTGTCTAAAAAGGCTGAAGGAGAACGAAGTGTACTGGTTGTCCAAGCATCTTTTTCCATCTCCCGGTTCCTAAAAATTATCTCCGGGTTCCTAAAATGGATGCCATACCTGTACTGGATTGTTCAAAAGGATGGCATATGTGGTGTTTCATGCTGTTGTTTCTGTTGAGGGTCCGGGACCCTCGTATAAAAAGGCTGAAGGAGAACGAAGTGTACTGGGTGTCCAAGCATGTTTTTTGTTCAATTTCCTGGTTCCTAAAAATTATCTCCCGGTTTCTAAAATCGATGCCATACCTGTACTGGATTATTCAAAAGGATGGCATATGTGGTGTTTCATGCTGTTGTTTCTGTTGAGGGTCCGGGACCCTCTTATAAAAAGGCTGAAGGAGAATGACCTGTACTGGGTGTCCAAGCATGTTTTTTGTTCAATTTCCCGGTTGATAAAAATTATCTCCGGGTTTCTAAAATCGATGCCATAACTGTACTCTATTTTTCAAAAGGATGGCATATGTGGTGTTTCATGCTGTTGCTTCTGTTGAGGGTCCTGGACCCTCGTCTAAAAAGGCTGAAGGATAACGAGCTGTACTGGGTGTCCAAGCATCTTTTTCCATCTCCCGGTTCCTAAAAATTATCTCCGGGTTCCTAAAATCGATGCCATACCTGTACTGGATTGTTCAAAAGGATGGCATATGTGTTGTTTCTGTTGAGGGTCCTGGACCATCGTCTAAAAAGGCTGAAGGAGAACGACCTGTACTGGGTGCCCAAGCATCTTTTTCCATCTCCCGGTTCCTAAAAATTATCTCCGGGTTCCTAAAATCAATGCCATCCCTGGACTCTATTGTGCTAAAGGATGGCATATGTGGTGTTTCATGCTGTTGTTTCTGTTGAGGGTCGGGGACACCCGTATAAAAAGGCTGAAAGAGAACGACCTGTACTGGGTGTCCAAGCATCTTTATCCATCTCCCGGTTCCTAAAAATTATCTCCGGGTTTCTAAAATCGATGCCATCCCTGTACTCTATTGTGCAAAAGGATGGCATATGTGGTATTTCATGCTGTTGAGGGTCGGGGACCCTCGTATAAGAAGGCTGAAGGACAATGACCTGCACTGGGTGTCAAAGCATCTTTTTCCATCTCCCGGTTCCTAAAAATTATCTCCGGGTTCCTAAAATCAATGCCATACCGGTACTCTATTGTGCAAAAGGATGGCATATGTGGTGTTTCATGCTGATGTGCCTGTTGAGGGTCGGGGGCACCCGTCTAAAAAGGCTGAAAGAGAACGACCTGTACAAAAAGTCAATCCCGGACCCCAACCTGTACTCGATTATGCAAAAGGAAGTAACCTTACCATTGGTCACAGACCGCATGTCTTATTGTTATACTCTGTCACTGAAATTATATATCTATCAAATCTATCTATCTATTTAATCTATCTATCTATCTAATCTATCTAACTATCAATCGTATCTATCAAATATATATTGCATCTATCGATCTCTGTATTTCTTATCTAACAAATGTATATTGCATCTTTTGATCTGCCTTGCTGCTCCTTTCAGGCAGGCCAGCTCTTTGCATACAGGCCCACAGACTCTGTAACAGATCTCTCTTTTAGGGAGAGGTGCAGCCATAATGCAGGGTCAGAACCTCTGCAACTGGTATACTTGATTGTGCAAAAGGAAGTACCTTACTATGGTTCCCTGACCGCACGTCTTGTAATACTCTGTCATTGAAATTATATATCTATCAAATCTATCTATCTATTTATCTATCGTATCCATCTATCTATCTAATCTATCTAACTATCAATAGTATCTATCAAATATATATTGCATCTATAGATCTCTGTATTTCTTATCTATCAAATGTATATTGCATCTTTTGATCTGCCTTGCTGCTCCTTTCAGGCAGGCCAGCTCTTTGCATACAGGCCCACAGACTCTGTAACAGATCCCTCTTTTAGGGAGAGGAGCAGCCATAATGCAGGGTCAGAACCTCTGCAACTGGTATACTTGATTGGGCAAAAGGAAGTAACCTTACCATGGGTCACAGACCGCATGTCTTGTTGTTATATTTGGTGAGGGTAATCAGGCAGGCCATATAGACCTCCCCTGATAGGGGGAGTAAAAGGGATTAAAGTGCTAAGAATAGTACTAATATAAACACAACCTAGTTACCATGGGTCCCAGACCGCATGTCTTGTTGTTATATTTGGTGAGGGTAATCAGGCAGGCCGTATAGACCTCCCCCGATAGGGAGAGTAAAAGGGATTAAAGTGCTAAGAATAGTACTAATATAAACACAACCTAGTTACCATGGGTCCCAGACCGCATGTCTTGTTGTTATATTTGGTCAGGGTAATCATGCAGGCCGTATAGATCTCCCCCGATAGGGGGAGTTACAGGGATTAAAGTGCTAAGAATAGTACTACTTAAAACACAACCTAGTTACCATGGGTCCCAGACCGCATGTCTTGTTGTTATATTTGGTGAGGGTAATCAGGCAGGCCATATAGACCTCCCCCGATAGGGGGAGTAAAAGGGATTAAAGTGCTAAGAATAGTACTAATATAAACACAACCTAGTTACCATGGGTCCCAGACCGCATGTCTTATTATTATATTTTGTCAGGGTAATCATGCAGGCCATATAGACCTACCCCGATAGGGGGAGTTACAGGGATTAAAGTGCTAAGAATAGTACTACTTAAAACACAACCTAGTTACCATGGGTCCCAGACCGCATGTCTTGTGGTTATATTTGATGAGGGTAATCAGGCAGGCCGTATAGACCTCCCCGATAGGGGGAGTAAAAGGGATTAAAGTGCTAAGAATAGTACTAATATAAACACAACCTAGTTACCATGGGTCCCAGACCGCATGTCTTATTATATTTTGGGGAAAAGAGAACAGGGAATGACAAGAAATATAGCGCTAATTACTAAAGGAAAACTAAGCCACTCTAAGACAGTCACCCCAGGACTGTCACGGATACAACAATAGAGAGAGATAAAGAGGGCGCTGGATAGCTAAGTTTTCCACCACACCTAGTCAGATATTAAAGATAAAATGTAGGCACAACAGGATATAGTAAAAAACTTTACTTGAGAATAAATATACAGTGCAATATTAATACAATGCAATATTAAAAACATAGAAGGGACGTCTCCCTAAATATTGATAAAAAATATATTTTGAAATAAGACTGGAATACCACCCTAAAAAATATATGAAAAAGTGTTACGCATATGCATAAATTTGAATCCAGCAAATAAATTGGATACAAAGATAGAATAAAGTCTCCAGTCAGGATAATAAGTCCCAATCACTGAATATGTTGTTACAAAGTTTCTTTTAGTAGCAGATCAGACAAGATAAGAATGATTCAAGAGTGGGTATTCAACACCTTAATGCCGGAAATTATACATCATATTCTTACTCACACCTTCTTTTCAGAGCGGCTTACTGACAGTCTTATGGCTCTCACTGTTGAAGATTACACACGGGTAGGCAGAGTCTCCCAGTACTGTTCGCTTCTAATAGCGTCGGCTGAACCCGGTCAGCTTGAATGGAGACTGCTCGTCACTCCGGCGTCCGTGGTGTGCCAAATGAATCCCAGTTCAGGAGGGAGAAGGTGATTCAAGGACCCGCACTTAGCGTGGAACACGCGCGGGCAGCAAATGTTGCAAATGTAGAAAGCTAGGTACCAAGATTCAAAGATAGTGTCCTTGGCAGGAAACAACACAGACTCAATCTACGCGTTTCACCCGTTAGATAGGGCTTTTTCAATATACTAGTTGTTCCCGGGACAAAATTTAAATATCCGCTGAGATGTGTTCATTTGTTGTAGCTCTTTCTTACTTTCCGGTTTAAGGTGGAAGGTGATCTCGAGACACGTAGTATAGTACAGTAATTCTTTCTCAGTACTATACTACGTGTCTCGAGATCAACTTCCACCTTAAACCGGAAAGTAAGAAAGAGCTACAACCAATGAACACATCTCAGCGGATACTTAAATTTTGTCCCGGGAACAACTAGTATCTTGAAAAAGCCCTATCTAACGGGTGAAACGCGTAGATTGAGTCTGTGTTGTTTCCTGCCAAGGACACTATCTTTGAATCTTTGAATCTAGGTACCTAGCTTTCTACATTTGCAACATTTGCTGCCCGCGCGTGTTCCATGCTAAGTGCGGGTCCTTGAATCACCTTCTCCCTCCTGAACTGGGATTCATTTGGCACACCACGGACGCCGGAGTGACGAGCAGTCTTTATTAACGCTGACCGGGTTCAGCCGACGCTATTAGAAGCGAACAGTACTGGGAGACTCTGCCTACCCGTGTGTAATCTTCAACAGTGAGAGCCATAAGACCGTTAGTAAGCCGCTCTGAAAAGAAGGTGTGAGTAAGAATATGATGTATAATTTCCGGCATTAAGGTGTTGAATACCCACTCTTGAATCATTCTTATCAACGTTATACCACAATCCCACCATCTGTATCACGCTGATTCTATCTGTTATAATTGCAGCACTTGTCTGATCTGCTACTAAAATAAACTTTGTAACAACCTATTCAGTGATTGGGACTTATTATCCTGACTGGAGACTTTATTCTATCTTTGTATCCAATTTATTTGCTGGATTCAAATTTATGCATATGCGTAACACTTTTTCATATATTTTTTAGGGTGGTATTCCAGTCTTATTTCAAAATATATTTTTTATCAATATTTAGGGAGACGTCCCTTCTATCTTTTTAATATTGCATTGTATTAATATTGCACTGTATTTTTATTCTCAAGTAAAGTTTTTTACTATATCCTGTTGTGCCTACATTTTATCTTTAATATCTGACTAGGTGTGGTGGAAAACTTAGCTATCCAGCGCCCTCTTTATCTCTCTCTATTATTATTATATTTTGTCAGGGTAATCATGCAGGCCATATAGACCTCCCCCGATAGGGGGAGTAACAGGGATTAAAGTGCTAAGAATAGTACTACTTAACACAACCTAGTTACCATGGGTCCCAGACCGCATGTTTTATTATTATACTTTGTCAGGGTAATTATATATCTATCAAATCTATCTATTTATCTTCTATCGATTCTATCTAACTGTCAATCTATGTATATCTATCTATCAAATCTATCTATCTCGTGGCCGGACTGTTTTGAGACAGCCACTTGTGTTTAGGCCAAATTTGAAGTAGGAGGACAGACCAATCATCTTCTTCCATCTCCCTGTTCCAAAAATGCAGCCCATATAGACCTCCCCCAATAGGGGGAGTAACAAGTAGTAAACTGCTAAGAATAATACTACTTAACACACCACGGGTCCCAGACCGCATGTCTTATTGTTATACTCTGTCAGGGAAATCATATATCTATCAAATCTATCTATTTATCTATCAAATCTATCTATCAATCGTATCTATCAAATATAAATTGCATCTATTGATCTATGTAATTCGTATCTATCAAATGTATATTGCATCTTTTGATCTATGTAATTTGTATCTATCAAATGTATATTACATAGATTGATCTATGTAATTCGTATCTATCATCAAATGTATATTGCATCTATTGACCTATGTAATTTGTATCTATCATATGTATATTGCATCTATTGATCTATGTAATCTATGTATCTAGCTATCAAATCTATGTAACTCGTATTTGTGCAAATGGACTGTTTGCAGTTGTTTGCGGTGCGTTACACGGGGAGTTTGGTCTGTCACTGTGAAGCGGGCGTAACCCTTACACTACCTGATCGATACTACATCATACCTGATGTTTTAAAGCACGTTATTCAAATTTTTTTTAGGAATGTTAGGTGATTAAGGCACTTTATGGCTTAAAACCAGACTCTGCATCAACTATGTAATTTTCCGTGGGAGTTTTGCCATGGATCCCCATCCGGCATGCCACAGTCCAGGTGTTAGTCCCCTTGAAACAACTTTTCCATCACTATTGTGGCCAGAAAGAGTCCTTGTGGGTTTTAAAGTTCGCCTGCCTATTGAAGTCAATGGCGGTTTGCGCGGTTCGCCGGTTCGCGAACAGTAGCGGAAGTTCGAGTCCGCCGTTCGTGAACCGAAATTTTAAGGTTCGCGACATCACTATACCTAATGCATATATAGCTTGTCCCTGCCAGAAATATATTCCCACTGAAACAGAATACACCACTGTATGTCAGAGTGATCCATAGCTTACAATGTCATCAATCTTTAAGCAAATAAACAGGTAATAGATGATGAAAACAGTAGTTAGCAAGAAACTCTAACACATGAAGGGCAAAAGAGTTAAATTATCCCATGCAGCAAAAGATGGCTATGCATAAAAAATTAGGCAGCTTATGTAACCTATCACATGTTGACAAAATGTAAATGCTTCTTTTACTTTAAATTGTGCAATGATACTAGAAGAAACCGTTTGAAGTATGGTTATATGAGATTTTATTACAAGGACAGAGACTCCTATTTTGCAATAACTGTTCCTTTACTGAACAGACAGCACTTAAAAGCACTGGAATTTTTTTGAATAAAGTATACAGAAAATTAATAATAACATCTAAGTGTATAAGTAGATGCTGGTACAATATCTAATCCTCTTTTCACTTTGCTGAACAGACAAAGATAAGTAAAAAATATTTTCATATTTTTCTTCTAATAAATATGTGTTTTCATTCATTTGTATTCTTATTTCATATCATTTTAAGTATAGAGAAAGGAACTAAATCTTATCTTTTGATTTTTTTTTCTTAAGAGTTTTGTTCGTTCCGACTGTCCAATTTCTGTCTTACTCAAGATGGACAATATTATTGCTGTCAAGTACCTCAACCGTTAGGGTGGTACTACATCAAAAATAATGTCAGATTTAACATATGAATTTATCCATTCTTGTTTGGATCACAATATTCACATAATAGCAGAATATATTCCGGGTCAGAACAACACAATGGCAGACTGGGGTTCTCGTTACCTCCAAGATTCCAGCGACTGCAAATTGAATTCCAAGATTTTTTAAATTCTCTCTTACCGCAGAGGTCCCTTTTCCATAGATCTCTTTGCCTCTCGCCTAAACCACCAACTGACTCCCTTTTTCAGTTGGAGACCAGACCCCCTAGCTTTAGCGATGGATGCGTTCCTTCAGGAATGGCCAATTCTAGGAGCTTATGCATTCCCTCCTTTTTCAATGATTCCTCTGGCGATATATTTTGTCAGGAGGAACCTCCTTTCAATCCTTCTAATAACTCCTTGGTGGTCAGCCCAGTCCTGGTTTCCAGCCCTTCTGGAGATGTCTTACCTTCCTCCTCTCCAACAAGACCTTCTCTTGGACCCGACAGGACAGCCTCACAACCTGGTCCTTCAAGTATCCTTACATCTAATTGCTTGGATGATTTCAGGGGATCCTGGTCATTCGAGGGACTTTCAGAAGAAGCTAAATCTCTACTCCGAGAATCCTGGGCACCAGGAACCAAGAAATTATACAAATATGCATGGCTCGAATGGTCTAATTGGTGCAGTTGCAGGAATCTGGATCCCTTTTCAGCTCCTGTGAATAAAGTCATTAATTATTTGACGTCTTTGTACAAAGCAGGATTTGCATACAGATCTATTAATGTAGCACGATCTGCAATCTCGGCAGGGCATTACCCTTTAGCTAATATTCCTATTGGCCAGATCTCTTCTGTTATAAAACTTCTTAAAGCAACCAGAGTAAAAAAAAAATCTTGTTCCTAAACATTCTTATTTTTGGGATGTAGATTTATTATTTAATTTGTTTAATTGCTGGCCTCTTAATAAAGACCTTTCTCTTAAACAATTAACCTGCAAATTAGGTACCTTACTATGTTTACTTTCCTGTAAAAGAGTTTCAAATGTGAGAGCCATAGATTACAATTGTAAAATGTTTTCCCCTCAAGGTGTAATCTTTTCTTTATCCAGGAGAACTAAATCTCTCGTCCTCCATACATTGTGTGTGGTTTCATGTTTGAAAAAATATGAATCTAAAACTTTACCTTTTAGATCGTCTTCTTCTTCCTGTCAACTCCTTATTTATTTTGTTCCTCCTCATTTACCTGTCACTACTACCACAATAAGTAGGTGGGGTAAGTGGATTATGTCTTTAGCTGGTAAGGAAGACAAGTTTTCAGCTCATTCTGTTAAGAGGAGCTGCTGCTTCTAAAGCCTTCGTTAAATCTGCTTCATTAAAACAAATCCTTAATGCAGCAGATTGGTCATCTGATTCTGTATTTAGTCAGTTTTATTTTAAACCGATCACTTTGATTCCACATTATCTCTTGTCATAATTGATTTTGCTTTAAACTTGCAACATAGAGACAGAGACGAGTCTTTTCCCTCCCTTTGTTTATATGTATTATTATTTATATTATATACATGTTTTCCCTCCCAAGTAAAGAGGATTTACTATATATTATGTTATTATTTTATATGTCCTCTCTTTTCAGCCCCGAACACTGCGAATTCAGGATTCCAGTAATGATCAAGCTTTGATATCATATGTTTCCAGAGGAAATTCTTCTCTTCATCATACTGACATCGGACCACTTCAGGATATTTCATCTCATCTTGGGAAGCAGTTTCTTTCCAAAAAGTTTTCTGTGTTTTTCACTATTCTGTTTTGCATATTTGCATGTATTTCTGAATTTTGCGTAATTTTTGTTCCTACCTTCTTCATGAAAATATTTTTTACTTATCTTTGTCTGTTCAGCAAAGTTTAAAGAGGATTAGATATTGTACCAGCATCTACTTATACACTTGGATGTTATCTGATTGGCTATTTATATATTGCATAACATGTACTTGTAACCTCATTGGATTATTTTCTGTATAATGTATTCAAAAAATTTCCAGTGCTTTTAAGTGCTATCTGTTCAGTAAAGGAAAAGTTATTGCAAAATACTTGTCTCTGTCTCTATAATAAAATCTAGATTATTCCGTCACTATGTTAGTATAATCGTCATTAACCAATATTCGGAACAAAAAGGTAGCACAGGTCCTTTGACAGTCTGATTTTTACACAGTCCCCGAAGAAAAAAGACAAGATAGACTCCCAGGAACCTTCTTAGTAGTTCTCACATGGGAAAGGGTTAGCCTCCAATAAACTCTTTCTTAAAAGACTAGGGCTGATTATATCACAGAACGAGATAGCAACCCGTTCTTATGGTGGAATACAAATTAGCCAAAAGCAAGAATCTCAGATCAACAGGAATAAATGCAGCATACAGTGGAAAAAACAGGGTCTGGTTTGAAGTAAGACCACTGAGAAACAAAGTATTTTTTACTCCATAGGATTCTGTATCAAGGTCTTGTTAGGAAAACTAAAGTAACTCCCCCCCCCCCCCCCCGTTAAATATTATGGACCCTAAAACAGGATACAATTTAAGCTGTGTTTTTGTTTTAAAGTACCAACACACACTGTAACCTCTGTTTTATAAAAAAAAGGTGTTATAAGCACCAAAGAGAGAAAAGCCCCGTCTTTGGAAAATAAGTGGCTATTAGAGACACAGCCTGGATATTTATAAGTCAGTGTAAGTGTTAATACGAAAGCCCGCTTAGTTAAACAGCCAATACTGCAATACCAGTGTAAAGAAAAAGCTTATACTTGCAATACTGGACTGTCGGTATGTAGTTTGGATCCCAACTGCCTACCTAACTGGTGCACTGAGTGATTGCAGGCCTTCTCCTGCTCCAGGGCTAACTTTTACTGCAAGGTCAGTGCGTGTCGCTCATTTTATGAACTACCTGCTCCTATTGAGTGCATACATATGAGTCTGTGATTGGCTGATATATCTGTTAATTCGGATATAATTGATGGCACCACTCAAACGTATTATGTCGGGTCTTATACCATTCAGTTAATAAGGTCTATGGCCTTAATATTCTACAATTATGTGTGGTTAGGTGCTATGTATCAACAAAGTTACATTACGAATTGGTTAGCAAGAGAAACTAACCGCAAAAAGATACTAATAAGCACTCAAAAGACCCCCAATTATATGGAGTTGGAAAAAGAATCACACAAATTAAAACATAAATCTTTATTAGAAATAATAAAATCTGGGATTTTTAAAACTAAAATGCTGGTCTGGAATTCCCAGTACAAAGACTGGATATGAAACACTAGAACCTCTGGCTAGGTGTTAATTAATGGCAGATTAAAGAGCCACTGGTTTGGATTATGTATCACTAGAAATTGTCAATTGGGGTCAAGAGAGTATGGTAAAAGCAGCTGGCACTCTCACCTAATGTATCCTTAATGTTAAGGTTAATCGCATGGGAAATAGGTGACAATAATGTTGTATGTTAAACACATAGGTAAAGTTGTGCCCTGTAGCAGTCGTATTATATATGATCAATTATAACATTGGTTAACTGCATCTACAGTTAACATTATTATAAACAAAATGATTCAGAACTCTATCAGAGCGCCAACTTAAGAAGGCAGGGTCTTAGATACACCAAAAACTTCACAAATGTATTTTAGTGTATTTATTATAATACAATAAAAACAATAATAAACGGTGGACTTCCAACAATGTTCATGTGTGTTTTGTGATACAATGATACCAGTATTAATGGAGCCCAATATTGTACTTAAACAGTATTGATAGCTAAAATTCACAAACAGTTAATTAAAAAATCACAGTCCTCAGGATATTCAGGATATTAAAAACAGAATTACGTTTTAAAGTTAAAAACAATCTAAATGTCCCTCATGGATCCATGTTAACAGTCTAGTAATTCTTCCAACCATTCATTGGAGCCAATATACTCAATATTTGACACTAATAACTGCTTGTGTGCAGATTAAAAAATTCTGACGGTCTTTGGAAAACTCCCTTTAGCAAAGCACTAAGTGGGATAACCTGTATATCTCAAATAATACTTTCCGCGGTTTAAGTGGAGAGCAGAGTATGGTTAAACTCTCAATATCACCTAACTCTAAATATCATTCGGTTACCTGATTGAAATCCTCAAAATGGATCCTAGATCCTTGTGTGGCAGTTAAAAACACAAGTCAACAAATGTGTATAAATAGATAGATAAACGTGATTAATATCGTTGTTCAGTGATGCAAAAAATTGCTGTGCCAATTTAAAAGTCAAGAATTTACAATGTTAGAGTGACTTCCTAAAACCAATACATAGCCAAATTTGAAATCCTTTCAAAAAACGTGCTAAAATAATCCTTTCAAAAAACGTGAAAAGAGAACAAAGTAAAATACTCTAGTGAAAAAATATATAATTTTGAAAAATAATGCAGTGAAAAACAATCTGGAGAATAATCCTCAATTCAGTGCTAGTTCCAAAAGTGTATAAAAAATGTCAAAATAGTTCATTTGAAGATGAGTTGTGTTAAGTAAAAATCAGAGATTCTGTTTGCAAAAAATGTTAAGTTTAAATATCCTCACGGTCCTATGTGTGCGAGATTTTTCAGGCAGCCCTGGGTCCCTTTGCCCTCAAGTGTATAGTCCCTCAGCCTTTTCAAGCCTTTGTTCCCTCTGCTTGCTAGCTCACGGTCCCTCTGCCGAAAAAATATATAATAGTGTAGATTGCTACAGATATGTGAATAATGTGAAATAACACTTACCAGCCAACGCGTTTCGGTCCGAAATTACCTTTCTCAAGCAATCTACACTATTATATATTTTTTCGGCAGAGGGACCGTGAGCTAGCAAGCAGAGGGAACAAAGGCTTGAAAAGGCTGAGGGACCATACACTTGAGGGCAAAGGGACCCAGGGCTGCCTGAAAAATCTCGCACACATAGGACTGTGAGGATATTTAAACTTAACATTTTTTGCAAACAGAATCTCTGATTTTTACTTAACACAACTCATCTTCAAATGAACTATTTTGACATTTTTTATACACTTTTGGAACTAGCACTGAATTGAGGATTATTCACCAGATTGTTTTTCACTGCATTATTTTTCAAAATTATATATTTTTTCACTAGAGTATTTTACTTTGTTCTCTTTTCACGTTTTTTGAAAGGATTATTTTAGCACTTTTTTTGAAAGGATTTCAAATTAGGCTATGTATTGGTTTTAGGAAGTCACTCTAACATTGTAAATTCTTGACTTTTAAATTGGCACAGCAATTTTTTGCATCACTGAACAACGATATTAATCACGTTTATCTATCTATTTATACACATTTGTTGACTTGTGTTTTTAACTGCCACACAAGGATCTAGGATCCATTTTGAGGATTTCAATCAGGTAACCGAATGATATTTAGAGTTAGGTGATATTGAGAGTTTAACCATACTCTGCTCTCCACTTAAACCGCGGAAAGTATTATTTGAGATATACAGGTTATCCCACTTAGTGCTTTGCTTAAGGGAGTTTTCCAAAGACCGTCAGAATTTTTTAATCTGCACACAAGCAGTTATTAGTGTCAAATATTGAGTATATTGGCTCCAATGAATGGTTGGAAGAATTACTGGACTGTTAACATGGATCCATGAGGGACATTTAGATTGTTTTTAACTTTAAAACGTAATTCTGTTTTTAATATCCTGAATATCCTGAGGACTGTGATTTTTTAATTAACTGTTTGTGAATTTTAGCTATCAATACTGTTTAAGTACAATATTGGGCTCCATTAATACTGGTATCATTGTATCACAAAACACACATGAACATTGTTGGAAGTCCACCGTTTATTTTTTTTTTTATTGTATTATAATAAATACACTAAAATACATTTGTGAAGTTTTTGGTGTATCTAAGACCCTGCCTTCTTAAGTTGGCGCTCTGATAGAGTTCTGAATCATTTTGTTTCCATTTTTTGACCACTAGGGGTCAATTTATCTGAGCTAAGGGTCATTTTCAGCAGGCGCTTGGTGAATCTGTCTTAAAATAACATTATTATAAAGTTAACATCATAATGGTTGTAAAACACACTGAAACCTATTTAAACAGTGGGAGACAAGACCCCTTATAGTAGGTAGAGTAATGAATTTATACAATTAACCCTGATAGGGTTCTTGGTTATGTAAATGATATCATATATCCCTATATAGGGGGTTAAATATTAGATTAACCAACTGCTTAATCAATTGTAATTGTTAGATGTCTTTGTTACCAGAATACAAGTGGCGAGAAAAAGGGTTAAAGTGCTTGGTGTAAACTTTTTTCAGGCGTGGTTTTATGTTTTAATTTGTGTGATTCTTTTTCCAACTCCATATAATTGGGGGTCTTTTGAGTGCTTATTAGTATCTTTTTGCGGTTAGTTTCTCTTGCTAACCAATTCGTAATGTAAATTGGCTGATATGTCACATGATACAGCAGGCAGGGAAATTTAGCTATCTCAGAAAAAGTATAAATCTACTGATAATGTTAAATTCACAGTGTTATTGCATTGACTTTTTGTCCATCTGTGGATTATACAACTTTGCTTATTTAATGATGATTTAAGTTGATGCAGTGACGTGCACTCATTGGAGGCAGGTGAGGCAGTGCCGCACCTGCCATTTGGGCCAAAATAAAAACAAATAGAGATTTTTATTTAAAAAAAAAAAAAAGTGAAATTTTTTTTTTTTTGACTTGTCAAAGTAATATTGCGCAATAGAGAGGCACTGGGTTCTGGTGTTTCTCTATTGCGCAATATTTCTAGTGTGTTTGATATCTAGCTGCTCTGCAGCATCACCCGGTGGTGATTTGCAGGAGCAGCGCGGCAGAGAAAATAACTATATGAGGCATCTCTCATGAGGCCTCGACTGTTTCCTGGGAGACCGGCTCACGCTCATCCAATCAACACTGGTTTTACTGTTGATTGACTCCCTGGCCCTGCTGCACTAGTACTGAGACGGAGGTTTTCTGCGCATGCGCAAGGGAAGAGCAGCGCGGCGGCGGCGGGAACAACAGCCAGTCACAGAGTGCCACTCATTCCTGCTTGACACCTCTGAGCCAACAGCCAAGTAGCGAATAGTGGAGGACTCGGAGTAGGCTGCCCGATCTCTATAGACTCTCTGCTCTCTCACACTGCAGACACCGCATATCGCAGCTGCTGCCCCTGCCTGACCGTGAGGACCTGTCGCTCAGCTCAGCCTGAGTGTCACCGCAGTACCGCACTCATCTGCTGAAGGAAGGAGCCAAAGTGGGGTCACACTGAGTCTGTCACACTCACACAAGTAAGTCATAAAGAATGACAGCCGTGTGTGATAGTGTGATGATCTCAGTAGCTAGTGTACTAGTACAGCCTGCTGCCTGTAATAATATTATATCATATAATATTATGTATATATATTTTTTATTGTGAGGCTTGGGGTTAACGTTGTATAACTTGTAAGTTGGAAACTTGTACTACAAGTGTACAACTTACAAGTTATACAACGTTAACCCCAAGCGTCTTGTACAGAGAGACAGAGAGTATACTGTAAGTTAAAAAAATACTGGGTCTGGACCGGGTAGTGGTGGGTGCCTGCCTGGCCTGCCCCCCCTCTGCTTAAATTTGAAGTGCCTGTGTGTTACTGTGTTTTCAACTAGGAACACTCAACACTTGTGTTGTGAGTGACGCAGTCTGATCCTCTTATTTGCTTAGTTAGTAAATGTATTTTGTGTATGACCCGGTCAGTGTTGTAAGTAGTTACAACACTTACCAGGTCATACACAAAATACATTTATTAAACTTTCAAGTTGCTGGCTATGCTTATGCTATCTATATCTAAGTAGTATGTTGTTGTTTCACTTCCCAACTTTGGCTGCTTAATAAATATATTTTAATGAGCAGCCATCTTGTGATTTAGTGCTGTGCTTATTTGCTTAATAAATGTATTTTGTGTATGACATGGTGGTCAGTGTTGTAACTTAAGTTACATTTATTAAGCAAATAAGCACAAAATCACAAAATGGCTGCTCATTAAAATATATTTCTTATTTTAATATATTTATTAATAGTAAAAGTTACACTACTGACTCAGTAGTGTAACTTTTACTATTATAAATATATTAAAATAAGAAATATATTTTAATGAGCAGCCATTTTGTGATTTTGTGCTTATTTGCTTAATAAATGTAACTTAAGTTACAACACTGACCACCATGTCATACACAAAATACATTTATTAATCAAAACTTGCAAGTTGCTATCCTAATACTAAGCTGTAACAGCACCAGGATATGCGGGCGCGCTATTATTGTGTATATGGTGGCGCCTGGTGGACTTCACTGGACTCTGATGACGACGGTGACATAACATAATTTATACTGAGACTGACTGACTCTGAGACTAACTGTTGACCTGTATTAATGTATTTATATTTATTATGGTACTACTGGCCCTGCCGCCCTGGCCGGTTGTTGTTGTGTTAGTCTCTTTCCTATATTCACTTATTGTAGCTACTAATTCAGATTAAAGTTATCCATATCGTGCTTGGGAATGCATTGACATTTATGCAACAGTCCCCTGTGTCTCTTTCCCCCTCCCCTGTGTCTCTCCCCCCTCCCCTGTGTCTCTCCCCCCCTCCCCTGTGTCTCTCCCCCTCCCCTGTCTCTCTCCCCCTCCCCTGCATCTCTCCCCTCTGTCTCTCTCTCTCTCCTCTCTGTATGCCTCTCTCTCTCTCCCCTCTGTCTGTCTCTCTCTCTCTCCCCTCTGTATCTCTCTCCCCTCTGTCTCTCCCATCTGTCTCTCTCTCCCATCTGTCTCTCTCTCTCCCCTCTGTCTCTCTCTCTCCCCTCTGTCTCTCTCTCCCCCCTCTGTCTCTCTCTCTCCCCTCTCTCTCTCTCCCCCTCTGTCTCTCTCTCCCCTCTGTCTCTCTCTCTCTCTCTCTCTCTCCCCTCTGTCTCTCTCTCCCCTCTGTCTCTCTCTCCCCCCTCTCTCTCTCTCTCCCCCCTCTCTCTCTCTCTCCCCCCTCTCTCTCTCTCTCTCTCTCCCCTCTGTCTCTCTCTCTCTCCCCTCTGTCTCTCTCTCTCCCCTCTGTCTCTCTCTCTCTCCCCCTCTGTCTCTCCCCCTCTGTCTCTCTCTCTCCCCTCTGTCTCTCTCTCCCCTCTGTCTCTCTCTCCCCCCTCTCTCTCTCTCTCTCTCTCTCTCCCCTCTGTCTCTCTCCCTCTCTCTCTCCCCTCTGTTTCTTTGTCTCTCTCTCCCCCTCTGTCTCTCTGTCTATCTCTCTCTCTCCCTGTCTCTCCCACCCCCTCTGTCCAATTTTCATCTAATATCTAATTTCCTTCATTCTCTTGATATCCTTTGTTGAAAATCATATATAAATATGCTCAGTAGCTGCTGATTGGTGGCTGCACAATAGATACCTCATGTGATTGGCTCACCCATGTACATTGCTATTTCTTCAACAAAGGATATCTAAAGAATGAAGGCATATCCTAGCCAGTGCCTCACCTGCCTCTGACCTCACTGCACGTCACTGAGTTGATGTTTGTGTATGAAATAGCTATTTTGCTCTTTGAAACCATAACCCAAACAAATTTGACTTTTATGAAAAACAGACCTACCTATCTTATCTTTCTATCTTGATATAAATACAATGGCTTCCTTATCTTGTCTCTATGTATACACAAATCCCATTACTTAGAACAATTGAAAATGAACATTTTGTCCACACTGTCTCTTTAATATTCTATCCCTCTTTTCCCGCAGCCAGGTTAGGACATTGAAGTTTGTAAAGATGAGATAAAGGCTCTTTTGCTGAATGATCATGGGATTAGAATATAGATGTGCCCAATCATTTTGTTACCTTACCTGTTCTGCATAGAAAAACGAATTAACCTACACCTGAAATTCTCAAAAATCAAAAACCAACAAAAACTATATAAATAGCATAGCAATTTTTTTTAGGGCGTGATACTATTGTAAATGTATTGCATAATCATACTGTATATACTTATTTCAGCCTAACTTTCGTTTCTCCCACTACTTCTAAAAGGAAGTGCAGGGTATAAAGGCTGACTGTTAGCTCTCAGAGCCTCTGTAAAAGACGGAGACAGATTTTGGGGAAGATTAGAGATCATTTAGAATTAGTAAGGGGACAGGTAAACGACAGACATTCGGGTGCTGGAAGTGACAGAACAGAAGAATAAAGCAGCGAATAAAAGTACAGAAACTCCTGACCTGAGGAGCAATCAATAAAAGTGAAACTAAAGAGGCAGTAGAAACATTACGCACATAAAAAAGAGAATCGTAAAGTCAGCGAGTGCGCATCAGACACAGGAAAGAACAACCTAGAGATAAAGAAGTAACAGTCGGGATGACTAGAGGCAGGGGAAGCTGCAAGGTGACCGGAGAAAGGGGGGAATCAAGTGCAGGCAGAGGAAGGACAAGCACAACACGCCCCCGAGAAAGCAAAGCTGGTAGGAGTCCGGTGACAGACAGGACCACTAGCAATAAGCCCAGAGACGATTCGGCAGGTTGTACTCTAGAAACAAGAAATGCGTGTAGGGACGGGAGAAAGGTGTCATCATGTAATGCAGAATCATCTAGTGAGGTACAGGAGACAAGAGGTGGTGCTGGCGGCAGGAGAAGTAAGGGGTCTGTACACAGCAAATCACCCAACGAGGAACAAGTGACAAGAAGTAGTAAGAGTAATGTGTCTATAGACAAGGCGGAATCCCACGATGCAAGTGCTGGCAGCAGAAGAAGTAGTAAGAGTAATGTGTCTATAGACAAGGCGGAATCCCACGATGCAAGTGCTGGCAGCAGAAGAAGTAGTAAGAGTAATGTGTCTATAGACAAGGCGGAATCACACGATGTAAGTGCTGGCAGCAGAAGAAGTAGTAAGAGTAATGTGTCTATAGACAAGGCGGAATCCCACGATGCAAGTGCTGGCAGCAGAAGAAGTAGTAAGAGTAATGTGTCTATAGACAAGGCGGAATCACACGATATAAGTGCTGGCAGCAGAAGAAGTAGTAAGAGTAATGTGTCTATAGACAAGGCGGAATCACACGATGTAAGTGCTGGCAGCAGAAGAAGTAGTAAGAGTAATGTGTCTATAGACAAGGCGGAATCACACGATATAAGTGCTGGCAGCAGAAGAAGTAGTAAGAGTAATGTGTCTATAGACAAGGCGGAATCACACGATGCAAGTGCTGGCAGGGGGAAGAAAAGCACAGATACATCTGTGGATAGTGAAGTAGCAGATCCGGTGGTAAAACCTAAGGCTAGATGCATTAAAAGCAAGGCACCTACAGAGGACGTAGGAACGTTAGAACAAGGAGTTCCTAACGGACTAAAGGATGGAGCAGATAGGAGAAGCAGCAGCACGGCCTCACAGGTGACAGAGGGGCGCTCAGTTACATCTAAGGCGCTGGATAAAGCGGTCGATGCGCTGAGGCTAAGAAGAAAAGACGTCTCAAATGCGGCCGAGGAAGTGAACGATATTATAGAAAAGTTACTAAAGTGCGAAGCTTTTCAAGATGATCAGTTTTTCTCGGAAATTAAAAAAATGAATGCTGGTAGTTACTATGAAAAAGTCAAGGTGAGTACTTATGAGTATATTCAGATCGTTATGATGCATTAAATCACTGGAGTCAAGCTATCAGACAGTTTAAAAAACCAAGTCAAGCTATCAGACACTGTTTTGGAGCTATCAGACAGGTTTAAAACAGTAGTCAAGCTATCAGACACTTATTTGTTAGCACTTTCTTAAGACTATTAAAGGCTGTACCATACATATATGCTAATAAGAAATGTTTTAATGAATACCACAAGCATTTTTGTTATAAATGTCACTCAAATGTAAAAAAAAGTCATATTCCAGCATTTCTCTAAGCGTTAAAAACAAAATTCCCCATTATGCCACTACATTTTCACCACAGCTAGTTCAAACAATGACCCCACTAAGATATCACAAAGTATGGACACTTTTTAGTGTGGAATTTTAAAAATATAGGGCCCAAAACTTCCCTAAAATTGCAAAAATCATCACTTTCAAGCAATTTCATTTAGGGATAAATCTCCCATTGTGCCACTACATTTTCACCACAGCTAGCTCACACAATGACCCCTCTACGATATCATAAATTTTGGAGTTTTTACTGTGGAATTTTAAAAATATTGGGCCCCAAATGTCCCTCGAATTGCATAAATTGGCCCTTTTCAGCAAATTCACTTAGGAATAAAAAAGAAATCTCCCATTGTTCCACTAAAATTTCACCACAGCTAGCTCACACAATGACCCCTCTACGGTATCACTAAGTTTGGACCATTTTTACTGTTGAATTTTAAAAATATTGGGCCCCAAATGTCCATTGAATTTCATAAATCGGCCCTTTTCAGCAAATTCACTTAGGAATAAAAAAGAAATCTCCCATTGTTCCACTAAAATTTCACCACAGCTAGCTCACAAAATGACCCCTCTACGATATCACAAAGTTTGGAGACTTTTTACTGTGGAATTTTAAAAATATTGGGCCCCAAATGTCCATCGAATTGCATAAATAGGCCCTTTTCAGCAAATTAACTTAGGAATAAAAAAGAAATCTCCCATTGTTCCACTAAAATTTCACCACAGCTAGCTCACACAATGACCACTCTACGGTATCATTAAGTTTGGACCATTTTTACTGTGGAATTTTAAAAATATTGGGCCCCAAATATCCCTTGAATTTCATAAATCGGCCCTTTTCAGCAAATTCACTTAGGAATAAAAAAGAAATCTCCCATTGTTCCACTAAAATTTCACCACAGCTAGCTCACACAATGACCCTCTACGATATCACAAAGTTTGTAGACTTTTTACTGTGGAATTTTAAAAATATTGGGCCCCATATGTCACTCGAATTGCATAAATAGGCCCTTTTCAGCAAATTAATTTAGGAATAAAAAAGAAATCTCCCATTGTTCCACTAAAATTTCACCACAGCTAGCTCACACAATGACCCCTCTATAGTATCACTAAGTTTGGACCATTTTTACTGTGGAATTTTAAAAATATAGGGCCCCAAATGTCCCTTGAATTTCATAAATCGGCCCTTATCAGCAAATTCACTTAGGAATTAAAAAGAAATCTCCCATTGTTCCACTAAAATTTCACCACAGCTAGCTCACACAATGACCCCTCTACGGTATCACTAAGTTTGGACTATTTTTACTGTGGAATTTTAAAAATATTGGGCCCCAAATGTCCCTCAAATTGCAAAAATAGTCACTTTCCAAAAATTTCACTTTGGGATAAAAAAGAACTCTCCCATTGTTCCACTAAAATTTCACCACAACTAGCTCACACAATGACCCCTCTATGGTATCACTAAGTTTGGACTATTTTTACTGTGGAATTTTAAAAATATTGGGTCCCAAATGTCCCTCAAATTGCAAAAATAGTCACTTTCCAAAAATTTCACTTTGGGATAAAAAATAAATCTCCCATTGTTCCACTAAAATTTCACCACAGCTAGCTCACACAATGACCCCTCTACGATATCACACATTTTGGAGAGTTTTTACTGTGGAATTTTAAAAATATAGGGCCCCAAATGTGCCTTGAATTTCATAAATCGGCCCTTTTCAGCAAATTCACTTAGGAATAAAAAATAAATCTCCCATTGTTCCACTAAAATTTCACCACAGCTAGCTCACACAATGACCCCTCTACGGTATCACTAAGTTTGGACCATTTTTACTGTGGAATTTTAAAAATATTGGGCCCCAAATGTCTCTTGAATTTCATAAATAGGCCCTTTTCAGCAAATTCACTTAGGAATAAAAATGAAATCTCCCATTGTTCCACTATCACCACAGCTAGCTCACACAATGACCCCTCTAAGATATCACAAAGTTTGGAGACTTTTTACTGTGGAATTTTAAAAATATTGGGACCCATATGTCCCTCGAATTGCATAAATAGGCCCTTTTCAACAAATTCACTTAGGAATAAAAAAGAAATCTCCCATTGTTCCACTAAAATTTCACCACAGCTAGCTCACACAATGACCCCTCTACAGTATCACTAAGTTTGGACCATTTTTACTGTGGAATTTTAAAAATATTGGGCCCCAAATGTCCCTTGAATTTCATAAATCGACCCTTTTCAGCAAATTCACTTAGGAATAAAAAAGAAATCTCCCATTGTTCCACTAAAATTTCACCACAGCTAGCTCACACAATGACCCCTCTACGATATCACAAAGTTTGGAGACTTTTTACTGTGGAATTTTAAAAATATTGGGCCCCAAATGTCCCTCGAATTGCATAAATTGGCCCTTTTCAGCAAATTCACTTAGGAATAAAAAATAAATCTCCCATTGTTCCACTAAAATTTCACCACAGCTAGCTCACACAATGACCACTCTACGGTATCATTAAGTTTGGACCATTTTTACTGTGGAATTTTAAAAATATTGGGCCCCAAATGTCCCTTGAATTTCATAAATCGACCCTTTTCAGCAAATTCACTTAGGAATAAAAAAGAAATCTCCCATTGTTCCACTAAAATTTCACCACAGCTAGCTCACACAATGACCCCTCTACGATATCACAAAGTTTGGAGACTTTTTACTGTGGAATTTTAAAAATATTGGGCCCCAAATGTCCCTCGAATTGCATAAATTGGCCCTTTTCAGCAAATTCACTTAGGAATAAAAAATAAATCTCCCATTGTTCCACTAAAATTTCACCACAGCTAGCTCACACAATGACCACTCTACGGTATCATTAAGTTTGGACCATTTTTACTGTGGAATTTTAAAAATATTGGGCCCCAAATGTCCCTCAAATTGCAAAAATAGTCACTTTCCAAAAATTTCACTTTGGGATAAAAAATAAATCTCCCATTGTTCCACTAAAATTTCACCACAACTAGCTCACACAATGACCCCTCTATGGTATCACTAAGTTTGGGCTATTTTTACTGTGGAATTTTAAAAATATTGGGCCCCAAATGTCCCTCAAATTGCAAAAATAGTCACTTTCCAAAAATTTCACTTTGGGATAAAAAATAAATCTCCCATTGTTCCACTAAAATTTCACCACAGCTAGCTCACACAATGACCCCTCTACGATATCACACATTTTGGAGAGTTTTTACTGTGGAATTTTAAAAATATAGGGCCCCAAATGTGCCTTGAATTTCATAAATCGGCCCTTTTCAGCAAATTCACTTAGGAATAAAAAAGAAATCTCCCATTGTTCCACTAAAATTTCACCACAGCTAGCTCACACAATGACCCCTCTACGGTATCACTAAGTTTGGACTATTTTTACTGTGGAATTTTAAAAATATTGGGCCCCAAATGTCCCTCAAATTGCAAAAATAGTCACTTTCCAAAAATTTCACTTTGGGATAAAAAAGAAATCTCCCATTGTTCCACTAAAATTTCACCACAGCTAGCTCACACAATGACCCCTCTACGGTATCACTAAGTTTGGACCATTTTTACTGTGGAATTTTAAAAATATTGGGCCCCAAATGTCTCTTGAATTTCATAAATAGGCCCTTTTCAGCAAATTCACTTAGGAATAAAAATGAAATCTCCCATTGTTCCACTAAAATTTCATCACAGCTAGCTCACACAATAACCCCTCTACGATATCACAAAGTTTGGAGACTTTTTACTGTGGAATTTTAAAAATATTGGGACCCATATGTCCCTCGAATTGCATAAATAGGCCCTTTTCAACAAATTCACTTAGGAATAAAAAAGAAATCTCCCATTGTTCCACTAAAATTTCACCACAGCTAGCTCACACAATGACCCCTCTACAGTATCACTAAGTTTGGACCATTTTTACTGTGGAATTTTAAAAATATTGGGCCCCAAATGTCCCTTGAATTTCATAAATCGACCCTTTTCAGCAAATTCACTTAGGAATAAAAAAGAAATCTCCCATTGTTCCACTAAAATTTCACCACAGCTAGCTCACACAATGACCCTCTATGATATCACAAAGTTTGGAGACTTTTTACTGTGGAATTTTAAAAATATTGGGCTCCAAATGTCCCTCAAATTGCAAAAATAGTCACTTTCCAAAAATTTCACTTTGGGATAAAAAAGAAATCTCCCATTGTTCCACTAAAATTTCACCACAGCTAGCTCACACAATGACCCCTCTAAGGTATCACTAAGTTTGGACCATTTTTACTGTGGAATTTTAAAAATATTGGGCCCCAAATGTCCCTTGAATTTCATAAATGGGCCTTTTTCAGCAAATTCACTTAGGAATAAAAATGAAATCTCCCATTGTTCCACTAAAATTTCACAACAGCTAGCTCACACAATGACCCCTCTATGATATCACAAAGTTTGGAGACTTTTTACTGTGGAATTTTAAAAATATTGGGCCCCAAATGTCCGTCAAATTGCAAAAATAGTCACTTTCCAAAAATTTCACTTTGGGATAAAAAAAGAAATCTCCCATTGTTCCACTAAAATTTCACCACAGCTAGCTCACACAATGACCCCTCTAAGGTATCACTAAGTTTGGACCATTTTTACTGTGGAATTTTAAAAATATTGGGCCCCAAATGTCCCTTGAATTTCATAAATCGGCCCTTTTCAGCAAATTCACTTAGGAATAAAAATGAAATCTCCCATTGTTCCACTAAAATTTCACCACAACTAGCTCACACAATGACCCCTCTACGGTTTCACTAAGTTTGGACCATTTTTACTGTGGAATTTTAAAAATATTGGGCCCAAATGTCCCTTGAATTTCATAAATCGGCCCTTTTCAGCAAATTCACTTAGGAATAAAAATGAAATCTCCCATTGTTCCACTAAAATTTCACCACAGCTAGCTCACACAATGACCCCTCTACGATATCACACATTTTGGAGAGTTTTTACTGTGGAATTTTAAAAATATAGGGCCCCAAATGTGCCTTGAATTTCATAAATCGGCCCTTTTCAGCAAATTCACTCAGGAATAAAAAAGAAATCTCCCATTGTTCCACTAAAATTTCACCACAGCTAGCTCACACAATGATCCCTCTACGGTATCACTAAGTTTGGACTATTTTTACTGTGGAATTTTAAAAATATTGGGCCCCAAATGTCCCTCAAATTGCAAAAATAGTCACTTTCCAAAAATTTCACTTTGGGATAAAAAAGAAATCTCCCATTGTTCCACTAAAATTTCACCACAGCTAGCTCACACAATCACCCCTCTAAGGTATCACTAAGTTTGGAGACTTTTTACTGTGGAATTTTAAAAATATAGGGCCCCAAATGTGCCTTGAATTTCATAAATCGGCCCTTTTCAGCAAATTCACTTAGGAGCTAGCAGCTAGCTCACATTTAGGAGCAGCCTAGCTCACAAATTTTAGTGGAACAATGGGAGATTTCTTTTTTATTCCTAAGTGAATTTGCTGAAAAGGGCCGATTTATGAAATTCAAGGGACGTTTGGGGCCCAATATTCTTAAAATTCCACAGTAAAAATGGTCCAAACTTACGCCTAGATTTATAGTTTTGTCGGTAACGACCCGCGTAGCTAACGCATGCTTTTTTCCCCCCGCACCTTTTAAATACCGCTGGTATTTAGAGTTCACATAATGGCAGGGTTTTCAGTGCGTTAGGCTCCAAAAAGGGAGCGTAGAGAATAATTTAACGCAACTGCAACTCTAGATACCAGCGGTGCTTACGGACGCGGCCAGCTTCAAAAACGTGCTCGTGCACGATTCCCCCATAGGAAACAATGGGGCTGTTTGAGCTGAAAAAAAACCTAACACCTGCAAAAAAGCCGCGTTCAGCTCTTAACGCAGCCCCATTATTTCCTATGGGGAAACACTTCCTACGTCTGCACCTAACACTCTAACATGTACCCCGAGTCTAAACACCCCTAACCTTACACTTATTAACCCCTAATCTGCCGCCCCCGCTATCGCTGACACCTGCATATTTTTTTTAACCCCTAATCTGCCGCTCCGTAAACCGCCGCTACCTACATTATCCCTGTGTACCCCTAATCTGCTGCCCCTAACACCGCCGACCCCTATATTATATTTATTAACCCCTAATCTGCCCCCCACAACGTCGCCTCCACCTGCCTACACTTATTAACCCCTAATCTGCCGAGCGGACCGCACCGCTACTATAATAAAGTTATTAACCCCTAATCCGCCTCACTCCCGCCTCAATAACCCTATAATAAATAGTATTAACCCCTAATCTGCCCTCCCTAACATCGCCGACACCTAACTTCAAGTATTAACCCCTAATCTGACGATCGGAGCTCACCGCTACTCTAATAAATTTTTTAACCCCTAAAGCTAAGTCTAACCCTAACACTAACACCCCCCTAAATTAAATATAATTTAAATCTAACGAAATAAATTAACTCTTATTAAATAAATTATTCCTATTTAACCCCTTAATGACAACTGACGTACCAGGTACGTCATGCATTAACAAGCAGTTAATGACAATGGACGTACCTGGTACGTCAGTTGTCAAACAGAGTGCTGGAAGAGATCACAAATGCTTCCAGCAGCTCTGAGGGTATTGCAGTGATGCCTCGATATGGAGGCATCCTGCAATACCACTTTACAAGCCCCCGATGCAGAGAGAGCCACTCTGTGGCCCTCTCTGCACCGGTAGCGATAGTGCCAGTGTCCGCCGGGTGCACGATGCGCGTGCACGATGCGCGAGTGTGCACGTGAGCGTGCATGTGCGTGTGCACGGGGCGCGCGTGCACGTGCACCCATTAGCCACACTGACACCAATGAATGAGGGCAGAAAGGGGAAAAAAAAGGGAATTTTTTTTAAAAAAAATATAAAAGGATCTGGGAGGGGGTGGGGGTATTGTGGGGGGCTGCTACACTACAGAAATAGTTTTTTAAATAAAAAATAAAATAAAAATACTTTTTGGGGGTTTTTTGGGGCCAAACTGGGTACTGGCAGACAGCTGCCAGTACCCAAGATGGCGGTTATTAGGTAGGGGAGAGGGTTAGAGAGCTGGAGGGGGGATCAGGGAGGTTGGGGCTAAGGCAGGGGTCCATCACAGCTAAAATACTTTATTATTTCTATTTAAAAAAAAAAAAAACCTCTTTTATTTAGTACTGGCAGACTTTCTGCCAGTACTTAAGATGGCGGGAACAATTGTGGGGTGGGGGAGGGAAGAGAGCTGTTTGGGAGGGATCAGGGGGTGGGATGTGTCAGGTGGGAGGCTGATCTCTAAAATTAACCCTGCAAGCTCCCTACAAGCTACCTAATTTAACCCCTTCACTGCTGGGCATAATTAACGTGCCCAGCAGTGAAGGGGTTTCAGTGAGAAACCTAAAATTGTGAAAAATGTAAAGTTTTTTTTTATTTGCTCGCATTTGGCGGTGAAATGGTGGCATAAAATATACCAAAATGGGCCTAGATCAATACTTGGGGTTGTCTACTACACTACACTAAAGCTAAAATTAACCCTACAAGCTCCCTACAAGCTCCCTAATTAACCCCTTCACTCCTGGGCATAAAACACGTGTGGTGCGCAGCGGCATTTAGCGGCCTTCTAATTACCAAAAAGCAACCCCAAAGCCATATAAGTCTGCTATTTCTGAAAAAAGGGGATCCCAGAAAAGCATTTACAACCATTTGTGCCATAATTGCAGAAGCTGTTTGTAAATAATTTCAGTGGGAAACCTAAAGTTTGTGACAAATTTTGTGAAAAAGTGAACTTTTTTTGATCGCATTTGGCGGTGAAATGGTGGCATGAAATATACCAAAATGGGCCTAGATCAATACTTTGGGTTGTCTTCTAAAAAAAAATATATACATGTCAAGGGATATTCAGGTATTCCTGACAGATATCAGTGTTCCAATGTAACTAGCGCTAATTTTGAAAAAAAGTGGTTTGGAAATAGCGAAGTGCTACTTGTATTTATTGCCCCATAACTTGCAAAAAAAGCAAAGAACGTGTAAACATTTATTGTAGATGTGTAACAGATTTTGGGGGTCAAAGTTAGAAAAAGTGTGTTTTTTTCCATTTTTTTCCTCATATTTTTTTTTTTTAGTAAATTATAAGACATGATGAAAATAATGGTATCTTTAGAAAGTCCATTTAATGGTGAGAAAAACGGTATATAATATGTGTGGGTACAGTAAATGAGTAAGAGGGAAATTACAGCTAAACACAAACACTGCAGAAATGTAAAAATAGCCATTGTCATTAAGGGTAAGAAAATTGAAAAATGGTCCGGGTTAAATCTAAATACTTACCTGTAAAATAAACCCTAATATAGCTACAATATAAATTATAATTATATTGTAGCTATTTTAGGATTAATATTTATTTTACAGGCAACTTTGTATTTATTTTAACCAGGTACAATAGCTATTAAATAGTTAAGAACTATTTAATAGCTACCTAGTTAAAATAATTACAAAATTACCGGTAAAATAAATCCTAACCTAAGTTACAATTAAACCTAACACTACACTAGCAATAAATTAATTAAATACAATACCTACAAATAACTACAATTAAATAAACAAACTAAAGTACAAAAAATAAAAAAGAACTGTTACAAAAAATAAAAAAATATTTACAAACATTAGAAAAATATTACAACAATTTTAAACTAATTACACCTACTCTAAGCCCCCTAATAAAATAACAAAGACCCCAAAATAAAAAAATGCCCTACCCTATTCTAAAATAAAAAAGTACAAAGCTCTTTTACCTTCCAGCCCTGAAAAGGGCCCTTTGCGGGGCATGCCCCAAAGAATTCAGCTCTTTTGCCTGTAAAAAAAAACATACAATACCCCCCCCAACATTACAACCCACCACCCACATACCCCTAATCTAACCCAAACCCCCTTAAATAAACCTAACACTAAGCCCCTGAAGATCTTCCTACCTTGTCTTCACCTCACCGGGTCCCGATCTGTCCAGAAGAGGGTCCGAAGTCTTGATCCAAGCCCAAACGGGGGGCTGAAGAGTGACGTCCATCCTCGGGCTGAAGTCTGGATCCAAGCGGCAGCTGAAGAACTCCATCATCGGGCTGAAGTCGGAAGTCCATCATCGGGATGAAGTCTTCTATCAAGCCGCATCTTCAATCTTCTTTCTTCCGGAGCGGAGCGAGCCATCTTCTTCCAAGCCGACGCGGAACATCCTCTTCAACCGACGCCTACTAGCCGAATGACGGTTCCTTTAAATGACGTCATCCAAGATGGCCAATCGGAATTAAGGTAGGAAAATTCTGATTGGCTGATGGAATCAGCCAATCAGAATCAAGTTCAATCCGATTGGCTGATCCGATCAGCCAATCAGATTGAGCTCGCATTCTATTGGCTGTTCCGATCAGCCAATAGAATGCGAGCTCAATCTGATTGGCTGATCGGATCAGCCAATCGGATTGACCTTGATTCTGATTGGCTGATTCCATCAGCCCGAGGATGGACGTCACTCTTCAGCCCCCCGCTTGGGCTTGGATCAAGACATCGTAGGCTCTTCTGGACAGATCGGGACCCGGTGAGGTGAAGACAAGGTAGGGAGATCTTCAGGGGCTTAGTGTTAGGTTTATTTAAGGGTTGTTTGGGTTAGATTAGGGGTATGTGGGTGGTGGGTTGTAATGTTGGGGGAGGGATTGTATGTTTTTTTTTACAGGCAAAAGAGCTGAATTCTTTGGGGCATGCCCCGCAAAGGGCCCTTTTCAGGGCTGGTAAGGTAAAAGAGCTTTGAACTTATTTAATTTAGAATAGGGTAGGGCATTTTTTTTATTTTGGGGGTCTTTGTTATTTTATTAGGGGGCTTAGAGTAGGTGTAATTAGTTTAAAATTGTTGTAATATTTTTCTAATGTTTGTAAATATTTTTTTATTTTTTGTAACTTAGTTCTTTTTTATTTTTTGTACTTTAGTTAGTTTATTTCATTGTATTTATTTGTAGATATTGTATTTAATTAATTTATTGATAGTGTAGTGTTAGGTTTAATTGTAGATAATTGTAGGTATTTTATTTAATTAATTTATTGATAGTGTAGTGTTAGGTTTAATTGTAACTTAGGTTAGGATTTATTTTACAGGTCATTTTGTAATTATTTTAACTATTTTAGCTATTAAATAGTTCTTAACTATTTAATAGCTATTGTACCTGGATAAAATAAATACAAAGTCACCTGTAAAATAAATATAAATCCTAAAATAGCTATAATATTATTATAATTTATATTGTAGCTATATTAGGGTTTATTTTACAGGTAAGTATTTAGCTTTAAATAGGAATAATTTATTTAATAAGAGTTAATTTATTTCGTTAGATTTAAATTATATTTAACTTAGGGGGGTGTTAGTATTAGGGTTAGACTTAGCTTTAGGGGTTAATCCATTTATTACAGTAGCGGCGAGATTCGGTTGGCAGATTAGGGGTTAATACTTGAAGTTAGGTGTCGGCGATGTTAGGGAGGGCAGATTAGGGGTTAATACTATTTATTATAGGGTTATTGAGGCGGGAGTGAGGCGGATTAGGGATTAATAACTTTATTATAGTAGCGGTGCGGTTCGCTCGGCAGATTAGGGGTTAATAAGTGTAGGCAGGTGGAGGCGACGTTGAGGGGGGCAGATTAGGGGTTAATAAATATAATATAGGGGTCGGCAGTGTTAGGGGCAGCAGATTAGGGGTACATAAGGATAACGTAGTTGGCGGCGCTTTGCGGTCGGCAGATTAGGGGTTCATTATTGTAGGTAGCTGGTGACGACGTTGTGGGGGGCAGGTTAGGGGTTAATAAATATAATATAGGGGTCGGCGGTGTTAGGGGCAGCAGATTAGGGGTACATAAGTATAACGTAGGTGGCGGTCGGCAGATTAGGGGTTAAAAAAATTTAATCGAGTGGCGGCGATGTGGGGGGACCTCGGTTTAGGGGTACATAGATAGTTCATGGGTGTTAGTGTACTTTAGAGCACAGTAGTTAAGAGCTTTATAAACCGGCGTTAGCCCAGAAAGCTCTTAACTACTGACTTTTTTCTGCGGCAGGAGTTTTGTCGTCAGATTTCTAACGCTCACTTCAGCCACGACTCTAAATACCGGCGTTAGAAAGATCCCATTGAAAAGATAGGATACGCAAATGACGTAAGGGAATCTGCGGTATGGAAAAGTCGCGGCTGGAAAGTGAGCATTAGACCCTTTAATGACTGACTCTAAATACCGGCAGTAGCCCAAAACCAGCGTTAGGAGCCTCTAACGCTGGTTTTCACGGCTACCGCCCAACTCTAAATCTAGGCCTTAGTGATTCTGTAGAGGGGTCATTGTGTGAGCTAGCTGTGGTGAAGTTTTAGTGGCACAATGGGAGATTTCTTTTTTATTCCTAAGTGAATTTGCTGAAAAGGGCCAATTTATGCAATTCGAGGGATATTTGGGGCCCAATATTTTTTAAATTCCACAGTAAAAAGTCTCCAAACTTTGTGATATCGTAGAGGGGTCATTGTGTGAGCTAGCTGTGGTGAAATTTTAGTGGAACAATGGGAGATTTCTTTTTTATTCCTAAGTGAATTTGCTGAAAAGGGCCTATTTATGCAATTCGAGGGACATATGGGTCCCAATATTTTTTAAATTCCACAGTAAAAAGTCTCCAAACTTTGTGATATCGTAGAGGGGTCATTGTGTGAGCTAGCTGTGGTGAAATTTTAGTGGAACAATGGGAGATTTCTTTTTTATTCCTAAGTGAATTTGCTGAAAAGGGCCGATTTATGAAATTCAAGGGACATTTGGGGTCCAATATTTTTAAAATTCCACAGTAAAAATGGTCCAAACTTAGTGATACCGTAGAGGGGTCATTGTGTGAGCTAGCTGTGGTGAAATTTTAGTGGAACAATGGGAGATTTCTTTTTTATCCCAAAGTGAAATTTTTGGAAAGTGACTATTTTTGCAATTTGAGGGACATTTGGGGCCCAATATTTTTAAAATTCCACAGTAAAAATAGTCCAAACTTAGTGATACCGTAGAGGGGTCATTGTGTGAGCTAGCTGTGGTGAAATTTTAGTGGAACAATGGGAGATTTCTTTTTTATTCTTAAGTGAATTTGCTGAAAAGGGCCGATTTATGAAATTCAAGGGACATTTGGGGCCCTATATTTTTAAAATTCCACAGTAAAAATGGTCCAAACTTAGTGATACCATAGAGGGGTCATTGTGTGAGCTAGCTGTGGTGAAATTTTAGTGGAACAATGGGAGATTTCTTTTTTATTCCTAAGTTAATTTGCTGAAAAGGGCCTATTTATGCAATTCAAGGGACATATGGGGCCCAATATTTTTAAAATTCCACAGTAAAAAGTCTCCAAACTTTGTGATATCATAGAGGGTCATTGTGTGAGCTAGCTGTGGTGAAATTTTAGTGGAACAATGGGAGATTTCTTTTTTATTCCTAAGTGAATTTGCTGAAAAGGGCCGATTTATGAAATTCAAGGGACATTTGGGGCCCAATATTTTTAAAATTCCACAGTAAAAATGGTCCAAACTTAATGATACCGTAGAGTGGTCATTGTCTGAGCTAGCTGTGGTGAAATTTTAGTGGAACAATGGGAGATTTCTTTTTTATTCCTAAGTGAATTTGCTGAAAAGGGCCAATTTATGCAATTCGAGGGACATTTGGGGCCCAATATTTTTAAAATTCCACAGTAAAAAGTCTCCAAACTTTGTGATATCGTAGAGGGGTCATTGTGTGAGCTAGCTGTGGTGAAATTTTAGTGGAACAATGGGAGATTTCTTTTTTATTCCTAAGTGAATTTGCTGAAAAGGGTCGATTTATGAAATTCAAGGGACATTTGGGGCCCAATATTTTTAAAATTCCACAGTAAAAATGGTCCAAACTTAGTGATACCGTAGAGGGGTCATTGTGTGAGCTAGCTGTGGTGAAATTTTAGTGGAACAATGGGAGATTTCTTTTTTATTCCTAAGTGAATTTGCTGAAAAGGGCCTATTTATGCAATTCGAGGGACATATGGGTCCCAATATTTTTAAAATTCCACAGTAAAAAGTCTCCAAACTTTGTGATATCGTAGAGGGGTCATTGTGTGAGCTAGCTGTGGTGAAATTTTAGTGGAACAATGGGAGATTTCATTTTTATTCCTAAGTGAATTTGCTGAAAAGGGCCTATTTATGAAATTCAAGAGACATTTGGGGCCCAATATTTTTAAAATTCCACAGTAAAAATGGTCCAAACTTAGTGATACCGTAGAGGGGTCATTGTGTGAGCTAGCTGTGGTGAAATTTTAGTGGAACAATGGGAGATTTCTTTTTTATCCCAAAGTGAAATTTTTGGAAAGTGACTATTTTTGCAATTTGAGGGACATTTGGGGCCCAATATTTTTAAAATTCCACAGTAAAAATAGTCCAAACTTAGTGATACCGTAGAGGGGTCATTGTGTGAGCTAGCTGTGGTGAAATTTTAGTGGAACAATGGGAGATTTCTTTTTTATTCCTAAGTGAATTTGCTGAACAGGGCCGATTTATGAAATTCAAGGCACATTTGGGGCCCTATATTTTTAAAATTCCACAGTAAAAACTCTCCAAAATGTGTGATATCGTAGAGGGGTCATTGTGTGAGCTAGCTGTGGTGAAATTTTAGTGGAACAATGGGAGATTTATTTTTTATCCCAAAGTGAAATTTTTGGAAAGTGACTATTTTTGCAATTTGAGGGACATTTGGGGCCCAATATTTTTAAAATTCCACAGTAAAAATAGTCCAAACTTAGTGATACCATAGAGGGGTCATTGTGTGAGCTAGTTGTGGTGAAATTTTAGTGGAACAATGGGAGAGTTCTTTTTTATCCCAAAGTGAAATTTTTGGAAAGTGACTATTTTTGCAATTTGAGGGACATTTGGGGCCCAATATTTTTAAAATTCCACAGTAAAAATAGTCCAAACTTAGTGATACCGTAGAGGGGTCATTGTGTGAGCTAGCTGTGGTGAAATTTTAGTGGAACAATGGGAGATTTCTTTTTAATTCCTAAGTGAATTTGCTGATAAGGGCCGATTTATGAAATTCAAGGGACATTTGGGGCCCTATATTTTTAAAATTCCACAGTAAAAATGGTCCAAACTTAGTGATACCATAGAGGGGTCATTGTGTGAGCTAGCTGTGGTGAAATTTTAGTGGAACAATGGGAGATTTCTTTTTTATTCCTAAGTTAATTTGCTGAAAAGGGCCTATTTATGCAATTCGAGGGACATATGGGGCCCAATATTTTTAAAATTCCACAGTAAAAAGTCTCCAAACTTTGTGATATCGTAGAGGGTCATTGTGTGAGCTAGCTGTGGTGAAATTTTAGTGGAACAATGGGAGATTTCTTTTTTATTCCTAAGTGAATTTGCTGAAAAGGGCCGATTTATGAAATTCAAGGGATATTTGGGGCCCAATATTTTTAAAATTCCACAGTAAAAATGGTCCAAACTTAATGATACCGCAGAGTGGTCATTGTGTGAGCTAGCTGTGGTGAAATTTTAGTGGAACAATGGGAGATTTCTTTTTTATTCCTAAGTGAATTTGCTGAAAAGGGCCTATTTATGCAATTCGATGGACATTTGGGGCCCAATATTTTTAAAATTCCACAGTAAAAAGTCTCCAAACTTTGTGATATCGTAGAGGGGTCATTTTGTGAGCTAGCTGTGGTGAAATTTTAGTGGAACAATGGGAGATATCTTTTTTATTCCTAAGTGAATTTGCTGAAAAGGGCCGATTTATGAAATTCAATGGACATTTGGGGCCCAATATTTTTAAAATTCCACAGTAAAAATGGTCCAAACTTAGTGATACCGTAGAGGGGTCATTGTGTGAGCTAGCTGTGGTGAAATTTTAGTGGAACAATGGGAGATTTCTTTTTTATTCCTAAGTGAATTTGCTGAAAAGGGCCAATTTATGCAATTCGAGGGACATTTGGGGCCCAATATTTTTAAAATTCCACAGTAAAAACTCTCCAAAATTTATGATATCGTAGAGGGGTCATTGTGTGAGCTAGCTGTGGTGAAAATGTAGTGGCACAATGGGAGATTTTGCTTTTATCCCTAAATGAAATTGCTTGAAAGTGATGATTTTTGCAATTTTAGGGAAGTTTTGGGCCCTATATTTTTAAAATTCCACACTAAAAAGTGTCCATACTTTGTGATATCTTAGTGGGGTCATTGTTTGAACTAGCTGTGGTGAAAATGTAGTGGCACAATGGGGAATTTTGTTTTTAACGCTTAGAGAAATGCTGGAATATGACTTTTTTTTACATTTGAGTGACATTTATAACAAAAATGCTTGTGGTATTCATTAAAACATTTCTTATTAGCATATATGTATGGTACAGCCTTTAATAGTCTTAAGAAAGTGCTAACAAATAAGTGTCTGATAGCTTGACTACTGTTTTAAACCTGTCTGATAGCTCCAAAACAGTGTCTGATAGCTTGACTTGGTTTTTTAAACTGTCTGATAGCTTGACTCCAGTATTAAATCGCACTTCAGTGGTGCATTTAGACATATTTTAGAGTGCTCATCTCCCAATATCATAAAGTACAAACACTAGAGAACACAAATAAATTAAATTATATATATATATATATATATATAGTTGACAATTGACTTAACATATGTTGCTGTATGGTTATCAAATTAATTTGTTTTACTTCAACAAATTGACAAAAACAAATTAAACAATTTAAAATAAAGTATTTACCTTTCAAGGGGAAGTGCTAAACAGCATATTGGGATGATGGGATGATTGGTTGCAATGCAAAACACTATCAATAGGTGTCGGTATACATTTTACATGAAATGGATTATGGAATTCTTAATGGTGCGCAAATTGCCCCTTGCACTATCACCTATCTGCTCCCAAAGACAGATATATAATGGAAAGATACAAGAAATATATAAATTGGTGAGAGTGCGCTAGCAGCAGCAGGGGATGTGTCACTGGTATAGGCAAATATATAAAATCAATAAAGCAAATAAGTGATAAAATACAAACACATTTATATCAATAAACACATAGGTAAAATCCTCAATTGGTTCAATTGTGCTAAACAGCAGCAGGGAATGTGTCACTGATATAGGCAAATGTTGTTTGAATATATTATGAAATCAATAAAGCAAATTTGTTATAAAATACAAACACATTTATTTCAATAAATAAACACATAGGTAAAATCCTGAATTGGTTCGATTGTGCTAAACAGCAGCAGGGAATGTGTCACTGTTATAGGCAAATGCTGTTTGAATATATTATGAAATCAATAAAGCAAATTTGTTATAAAATACAAACACATTTATTTCAATAAATACATAGGTAAAATCCTGATTTTATGACTGGTCTTAAATATTTAAGAACTTAAAGAGTAAAGGCAAGTATTTCAATAATTTAAAAATGCTTTTGCATAGAGTTAAAAGAAAATTGGGGATTTACATATACAACTTGTTTGCAAGTTTAGAAATATAGTGGTGCACCACTCTTTATGTTGCGGTAGTAGCTGAATAGCTGATATATCACCAATCCACGTTATTATTTTGGTACAAAAGGTTTGACTGTTTACTTTGTTTTGTGTGCAAACAGTCAAACCTTTTGTACCAAAATAATAAATTATTGAAATACTTGCCTTTACTCTTTAAGTTCTTAAATATTTAAGACCGGTCATAAAATCAGGATTTTACCTATGTATTTATTGAAATAAATGTGTTTGTATTTTATAACAAATTTGCTTTATTGATTTCATAATATATTCAAACAACATTTGCCTATATCAGTGACACATTCCCTGCTGCTGTTTAGCAAAATCGAACCAATTCAGGATTTTACCTATGTGTTTATTTATTGAAATAAATGTGTTTGTATTTGATAACAAATTTGCTTTATTGATTTCATAATATATTCAAACAACATTTGCCTATATCAGTGACACATTCCCTGCTGCTGTTTAGCACAATCGAACCAATTCAGGATTTTACCTATGTGTTTATTGATATAAATGTGTTTGTATTTTATCACTTATTTGCTTTATTGATTTGATATATTAACCTATACCAGTGACACATCCCCTGCTGCTGCTAGCGCACTCTCACCAATTTATATATTTCTGGTATACATTTTACACACATACATGGTAATGACTGCTGTAACTCAAAATGTGTTCTTTTCTGCAGTGCTTGATACTACAAACAGTAGTTGCAAATATTTATCACTTGCTGATATAACAGTTGTTTAATGGAATCATAGTAAATTATATAATATAAATAATATAAAAATGAGTCAATACTTTTGTAGGACTAGATTACCGATTTAATATAGTACATGTATGTGCAAAGCACCACCTTTTACCTGTTTTGATACAAACCTGGGAATAGATGTTTTAAACATGGGGATTATGGGTTACACATGCCAAGGAAAATATTTGTTGTATTTCTGATAATGCCTACTGGCTACTGCATTTTTTTTAAGAATGATGCCTCTGTGAAACAAAATCGTAGTTCATTCTATCACTCTTACTCTATATCACATTGGGCTCGATGATTGGAAGCTCTCTGGGCTGGCGGGATTATTAAAGAATGCTCGCCAGTCCTTCTATTTCCCTGGTGGAACGATCTAAATACACTTTTTACCCTGAAAACAGGCTGTCTCGCTTAGGGTCGTAAACTGCATTTTCGTATGAAAAGTGCACAATAAAATTTGTATTTTAAACATCATAAAAAAAAACAAATAATTGAACCATTCACACAAAAATAAGCAGGGGAAATTGTATTGTTAAGGTGCATCAAAAATCGTAACACAATTCTTCACCAAAAATCGTATTTTACTAAAAACTTAAAATTTGTATGTAATTTACACAGGAATACATTGTATTAAATATGCACAGCGTAAATTGTAATTTTAGTACACTGGATGTGCAAAAAACACACAGAAATGTGTACTTATAAATACGAAATGCAAAGCGTAATTTATTTTTCATAACATGGGCGTTCCACGGGCGTATATGAAATTGTCTCTCTAATCCCAGCGTAATTCTGTAAAGATTTTTGCACTGCAGATCTCACAGTTTTTTCTCATCAACTAAAAGGTGGCAAGCTTTTCTCAAAACACTCCAAATACTTATTACCCTAATAGAAAAACACATGCATACAAAAATATAGGCAAATGTGAGATGCTATACGCAGAAAGCAGCGTAATGTGATTTATATTGGCTGCAGGATTTCATTTTTAAAGTGCACCCCCTGCTTACTGCTAACTTCTCTCTACGGAGTAAAGTATCCCTTTCCAGCGAGCTCTATTACTTTCAATAGGAGCCATCTTGCACTTGCAGGGACTGCCCCTTTTTTGCGATCATTCCACCAAAGCAGCACCTGCGAGAGTCAGCGAGAAAAACTAGGTTTTATCTGTCGAGGCTTATATCATCGAGCCCATTGTATAGTTCTATCTAGCTAGCCAACTCTATTAATACATATATAGGAGACATATTTATGTTTCAGTGAAAGCGGATGGTACAGTGAATTTATACTACTATTACTAGTGAATGTCACCTTCACTAAAGTCATCAGTGAATGTTGAAGAAATTGTTCATTTGAAAGTAAAATTTCAAGTTGAAATGATAAACCTTTTCGTTGATGTTTTGATTTCTTGAAGCAAGTCCAAAACCTTGTGAAAAGTTGTTTAAAATACAGTAATAGTTTAGTGAGAGCACAACTGACATGGAATATTTATGTTGGCACATTGAAAAAAAAAAGTAATTCAATACAAATCTGGAGCTTGGTACGTAGGGAGGTAACAGCGCAAGGTTTTACTGCAGACAAAGCTGAGCTGTTGCACCTTTTATATTAGAACGTGCACACTGCTAGGAAACAAAGGCTAATTTGAGCATGTGATATCTATTACTATGTGGGAAACCCCCCTCTAGCAATGGGCAGCTGGGCTGCAGGAATTGAAATGGAAGATGTAGGAACTTTAAAGGGAAATTAAACACTAAACAAATGCTTGATAGAATGATGCATTCAAAGAAAAGATTAGTCTGAGAATAACATGTAGATGGTAGATGTATTTTTTTAAAGTTCCATTAGCTGTTTAAATATTGACAAAATAAGTGTAAAGTTTCAGTGTCTATAAAACAATGGGAGCTGCCATGTTGTAACTTAGGTTACCTTCTCTGCTGTGGTCAATTAGGGACAGTTATAAATAGGTAACTGGAGTGTGCAGCCAATGGATGTGTGTTTATATAACATTTCATTTCAACAAGAACTGAAAAGCTCACAATTTCAGAATGGAATTACAGCAAAATGGGACAAAATAAATAATGAAAGTATATTGCAGACTTTTTTGTATATACACAATTTATCATTTTATGTTTAAATAATTTTTTTTAGGTTGATCAAAAATACAGCATAGTTGCTTATACAAGTACAAATATGTGGTACATTTCAAAGATCATCTTAATATTGAGTACTAAAAATACAACCAAGGTTTTAAAATAGTAATGGGGGAAGGAAATAGGGTAGGGGAATTTCCAGATTTACATGTAAGAGTTTACAATTGCAAGTACATCGGAGCTATTACATTCAGATTATTCATTTTAGTAGCTTTGTGTTTTATATGTCTCATACCTTTCATATAACTGAGGCAATAAGATCCAGACAACCGGCTTGGTGTCTAAGGTATTTGTGGTCTTTGGTCCCATATGAAAATAATATCCAGAATATAGTCACGTCGGCCTATGAAGCAATAGTGCAATTTTTCTAAAGAAATTATATTATTCATTTCAGAAATCCACTGGGGAAGCGTCAGTGAGTGGTTGTTGTTTCCAAAGTCTGGGAATTTAGTCTTTTTGCACTAGTTATCATCAGGTAGAACAGCTTCAATCTGTATATACATCTCATATTTGGGGGTTGGTTAAGAAGGCTAATATTGGAGTTGAGAGGGATATTAGTGTTTAATGTTTGATTAAGGAACCCTTCTATCTGTAACCAGTAGGACCTAATTTTGGGGCATGACCACCATATATGGGAATGAGTTCCTATGTTTATGCATTTTCTCTAACAGCTGGATGAGGCGCTGGGTATATTTCTTGTATTCTTTGGGGTGTAAGATACCAACGTGAGATAATTGAGTTGTGGATAGGTGGGTATGAGATATTTTAAAGCCACGTTATCAATGTGTGTCTGCTATTTGGCATTGAAGTTCCGATTCCCATTTTGATAAGTATACAGGTATTTTTTTGGGGAAGGAGCCTCTAAGTAGCTTATGTGATAGAGAGGAGGGATCTATGCATTTTGGTGTTGATACATATATTTCCAAATGGAGTAAGTGATCTCAGGATATTTTGTTTAAAGGGACTTGTAGTGATTGCATGACACATCTGAAAATATGCAAACCATTTGTTAAATGGGGGTCCTAAAGTTTTCATTTCTGCTGACTAACTGTGAGCAGTGTCTATCCAATATTGTGTACTTCTATGTACCTTTTGGTAACTTTTCATTTAGCCTGATTGCTATGATTTGTTCACAACCTTAAAGGGACAGGAAACCCATTTTTTTTTCTTTCATGATTTAGAAAAAACATGCAATTTTAAACAACATTCCAGTTGACTTCTATTATCTAATTTGCTTCATGCTCTTGATATTCTTTGATGGAAAGCATAGCTAAATAGGCTCAGTAGCTGCTGATTGGTGGCTGCACATAGATACCTCCTGTGATTGGCTCACCCATGTGCATTGCTATTTCTTCAACTAAGAATATCTGAAGAATGAAGTAAAATAAATAATAGAAGAAAATTGAAATGCTATTTAAAATTGTGTTCTCTATCTGAATCATGAAAGCAAAATTTTGGGTTTCATGTCCCTTTAATAAAAAAAACAAACAGCATTATTAAACAATGTTTGTGAAACATTACCCCCTCCAGTTCACAGATTAGCAAGAAATCAAATTACTTAAAAAATGTGTTCAAGCGATTCCAATTAGAAACACCATGCTCCTGTCAAACACACACATATCTGCATTAAAGTTACAGTCCCCTCACTGTGTCCTTATCACAAATCACCAGTGACTAGGGATTTCTTCAGTGACTAGACTAGAACTGCTGAAATTTGTAAGTAAATTGATTAACTAAAAAACATTTTTGTATCTCATCAACATAATTAGCTACAAAAAAACATTTTCAGTAATCTTTATGAAATTTGGCCATTAAATAGTCTATTAGTTTGTGTTTGTTTTTTAAATCATGCAGTGTATGCTGAGAATGAGATACAAAGGTTTAAATCCTTTATTTTTAGGTGGCCAGCAACAAAGTTGCAGGACAACCTATTGTTATTGTTCGGATTATTAGGTGGCCATGCAACGAAGTTGCAGGACAACCTATTGTTATTGTCAGGATTATTATTCGGTGGCCATGCAACGAAGTTGCAGTACAACCTATTGTTATTGTCAAGATTATTATTATTATTATTTTTTTTATTAGGTGGCCATGCAACGAAGTTGCAGGACAACCTATTGTTATTGTCAGGATTATTTTTTTTTTTATTATTATTATTATTCCGCCACTTATTCAATTGCTTATAAAAACAACAGCATAACTCAAAAACTCATAAAACTTGGCACAATGCTAAAGATCTATGCTGTGCATAATCCTATGCAACATAAATCTCATAGGTCATGTGATGTAGCAGCCATATTGCTTTTTGCGACAAATTTCGACAACCGCTTTAAAATCTTCTTCTCCAGAACCGCTTATGTTACAGCTGTGAAACTTGCTGTGTGTACTGCTGTACTGACCTAGAATAAAGTTTGTTCAAGAGAAGTGATTTAGTCACATGACCTAGCTGCCATTTTGAATTGTGCGAAAATCTTTAAACATCTTCTTCTCTGCAACCGCTAAGTGCAATGAAGTGCAATTTTGCACATGTGCTCCTTGCAAGGTCCTCTACCAAGTTTGTTCAAACTGCGAATTTTCCATATTCAACATGGCTGCTACAAGCCATTCGCCTTTTTATCGCTGTTTAATTGTGTAAATTTGCACTTTATGCATTATGTTTACACTATTTAACTATATTACAGTGTAGCAGACACATGAGTACACAAAGTCATGATCCCTAAAAGCAATATTGCAGTAAAAATTCGCACTGCGCAGTCGCCTTCGTGAAATAAAACATTTGCAAATTTTCATAAAACTTTTGCAAATTGTAGAGGTATATAGTGAGCATAAGTATGTACAATTTGAAAGCCATAGAATGAATAGCTTGGCGGCCATTTTGTTTCGTATGCGCTATTTTTAAAAACTATAAAAATCTACTTCTCCGAAACCGCTTAAGGTACACACTTGAAATTTTGTTTACAGAGTTATCTTATGACTATCATTCAGATTTGTTCAAGAGAAGTTGATAGGTCATGTGGTTTGGCAGCCATTTTGAATTGTTCAAAAACGCTTAACGATATTTTTAAATTAATAATAAAACAAAAACCGTTTTACAAAAATGCTTTATTTTTGCCATATTTATTGACATCTATGGTGACAATTATTGTGCATAATATGGAGGCTGTATATCATATGATCTGGCAGCCATTTTGTTTTATGCGAATATTTTGAAAATCTATTTTCTCTGCAACTGCTTATGTTACAACTGTGAAACTTGCTGTATAACCTTATATTGTAACCTAGAGTCACAGTTGTTCATGTTGAAGGAATTGGTCACAAGCTGTGGCAGCCATATTGGTTTACGCAAAAATTTCGAAAACGTGTTTTCTTTCCAACCGCTTATGTTAAAGCTGTGAAATTTGCTGTAAAACAAAATCTTCTTACCTAGAGTTACTTCTGATCGTGATGAAAGTATTGGTCATATGGTGGGGCAGCCATCTTGAAAAACGCAAAAATTTTGAAAATGTGTTTTCTTTCAAACTGCTAATGTTAGAATTGTAAAAACTTCTATAAAGCTTTATATTGTGACTTAGCTGCTTGTATGCCATTGCAATGTCGATGCGCATGGCCACCTCTATCGCTGCTTGCAGCTATATTTATTATTATTATTATTCCGCCACTTTTTCAAGTGCTTATAAAAACAACAGAATAACTCAAAAACTCATGAAACTTGGCACAATGCTAAAGATCTATGCTGTGCATAATCCTATGCAACATTTATCTCATAGGTCATGTGATCTAGCAGCCATATTGCTTTTTGCGACAAATTTCGACAACCGCTTGAAAATCTTCTCCAGAACCGCTTATGTTACAGCTTTGAAACTTGCTGTGTGTACTGACCTACAATAAATTTTGTTCAAGAGAAATGCTTTAGTCACATGACCTAGCTGCCATTTTGAAATGTGCGAAAATCTTTAAACATCTTCTTCTCTGCAACCGCTAATTGCAATGAAGTGCAATTTTGCACATGTGCTCCTTGCAAGGTCTTCTACTAAGTTTGTTCAAACTGCGGATTTTCCATAATCAACATGGGTGCTATGAGCCATTCGCCTTTTTATCGCTGTTTAATTACGCAAATTTGCACTTTCTGCATTATGTTTACACTATTTAACTATATTACAGTGTAGCAGACACATGAGTACACATAGTCATGACCCCTAAAGAAAATATTGCAGTAAAAATTTGCACTGCGCCGTCGCCTTCGTGAAATAAAACATTTGCAAATTTTCATTTAGTATTAGTATGTGCAATTTGAAAGCCATACAATGCATAGCTTGGCGGCCATTTTGTTTCGTATGCGCTGTTTTTAAAAACTAAAAAAATCTTCTTCTCCGAAACCGCTTATGGCACAGACTTGAAATTTTGTTTACAGAGTTATCTTATGACTAACATTCAGCTTTGTTCAAAAGAAGTTGATAGGTCATGTGGTTTGGCCGCCATTTTGAATTGTTCAAAAACGCTTAACAATATTTTTAAAATAGTAATAAAACAAAAACCGTTTTACAAAAATGCTTTATTTTTGCCATGTTTATTGACATCTATGGTGACAATTATTGTGCATAATATGGAGGCTGCATATCATATGATCTGGCAACCATTTTTTTTTATGCGAATATTTCGAAAAATCTATTTTCTCTGCAACTGCTTATTTTAGAACTGTGAAACTTGCTGTATAACCTTGTATTGTGACCTAGAGTCACAGTTGTTCATGTTGAAGGAATTGGTCACAAGCTGTGGCAGCCATATTGGTTTACGCGAAAATTTCGAAAATGTGTTTTCTTTGCAACCGCTTATGTTAAAGCTGTGAAATTTGCTGTATAACCATATATTGTCACCTAAAGTTACATCGGATCATGATGAAAGTATTGGTCATATGGTGGGGCAGCCATCTTGAAAAACGCAAAAATTTCGAAAATGTGTTTTCTTTCCAACTGCTAATGTTAGAATTGTAAAAACTTCTATAAAGCTTTATATTGTGACTTAGCTGCTTGTATGCCATTGCAATGTCAATGCGCATGGCCACCTCTATCGCTGCTTGCAGCTATATTTAGGTGGCCATGCAACGAAGTTGCAGGACAACCTATTGTTATTAGAGCTGCGCATCTTCACCTGTCTCACGATTCGATTCGATTACGATTATCATCGTAACGATTCGATACGATTCGATTCTACGATGCATCGCGATGCATCACGATTACTGCACTATTTCTGCCCAATTTTTAAATTTTTCAGAAAAAAAAATTCAAGAAGTCAAAGTATTGAAATAAACTCTTTTTTTATTTTATTAGCTCAAAAAAGGACACTCTTCCTGTGGCAAAGTCTGAACACAGCAGACAACAACAGTTTATAGAACAGTAAATACTAAATGGCAATTGTTGTATTGGTTTGGAAACAATATTATGGCATCAAACTGTAGTTACAGAGTACGTAGTGTAAAAAGTGCAGTGCTCACAGTGTACTTCTTCAGTAAAAGAAAATATTTAAATGTATATATTATATATTAGTAAGTAGTACACTATACACTTGTAAAGAAACATGAACAACAAATAAATGTCTAACCTATCTATGTTGGTTTTAATTTAATTTCTTTACTTACTTAGTAATAATAATATAATAGACATTAAATTAAAACCCAAATAGATAGGTTAAGCTTAAGTTACCACCATAATACCTTATTTGTGTGAAAATTGTCCTCAGAAAACAAAACATAAATCCCTTATAGGTACAAAATTACAGGTGCAGTCCACTGTGCCTTCATGACTGTCAATTTGTGGCAAACAAACATCACGTGAAGAATCTGGAACACAACACACAGCACAGAGTGTGCACACAACACACATGTGATTGTGACATATACAATTAGTTTACACAGTTACAGACTTACAATAGTACTAGAGAGAGAGACATTTAAAACAAGTAGCATTGAACTGAACTCAGAACTACTATAACTACAGTTTCTTCTTGATGATTATATTATCTTTATGGGATCACAAATATAATTAGTTAGTTATTAGTTACTGTTAAAGCAGTACTACACACAACTGAATAGTGACTGAGTCTGTCACTGAACAGTACACAGCAGTCACACACAAACAAACAATACATAAAAAAGGACACAGACATCAAGGAGTAAATCATGGTGAAGAAAGGGTGGCACGCCACTCACCTGAGGTGTGTGTGCTTTATTTTTGTATTGTGCTGTTGTGTGTGGCACTGTGTGTGTGCTGTACTGTCTGTAGTGTACAGTATATTTGTGATCCAATAAAGATTTACTCAAGGTTTACTCAAGGCTTTTCCTTCCCCTATAGTGGGGTTTGGCTTCAGTCTCACTCTCTGCATAGTGCACTCATAGACAGTTAGACAGTCACACTCACTAGACACTCAGACACTAGAGACACAGTGGGACACACACACAAACAAAAACATTCAATGGCACCACAGTCAGCCACAGTCACACTCACACTCATAGACACTTAGACAGTGACACTGGGACAGACACACAATCACATACAAACAAAAAAATTCAAAGGCAGTTAATACACTCATCTCACACACACTCATAGAGAATGAGATACATACAAACTTTTCAAACTGGCACTCACTCACTCACAGACACACTCACACACTCATAAAGAGACAGTTAGACACTGCAGTACACACATTGTTATTGTTAACTGGTTGGTTATATTCGGTTAACCCCTACAGATCTGCCTGGGAGTGGGTGGGATGGCATTTGGGATTGGGATCATAAACAAAAACATATGATATCTTTCTTAAAGGGTCTATTTAAAATAGACAATTTTTTAGTGTGAATGAATAATATTAATAATCCCTTATGCAGTGTGCACTATGCACTCACTGCATTGCAAACAATACAGGGGTGTGCTGTAACAATAGCACAACATCTACAAAACAGAGCACTTCCTGATTGGCAAACATCACAGTAACACTAGAAGTAGTAATAGACATTATACAAGAAGTAGCATTGAACTACTAGATTTACTAACTTTGATTATCAATATCTTTATGGGATCACAAATATATTGTTACACAACACACACACAGTCACAGTCACACACAGTCAAACAATACCAAAAAAAACACACATCATAAAAAGAGTGAATCATGGTGAAGGGTGACACTGACTGACACGCACACATGAGGTGTGTGCAGTTGTGTGTTGTTTCTTTTGTATTGTGTGTGTGTGTGTGTGACTGTGACAGAGTGACGTGGTCGGTCGTGTCGTGTAGTGTACTAGTATATTTTGTGATCCAACAAAGATTTACTCAAGGTTTTAAGCTTCATTTTTCAAAAAGCTATAAGCTATATAACAGTAACAAATATAAAATAACTTAACAGTAGTCTGCACTGGGCAGTGGGGCACACAGCACTTTCTTCTGGATGTGCCAAAAAACATTAAATATTAATATTATAAACCTGAATCACTACTCAGAATTATGGAATATGTAGGTTTTTCTGTAAGAACACTAGTTGATCCACATGCTCTGGTTTGAGGGTGCTTCTTTTAGCCGTTACCACATCTCCTGCAGTGGAGAAAACCCGCTCTGCAGACACGCTTGTACCTGGGATACACAAGTATCGCTTTGACAAATGAGAGAGGAGGGGAAATATGACCTCATGTACATGCCACCATTTCAAAGGGTCTTCAGTGAGAGGCAGAGATGGGGCTTTACAATATTTCTCTATTTCCTCTTCAGCCTTGGCATAGGGGGTCTTGGGTTCTATTGTACCTTCAGTGTCAGTGAAAGACTGTCCCAGCAAAGTCATGAGAAGCGATGTGGACTTTCTTTTGGGAGGAGAAGGGTTATCCTCCTCGATGGCTGATTCTTCTTCCAGAGTTTCTTTTCCCTCAGGCAGTGGCACTTCATCCACGTTTGTCCTCCTAGATGTAACTGTACTAGTACACTCAATCTGTGTTTGAACAAAAGAATAGAAAAAATAGCATTCATTATTACCTCGAGCAGCCAGCCAGCTAATGCTATGTGTGTGCTCAGAGAGACAGTAATGCATAAATAAATGCATACAACAGCTCACATCTATTCAAGAAACATGATGCAATTAAAATTACCTCCAAGGATGCAGCCTCCTCAGTCACTCCTCTGTATATCTCCAATCTCTCCTCCTCTGTGAGAATAAAAGGCAGTCCCTTAAAACGAGGATCCAGGGCAGAGGCTGTATAAAGTATCTTCTTCTCTGCCTCACTGCTGTACCTCTTCAGGAGATCTGTTTTGATGGCATTCTTGATCTCATGGATCATGGGTGTGTCTCCCATGGTGTCTGTCATGTTCTGGAGCAGTTGTGCATTTAGAGGGGCAATGAGAGAAACAGTTGGATTGCGCTCTTCTGACAGTGTGGTTGCATCTTTCATTGGCTTTAATGCACTCACAGCATCCTCTGCATTTGACACATCTGTTTCGTTGAGAGTGCAGAGATCTGACTCACTTTTTCTGACTTCTGGAGACAACAATGTGGCACAGATTGCAGGTTGCTGTTCTAGGAACCTCTCGACCATGTCATATGAGCTGTTCCACCTTGTTGTCACATCAGTTATTAGCTTATGATTCTTCAGGCCAAGACATTTCTGTTTTTCTTTCAGACAGTGGTTTGCTGTAGTGCTGCGGTGAAAAAATGTTGATATTCGTCGCACTCTGCCTAAAAGCCTGGAGAGCGTGGCCACTTTCAGCGCCCGCTGGGATGCGAGATTCAGTGTATGGGCGAAGCATTTTACATGAGGGAATTTTCCAACTTGAGCAGCAACAATCATGTTCGAAGCATTGTCGGTCACAAGCACTACAGATTTATCGGACAGCTGCCATTCTTCCACGACACGAGACAGTAGCTCCGCCAGATGAGAACCCGTGTGAGACTCATAAACTGCTCTCGTTTGCAGCACATGCGACAAGATCTTCCAGTCCTTGCTAATGTAATGTGCAGTTACTGTTACATAAGACTCCGTCGTGACTGAAGTCCATGAATCACACGTTAGTGCGACTCGACTGGCTTGGCTCATTGATGCAATTACCTGAGCTTTTGTTTCTTGGTAGAGTGCAGGTATAACGTTTTCTGTTAAGTGATTGCGTGACGGGATCTTATAACGTGGCTCTAGTGTCTTCAACAGGTTGCGAAACCCAAGGTTTTCCACAACAGAGTAAGGCCGTAGGTCCTTCGCTATGAAAGTTGCCACAGCTTTGGTTATTCTCTTCCCTTTTTCAGAGTTGGGTGGCAAAGTTGACAGCATTGCATCAATTCTTGGCTGATGAGCTTCAGCTAGGCTTGTTATTTCCTTGGCAGTGGCACTGGCGACAGCGGCAGGGGTTAGCATCTCAGAGTGAAAACGTCTAACGTGATTTCTCAAGTTAGTAGTATTCCCTAGGTATTTAATTTTTGTGTGACAGGCTTTACAAACCGCGTGTGTCTTGTCCAATTCGTGCTTTCCAGTATGTTCATAAAATCCAAAATGTGCCCAGATGCTTGCTTTTAAAATGCTAGGTGCATTTTTTATCTCTCTATCTTTTTTGTCTCCCTCTGTCATTTTAGCATGACATGTACATATGTGACGGAGGATGTTGTTGTCAACGTCAAACTCTGTCAGTGTTAAAAAAAAAAAAAGAAAATACACTAAGTTCCAGTTGTCAAAATGTCAAGCCGCAAATGTAAAATCAACAAGTACTAGTAACTTCAACTACTTTGCCAATGCCATACATTTTGCGAACATAAATTTTAAAACAAATTGCATTGTGATAATTGCAGGGGACATCACTCACTCACTGACACAGTTACTGTAATATATTACACACTTAAAGGTGCAAAAAAACAAACATTTACTTTCATGATTCAGATAGAGAATACAATTTTAAATAAACATCATAACTAACTCTTCTATTATTTAATTTGCTTCATACTTCTCAGATATCGTTTGTTGATGACATATTAGCAATGCATTGCGCACAGCACACACATTACTTACTAAAAAGTATATAATACTTTGTGCACAAGGAGGAGGCTATGCATTTCAACAAAGGATAAGCAAATTATATAATAGGGAAAGTTGTTTAAAATTGCATGCACTTTCTTGAATTAATATATTATTAAAATATTAGAACTTCAGACCAGGCCATCCATCCATGTGAAAAACATGTAGATAATAGATACAGATTAGACTAATAGAGACATTATTAGACAATAATAGTATACTATATTTATTTATAATACATTTTTTATATATGCAATATTATTCAATAATGCAGCAATTAATTATGCAGCAGCCTGAGCCTCAGTCAGCTCAGCATACTACGTTAAGTAAATAAGGCAAGTATTTAATTGTTACCCCTTATTGTGTAATAAATGTGATTGTGTACCCCTTATTGATTTGCTCTTTAAGTAAGTTAATAATTAGTTTACCTATTGGCAAGTAGTAGGCAGTTGAGGCAATAGGCAGGCATGGCAATGGCAATTATGGCATGGCATTGGCAAAATGTACAACGTTTTGGTAACTATTAACTAAACAAACAGTTAGTTAGTCTAATTCTCACCATAGGTCTCCTCCTCTGTCTCCCACAAAATAAAAATGAGCCCGCCGTGTAGCTGTAGTATACCGCCGTGTACCATCATCAATCTCAGGCAACAAACTCCTGCTTTGCTGCTTTGCTCCTACTGCGTAACTTCGGCACTTCAAGAGACCGCCCATGAGCGCCCATGTTGCTTTATTGGGTGACGTGACGTCAGTGACGTCAAAACGATGTACCGCGCACTTTCGCGCACTTTCTTTTACGTTTCCTGGAGGCTGGTCACGTGGGTAACGTTAATCGATTATCGTGTCTCAGCGCATCGATGCAGAATCGTTTCATGCCGCATCGCGATGCATCGTCAAAACGATTATTTTTGACAGGCCTAATTGTTATTGTCAGGATTATTATTTTTTTTATTATTATTATTATTATTATTCCGCCACTTATTCAAATGCTTATAAAAACAACAGCATAACTCTAAAACTCATGAAACTTGGCACTATGCTAAAGATCTATGCTGTGCATAATCCTATGCAAAATAAATCTCATAGGTCATGTGATCTAGCAGCCATATTGCTTTTTGCGACAAATTTTGACAACCGCTTGAAAATCTTCTTCTCCAGAACCGCTTATGTTACAGCTGTAAAACTTGCTGTGTGTACTGCTGTACTGACCTAGAATAAAGTTTGTTTAAGAGAAGTGATTTACTCACATGACCTAGCTGCCATTTTGAATTGTGCAAAAATCTTTAAACATCTTCTTCTCTGCAACCGCTAAGTGCAATGAAGCGCAATTTTGCACATGTGCTCCTTGTAAGGTCCTCTGCCAAGTTTGTTCAAACTGCGAATTTTCCATAATCAACATGGCTGCTATGAGCCATTCGCCTTTTTATCGCTGTTTAATTGCGTAAATTTGCACTTTATGCATTATGTTTACACTATTTAACTATATTACAGTGTAGCAGACACATGAGTACACATAGTCATGACCCCTAAAGGCAATATTGCAGTAAAAATTCGCACTGCGCAGTCGCCTTCGTGAAATAAAACATTTGCAAATTTTCATAAAACTTCTGCAAATTGTAGAAGTCTATAGTGAGCATTAGTATGTGCAATTTGAAAGCCATACAATGCATAGCTTGGCGGCCATTTTGTTTCGTATGCGCGGTTTTTAAAAACTACAAAAATCTTCTTTTCCGAAACCGCTTATGGCACAGACTTGAAATTTTGTTTATAGAGTAATCTTATGACTAACATTCAGATTTGTTCAAGAGAAGTTTATAGGTCATGTGGTTTGGCAGCCATTTTGAATTGTTCAAAAATGCTTAACGATATTTTTAAATTAATAATAAAACAAAAACCGTTTTACAAAAATGCTTTATTTTTGCCATGTTTATTGACATCTATGGTAAGAACAATTGTGCATAATATGGAGGCTGTATATCATATGATTAGGTAGCCATTTTGTTTTGCGCAAAAATGTCAAAAATCTATTTTCTCTGCAACCGCTTATGTTAGAACTGTGAAACTAGCTAAGTAACCTTATATTGTGACCAAGAATCACAGTTGTTCATGTTAAAGGAATTGGTCACAAGCTGTGGCAGCCATATTGGTTTACGCAAAAATTTAGAAAATGTGTTATCTTTGCAACCGCTTATGTTAAAGCTGTGAAATTTGCTGTAAAACAATATCTTATGACCTAGAGTTACCTCTGATCGTGATGAATGCATTGGTCATATGGCAGGGCAGCCATCTTGAAAAACGCAAAATTTTCGAAAATGTGTTTTTTTTCCAAATGCTAATATTAGAATTTTAAAAATTTCTATAAAGCTTTATATTGTGACTTAGCTGCTTGTATGCCATTGCAAAGTCAATGCGCATGGCCACCTCTATCGCTGCTTGCAGCTATATTTATTATTATTATTATTCCGCCACTTTTTTCAAGTGCTTATAAAAACAACAGCATAACTCAAAAACTCATGAAACTTGGCACAATGCTAAAGATCTATGCTGTGCATAATCCTATGCAAAATAAATCTCATATGTCATGTGATCTAGCAGCCATATTGCTTTTTGCGACAAATTTCGACAACCGCTTGAAAATCTTCTTCTCCAGAACCGCTTATGTTACAGCTGTGAAACTTGCTGTGTGTACTGCTGTATTGACCTAGAATAAAGTTTGTTCAAGAGAAGTGATTTAGTCACATGCCATTTTGAAATATGCGAAAATCTTTAAACATCTTCTTCTCTGCAACTGCTAAGTGCAATGAAGCGCAATTTTGCACATGTGCTCCTTGCAAGGTTCTCTACCAAGTTTGTTCAAACTGCGAATTTTCCATAATAAACATAGCTGCTATGAGCCATTCGCCTTTTTATCGCTGTTTAATTGCGTAAATTTGCACTTTATACATTATGTTTACACTATTTAACTATATTACAGTGTAGCAGACACATGAGTACACATAGTCATGACCCCTAAAGGCAATATTGCAGTAAAAATTCGCACTGCGCAGTCGCCTTCGTGAAATAAAACATTTGCAAATTTTCATAAAACTTGTAAAAAATTGTAGAGGTCTATAGTGAGCATTAGTATGTGCAATTTGAAAGCCCTACAATGCATAGCTTGACGGCCATTTTGTTTCGTATACGCGGTTTTTAAAAACTACAAAAATCTTCTTCTCCGAAACCGCTTATGGCACAGACTTAAAATTTTGTTTATAGAGTTATCTTATGACTAACATTCAGATTTGTTCAAGAGAAGTTGATACGTCATGTGGTTTGGCAGCCATTTTGAATTGTTCAAAAATGCTTAACGATATTTTTAAATTAATAATAAAACAAAAACCGTTTTACAAAAATGCTTTATTTTTGCCATGTTTATTGACATCTATGGTAAGAACAATTGTGCATAATATGGAGGATGTATATCATATGATTAGGCAGCCATTTTGTTTTGCGCAAACATTTTGAAAATCTATTTTCTCTGCAACCGCTTATGTTAGAACTGTGAAACTAGCTAAGTAACCTTATATTGTGACCTAGAATCACAGTTGTTCATTTTAAAGGAATTGGTCACAAGCTGTGGCAGCCATATTGGTTTTACGCAAAAATTTTGAAAATGTGTTTTCTTTGCAAACGCTTATGTTAAAGCTGTGAAATTTGCTGTAAAACAATATCTTATGACCTAGAGTTACATCTGATCGTGATGAATGTATTGGTCATATGGCAGGGCAGCCATCTTGAAAAATGCAAAATTTTCGAAAATGTGTTTTTTTTCCAAATGCTGTTAGAATTTTAAAAATTTCTATAAAGCTTTATATTGTGACTTAGCTGCTTGTATGCCATTGCAAAGTCGATGCGCATGGCCACCTCTATCGCTGCTTGCAGCTATATTTATTATTATTATTATTATTATTTTTATTCCGCCAAGCTTTGTATTCAATTGCCCATAACTGCTTAACTGATTTTGCAAAGCTCTTAAAATCAGGTATGCTGGTACATCCTATTGCTCTGCTATATCTCATGCAAAATTAAACTCATAGGTCACATGCTCTGGCAGCCATATTGCTTTTTGCGCCAAATTTCGACAAACGCTTAAAATTCTTTAGCTCTGGAACTGCTTATGTTACAACTTTGAAACTCGCTGTGCTTAGTGCTACTATGACCTAAAATTGCTATTGCTAAAGAGAACTGCCTTGGTCACATGATGTGGCAGCCATCTTGCATTTTGCGAAAATATACAAACATCTTATTCTCTTAAACCGCTTAGTGCAATGACGCGTAATTTTGCACATATGCTCCTTGCAAGGTCCTCTACCAAGTTTGTTCAAACTGCAATTTTTACATAATCAACATGGCTGCTGTGAGACATTAACCTTTTTATCGCCATTTAATTGCGTAATTTTGCACTTTATACATTAGTTTTACAATATTTAACAATATTACAGTGTAATAGACACATGATTACACATAGTCATAACCCTTAAAGACAATATTGCAGTTAAAATTTGCATTGCGCAATCGCCTTCGTGAAATAAAACATTTGCAAATTTTCATGAAACTTCTGCAAATTGTAGAGGTCTATAGTGAGCATTAGTATGTGCAATTTGAAAGCCATACATTGCATAGCTTGGCAGCCATTTTGTTTCGTATGCGCCATTTTTAAAAACTATAAAAATCTTCTTCTCCGAAACCGCTTATGGGACAGACTTGAAATTTTGTTTATAGAGTTATCTTATGACTAACATTCAGATTTGTTCAAGAGAAGTTGATTCGTCATGTGGTTTGGCAGCCATTTTGAATTGTTCAAAATTGCTTAACGATATATTTAAATTAATAATAAAACAAAAACCATTTTACAAAAATGCTTTATTTTTGCCATGTTTATTGACATCTATAGTGAGCACTATTGTGCGTAATATGGAGGCTGTATATCTTACGATCGGCAGCCATCTTGGTTTACACGAAAATGTCGAAAGTCTATTTTCTCTGCAACCGCTTATGTAAGATCTGTGAAATTTGCTGTACAGTCTTATATTGTGACTTAGATTCATAATTGCTCATTAGGAGAGAATCAGTCACATGATGCGGCAGCAATATCGGTTTTATGTTTATTGTAATTATTTGTAATTCAATTCTTCCTCTTTTGAGTCAATTGCTCACAGAACACAAATTACTTATGCTAAACTCTTGAAATCAGGTATGCTGGTACAGCCTATTGCAATGCTACATCTCATGCAATATTGAACTCGTAGGTCATAAGGTTACGCAGCCATATTGTTTTTTGCGACAAATTTCGAGAACTGCTTGATAATCTTTAGCTCTGGAACTGCTTATGTTGCAACTTTGAAACTTGCTGTGCTTAGTGCTGCTATGACCTAAATTTGCCATTGCTCAACAAAAGTGACTTGGTCACATGATGTAGCAACCATCTTGCATTTTACTAAAATCTTTAAACATCTACTTCTCTTAAACCGCTTAGTGCAATAAAGCGCAATTTTGCACATATGCTCCTTGCAAGGTCCTCTACCAAGATTGTTAAAATTGCGATTTTTCCATAATCAACATGGCTGCTGTGAGACATTAACCTTTTTATTGCAATTTAATTGCGTAATTTTGCACTTTATACATTAGTTTTACAATATTTAACAATATTACAGTGTAATAGACACATGATTACACATAGTCATAACCCTTAAAGACAATATTGCAGTTAAAATTTGCATTGCGCAATCGCCTTCGTGAAATAAAACATTTGCAAATTTTCATGAAACTTCTGCAAATTGTAGAGGTCTATAGTGAACATTAGTATGTGCAATTTGAAAGCCATACATTGCATAGCTTGGCAGCCATTTTGTTTCGTATGCGCCATTTTTAAAAACTATAAAAATCTTCTTCTCCGAAATCGCTTATGGGACAGACTTGAAATTTTGTTTATAGAGTTATCTTATGACTAACATTCAGATTTGTTCAAGAGAAGTTGATTCGTCATGTGGTTTGGCAGCCATTTTGAATTGTTCAAAATTGCTTAACGATATATTTAAATTAATAATAAAACAAAAACCATTTTACAAAAATGCTTTATTTTTGCCATGTTTATTGACATCTATAGTGAGCACTATTGTGCGTAATATGGAGGCTGTATATCTTACGATCGGGCAGCCATCTTGGTTTAGACGAAAATGTCGAAAGTCTATTTTCTCTGCAACCGCTTATGTAAGATCTGTGAAATTTGCTGTACAGTCTTATATTGTGACTTAGATTCATAATTGCTCATTAGGAGAGAATCAGTCACATGATGCGGCAGCAATATCGGTTTTATGTTTATTGTAATTATTTGTAATTCAATTCTTCCTCTTTTGAGTCAATTGCTCACAGAACACAAATTACTTATGCCAAACTCTTGAAATCAGGTATGCTGGTACAGCCTATTGCAATGCTACATCTCATGCAATATTGAACTCGTAGGTCATAAGGTTACGCAGCCATATTGTTTTTTGCGACAAATTTCGAGAACTGCTTGATAATCTTTAGCTCTGGAACTGCTTATGTTGCAACTTTGAAACTTGCTGTGCTTAGTGCTGCTATGACCTAGATTTGCCATTGCTCAACAGAAGTGACTTGGTCACATGATGTAGCAACCATCTTGCATTTTACAAAAATCTTTAAACATCTACTTCTCTTAAACCGCTTAGTGCAATAAAGCGCAATTTTGCACATATGCTCCTTGCAAGGTCCTCTACCAAGATTGTTAAAATTGCGATTTTTCCATAATCAACATGGCTGCTGTGAGACATTAACCTTTTTATTGCCATTTAATTGCGTAATTTTGCACTTTATACATTAGTTTTACAATATTTAACAATATTACAGTGTAATAGACACATGATTACACATAGTCATAACCCTTAAAGATAATATTGCAGTTAAAATTCGCATTGTGCAGTCGCCTTCGTGAAATAAAACATTTGCAAATTTTCATGAAACTTGTGCAAATTGTAGAGGTCTATAGTGAACATTAGCATGTGCAATTTGAAAGCCATACATTGCATAGCTTGGCAGCCATTTTGTTTCGTATGCGCCATTTTTAAAAACTATAAAAAATCTTCTTCTCCGAAACCGCTTATGGGACAGACTTTAATTTTGTTTATAGAGTTATCTTATGACTAATATTCAGGTTTGTTCAAGAGAAGTTGATACGTCATGTGGTTTGGCAGCCATTTTGAATTGTTCAAAATTGCTTAATGATATATTTAAATTCATAATAAAACAAAAACCGTTTAACAAAAATGCTTTATTTTTGCCATGTTTATTGACATCTATAGTGAGCACTATTGTGCATAATATAGAGGCTGTATATCTTACGATCGGGCAGCCATCTTGGTTTACGCGAAAATTTAAAGTCTATTTTCTCTGCAACCGCTTATGTAAGAACTGTGAAATTTGCTGTACAGTCTTATATTGTGACCTAGAGTCACAGTTGTTCATGTTGAAGGAATTAGTCACAAGCTGTGGCAGCCATATTGGTTTACGCAAAAATTTTGAAACTGTGTTTTCTTTCCAACCGCTTATGTTAAAGCTGTGAAATTTGCTGTATAACCATATATTGTCACCTAGTCATAGGTCATATGGTGTGGCAGCCATTTTAAAAAACGCAAACATTTTGAAAATGTGTTTTTTTTCCAAATGCTTATGTTAGAACTGTAAAGAGTTTTTGTATAGCTTTATTTTGTGACATAACTACTTATATGGCATTGCAAAATAATGCGCTGGCCACCTCTATTGCTGCTTGCAGCTATATTTATATTTATTTTAGTAGAAGCAAAAAGCTCTAAACAAAGTAAAGACATGCTGATTAGTGATTTGGCAGAAGAGTTGTATGGGAATTGTAGTCCAAGATATATGTTTTGGTTATTATTTTGCGAATCAGGACAAGTAGATTGGGCCCCCGCTTTAGTCCCTTGAACAAGTAGTTTTTTCAAGGTATATTATAATAAAAAGTAACGTGCACAACTAATAGTTATGTAATGATTTATGAGCTTTTGGTCCCTTTTGTTTTTTTATTTGTGCACATTACGTTTATTTTAAATGAATATACCTGAGACTAGTCCTGATGACTTCAAGGTATATAATAATAAAAATAATGTGCATAAATAATATTCATTGTTACGACCCATAGGGAAACACCTTCCATTTTAAATACAGTATGAGGGTTCCTAAAACCATGAAGCCGGCCGGGGATGTGGGCGGGGCTTAAGTTAAAGTCAATCTTAAAGGTAGGAGTAGGAGCTGTACTATAAAAACCTAATCTAGCGAATTAATTAATTTTGCTTAGTACTAGTTGGTAGTGTACTGTCTTTTACTTGGAGTATTGGTGGTGGGCCAAAACAAATCTTGCACCAGGGCCCCTTGTAAGTTTTCCCACTGAACTCTTTTTATTATGCACAATTATGTCATTCTACTGCATTGAGTGGTTCTTTAAAGGAATGGATGCTGATAATATAAATACTAAACACTTGACTATTACAGCATGCAAAATAAAAATAACCTGTAATTTGGATCCATATTATACTCCATTCTGTTAAGTTTACCGAATATTATAGCAGCATGTAGGGTTGCACCGATACCATTTTTTTAAGACCAAGTACAAGTACCGATACTTTTTTTCAAATACTCACCGATACCAATTAACGATACTTTTTTAATGTCATGACAGTTTACCTAGCACATTACAGAGTAATGATTTAAGATCACTTCTTTATAATTATGAACTGTATCTCAAAAGACATTTTGAAATAATAAAACAGATTTATGTGCTTGTGGTCACAAAGTTTACAGAACCTGTTTATAAATAAAAATATTACAATAACATGTTAATAATAACAACAATAAATAACAGCTGCAGCAGCTAGGGCTGGAAAGCTACAATTTAAAGGGGGGATTACTGGATGCAATTGGGTTGTAGGTTGTATTTGTACTTAATACAAAGTAATATAATTTAATTCTGAAAATAATATTGAGGAAGGAGTATCCCAGTAATCCTCTTTGAGAAAAATGGGGGATTTGCATTCTACTGACTCAGTCCAGCCCTGGCTAAGGTTGTTCCTCAGAGTACAGTATGTTTTGAGCATAATTGTGCAAGAGGAGAACTAGTAGTATAACAGGCAATCTAGCAATTAGAATATTTTTTCAAAAGTTAGTGGAAAGTTCTTATTAAGGAACAGAAGCATCTGTTTCTGCTAATAGCAAGGACGTTTGACGCTAAGCTGAACAGTCTTTCACTTTTCACACTACTGCATGGGTTAGAAAGATATTTTTGGGCCATTAAATCTCAGTTTATTAACTGCCTAGTACTTCAGGGGTTTGTCTGAATGACTGCTCTGATGTACAATAATACAAATAACAGCAATTTGTATTGGCAGAACAATTTTTAGTTAAGTCTCCACTCGATCTTAAAATGAAATGGGAACATGCAGTTTGAAAAATGCCACAAGATGGCGTATGGGTAGGAATTGGAGGTATCGGTTTAAGTATCGGTGCATTTGCACAAGTACAAGTACTCATGCAAATACTTGGTATCGGCACCGATACCAATACTGGTATCGGTATTGGTGCAACCCTAGCAGCATGCAACATAAAAATAGTCAGTGTTTTATTATATTAGAGTAAAAGCCTTAGGCCTAGATTTAGAGTTCGGCGGTAGCCGTCAAAACCAGCGTTAGAGGCTCCTAACGCTGGTTTTGGGCGCCCGCTGGTATTTGGAGTCAGTGATTAAAGGGTCTAACGCTCACTTTACAGCCGCGACTTTTCCATACCGCAGATCCCCCTACGCCATTTGCGTAGCCTATCTTTTCAATGGGATCTTTCTAACGCTGGTATTTAGAGTCGTTTCTGCAGTGAGCGTTAGAGCTCTAACGACAAGATTCCAGCCGCCTGAAAAAAGCAGGAGTTAAGAGCTTTCTGGCTAACGCCGGTTTATAAAGCTCTTAACTACTGTACCCTAAAGTACACTAACACCCATAAACTACCTATGTACCCCTAAACCGAGGTCCCCCCACATCGCCGCCACTCGATTAAAATTTTTAACCCCTAATCTGCCGACCGCCACCTACGTTATACTTATGTACCCCTAATCTGCTGCCCCTAACCCCGCCGACCCCTATATTATATTTATTAACCCCTAACTTGCCCCACACAACGTCGCCGCAAGCTACTTAAAATAATTAACCCCTAATCTTCCGACCGCAAATCGCCGCCACCTACGTTATCCCTATGTACCCCTAATCTTCTGCCCCTAACATCGCCGACCCCTATGTTATATTTATTAACCCCTAATCTGCCCCCCACAACGTCGCCGACACCTACCTACACTTATTAACCCCTAATCTGCCGACCGGACCTGAGCGCTACTATAATAAAGTTATTAACCCCTAATCCGCCTCACTAACCCTATCATAAATAGTATTAACCCCTAATCTGCCCTCCCTAACATCGCCGACACCTACCTTCAATTATTAACCCCTAATCTGCCGACCGGAGCTCACCGCTATTCTAATAAATGTATTAACCCCTAAAGCTAAGTCTAACCCTAACACTAACACCCCCCTAAGTTAAATATAATTTTTATCTAACGAAATAAATTAACTCTTATTAAATAAATGATTCCTATTTAAAGCTAAATACTTACCTGTAAAATAAATCATAATATAGCTACAATATAAATTACATTTATATTATAGCTATTTTAGGATTAATATTTATTTTACAGGTAACTTTGTATTTATTTTAACCAGGTACAATAGCTATTAAATAGTTAAGAACTATTTAATAGTTACCTAGTTAAAATAATTACAAATTTACCTGTAAAATAAATCCTAACCTAAGTTATAATTAAACCTAACACTACCCTATCAATAAAATAATTAAATAAACTACCTACAATTACCTACAATTAACCTAACACTACACTATCAATACATTAATTAAACACAATTGCTACAAATAAATACAATTAAATAAACTATCTAAAGTACAAAAAATAAAAAAGAACTAAGTTACAGAAAATAAAAAAATATTTACAAACATAAGAAAAATATTACAACAATTTTAAACTAATTACACCTACTCTAAGCCCCCTAATAAAATAACAAAGACCCCCAAAATAAAAAATTCCCTACCCTATTCTAAATTTAAAAAGTTACAAGCTCTTTTACCTTACCAGCCCTGAACAGGGCCCTTTGCGGGGCATGCCCCAAGAAGTTCAGCTCTTTTGCCTGTAAAAGAAAACATACAATACCCCCCCCCCCAACATTACAACCCACCACCCACATACCCCTAATCTAACCCAAACCCCCCTTAAATAAACCTAACACTAAGCCCCTGATGATCTTCCTACCTTGTCTTCACCATGCCAGGTTCACCGATCCGTCCTGGCTCCAAGATCTTCATCCAACCCAAGCGGGGGCTAGACATCCACTGAAGAAGTCCAGAAGAGGGTCCAAAGTCTTCCTCCTATCCGGCAAGAAGAGGACATCCGGACCGGCAAACATCTTCTCCAAGCGGCATCTTCTATGTTCTTCCATCCGATGACGACCGGCTCCATCTTGAAGACCTCCAGCGCGGATCCATCCTCTTCTTCCGACGACTAGACGACGAATGACGGTTCCTTTAAGGGACGTCATCCAAGATGGCGTCCCTCGAATTCCGATTGGCTGTTAGGATTCTATCAGCCAATCGGAATTAAGGTAGGAATTTTCTGATTGGCTGATGGAATCAGCCAATCAGAATCAAGTTCAATCCGATTGGCTGATCCAATCAGCCAATCAGATTGAGCTCGCATTCTATTGGCTGTTCCGATCAGCCAATACAATGCGAGCTCAATCTGATTGGCTGATTGGATCAGCCAATCGGATTGAACTTGATTCTGATTGGCTGATTCCATCAGCCAATCAGAAAATTCCTACCTTAATTCCGATTGGCTGATAGAATCCTATCAGCCAATCGGAATTCGAGGGACGCCATCTTGAATGACGTCCCTTAAAGGAACCGTCATTCGTCGTCTAGTCGTCGGAAGAAGAGGATGGATCCGCGCTGGAGGTCTTCAAGATGGAGCCGGTCGTCATCGGATGGAAGAACATAGAAGATGCCGCTTGGAGAAGATGTTTGCCGGTCCGGATGTCCTCTTCTTGCCGGATAGGAGGAAGACTTTGGACCCTCTTCTGGACTTCTTCAGTGGATGTCTAGCCCCCGCTTGGGTTGGATGAAGATCTTGGAGCCAGGACGGATCGGTGAACCTGGCATGGTGAAGACAAGGTAGGAAGATCATCAGGGGCTTAGTGTTAGGTTTATTTAAGGGGGGTTTGGGTTAGATTAGGGGTATGTGGGTGGTGGGTTGTAATGTTGGGGGGGGGGGTATTGTATGTTTTCTTTTACAGGCAAAAGAGCTGAACTTCTTGGGGCATGCCCCGCAAAGGGCCCTGTTCAGGGCTGGTAAGGTAAAAGAGCTTGTAACTTTTTAAATTTAGAATAGGGTAGGGAATTTTTTATTTTGGGGGTCTTTGTTATTTTATTAGGGGGCTTAGAGTAGGTGTAATTAGTTTAAAATTGTTGTAATATTTTTCTTATGTTTGTAAATATTTTTTTATTTTCTGTAACTTAGTTCTTTTTTATTTTTTGTACTTTAGATAGTTTATTTAATTGTATTTATTTGTAGCAATTGTGTTTAATTAATGTATTGATAGTGTAGTGTTAGGTTAATTGTAGGTAATTGTAGGTAGTTTATTTAATTATTTTATTGATAGGGTAGTGTTAGGTTTAATTATAACTTAGGTTAGGATTTATTTTACAGGTAAATTTGTAATTATTTTAACTAGGTAACTATTAAATAGTTCTTAACTATTTAATAGCTATTGTACCTGGTTAAAATAAATACAAAGTTACCTGTAAAATAAATATTAATCCTAAAATAGCTATAATATAAATGTAATTTATATTGTAGCTATATTATGATTTATTTTACAGGTAAGTATTTAGCTTTAAATAGGAATCATTTATTTAATAAGAGTTAATTTATTTCGTTAGATAAAAATTATATTTAACTTAGGGGGGTGTTAGTGTTAGGGTTAGACTTAGCTTTAGGGGTTAATACATTTATTAGAATAGCGGTGAGCTCCGGTCGGCAGATTAGGGGTTAATAATTGAAGGTAGGTGTCGGCGATGTTAGGGAGGGCAGATTAGGGGTTAATACTATTTATGATAGGGTTAGTGAGGCGGATTAGGGGTTAATAACTTTATTATAGTAGCGCTCAGGTCCGGTCGGCAGATTAGGGGTTAATAAGTGTAGGTAGGTGTCGGCGACGTTGTGGGGGGCAGATTAGGGGTTAATAAATATAACATAGGGGTCGGCGATGTTAGGGCAGCAGATTAGGGGTACATAGGGATAACGTAGGTGGCGGCGGTTTACGGAGCGGCAGATTAGGGGTTAAAAGTGTAATGCAGGGGTCAGCGATAGCGGGGGCGGCAGATTAGGGGTTAATAAGTGTAAGGTTAGGGGTGTTTAGACTCGGGGTACATGTTAGAGTGTTAGGTGCAGACGTAGGAAGTGTTTCCCCATAGGAAACAATGGGGCTGCGTTAGGAGCTGAACGCTGCTTTTTTGCAGGTGTTAGGTTTTTTTTCAGCTCAAACAGCCCCATTGTTTCCTATGGGAGAATCGTGCACGAGCACGTTTTTGAGGCCGGCCGCGTCCGTAAGCAACTCTGGTATCGAGAGTTGCATTTGCGGTAAAAATGCTCTACGCTCCTTTTTTGGAGCCTAACGCAGCATTTGTTTGAACTCTCGATACCAGAGTTAAATTTATGGTGCGGCCAGAAAAAAACCCGCGGAGCGTTAACAGCCCTTTTACCGCCAAACTCCAAATCTAGCCGTTAGTGTCATGAATATGTCTACTAACAAGTTCTGGGTAAAAAAAAACTAAATGCACTTATTTATTATTCAATGGTGCATTTAGGTTTATTAGGCGTTATAAATGCATTATAATCTTAGGAATTGGGATTTTATGCTCCTTTTGTGTATTTTCATATACATTTTAAATAGCTATATTACTACAACTTCTTTTCTTGTTAGCTAGCACCATCTAGTGGCATGTAATTACCTAATACAAAGCTATTCACAGAAAATAGGATAATGGCTGTAGTGAAATCAAGGTTTCCTTTTCTTAAACTACACCAGCCTGGAAATCTGTACTGCACACATTTACACATTTGTAGATTCTAAAGTGCCATGACAGGTCAAAGTCAGATTTTTTTCTGACATTCTTCAGAAAGAGCTACAGAAATTCATTCCTTCATAGTTATGAATAATGAAACAACTTTGCAATATATGTTCATTATTTATTTTGTCCTCTTTCTCATGTAACTTATCACTGAATTTTTAGCTATTTCTAATTTACAGAACATGGCTTAACCTCTCAAGGCTTAACCTGACACATATCTGTCCTTATTTAGCTTTAGTGGATAACTGCTGCAAAACTCTTTATACTTAAATACCTCTTGTTGTCATTGTCTAACCTGGTGTGTTCAGCTAGCACCCAGTAGTGCCTTTCTGTTCTTTCAACAAAGGATACTAACAAATTGCAGGATATTTTATAAAATAAATTATATATTCATGTAGCATTGCATGCTCAGTTTGCAATCTGAGCATAAAGTTTGGGTTTCAGAAGAATCTCACTCCAGTTTAAAGATGTCATCTCTCATATCACACTAAGGACATGGCTACGATGTCATCTCTCTTTTTTTTTTTTCCTCTTTATTATATTTTTAAAAAAAAAATAAAAAATGTTAAACATCTTACACATTAACAACATAAATTGAAGAGCATCTTACAGATAGACATGTCCAAGGTATTTAACATTATGAAAACACAAGCGATATAACTTAGGTGGTCATCTAAGACAACTTTATTCATTTAAACATCTATACCTGAGTGCAGTTTCTCCAACATTGGTGTGTCCGGTCCACGGCGTCATCCATTACTTGTGGGATATTCTCCTCCCCTACTGGGAAAGGCAAGGAGAGCACACAGCAAGAGCTGTCCATATAGCTCCCCCTCTGGCTCCGCCCCCCAGTCATTCTCCTTGCCGCTCTGAACAAGTAGCATCTCCACGGGGATGGTGAGGAGTTTGTGGTGTTAGTTGTAGTTTTTTATTTCTTCTATCAAGAGTTTGTTATTTTAAAATAGTGCTGGCTTGTACTATTTACTCTACAACAGAAAAGTGATGAAGATTTCTGTTTAAGAGGGCTATGATTTTAGCACAAGTAACTAAAATCCATTACTGTTAGCACGCAGGACTGTTGAAACCAGAGAACTTCAGTTGGGGGTAACAGTTTGCAGACTCATCTGCTTCAGGTATGACTAGTCTCCTTCTAACAACACAGGCTAATGCTAGATGACAGTCATTTTTCCCTCAGGGAAAACGGTAAGCCATTTTTCTTTCACCTCAGCAAAAAAGATAACAGGCTTCCCCTTTTTGATTTCTATGCTGGTAGACACTGTTAGGGGCCAAATCGATTGGTTTTTATTACAATACCATGACATTTGAAATGTTTTATAAACTTATACACACTTGGGGACGTTTTTTATTGATCTGGCTTGTTTTAGACACCTAAATCTAGTCAGGAAGGCCCCTTCACTCTAGTATGCTGAGGGAGGAGGCCTCATTTTGGAGCTTCAGCTGCACAGTTGATTTTAAGGCAGTGCATGCAGTTTCATGTGAGAGGGTCCTGTGGCTCAGAAAGTGACCCCAGAAGGCTTTTTTCTGTGGATGGTTGACCCCTAAGGAAGGTAAAAATCCAACAATTAGCTCCGGTTTGCTTGTTTTAAGAGCTAGAGTCTCCATATTTGCTGTGCAATACTTTCTAAGCATTAAGTCACTGGGGTCCAAATTTCATAAAAATCGGATATTGCCTTCATAGTTTTTTGAACATTCAGAAATAAAGTGTGTCATTTATTTTTTAAAGAGACAGTAACGCTTTTGTTTAAAATCGTTTTTATTGCATTGTTTGCCTGACTAAATCTGTTTAACATGTCTGTGCCATCAGATAACCTATGTTCTGTGTGTGTAGAGACAAATGTGGTTCCCCCTTTGAGTGTGTGTGATAATTGTGCCATAGCATCCAAACAAAATAAGGACAGCTCTGTTACATTTCATAATGTTGCCCAAGATGATTATCTAATGAAGGTAGTGGGGATAGTTCTACGTCCTCTCCTTCTGTGTCTACACCAGTTTTGCCCGCGCAGGCGACACCTAGCGCGCTAGTGCTTATTTCTATGCAACAATTAACAGCAGTAGTGGATAATTCTATAGCAAATCTTTTATCCAAACTGCCAGCATTTCAGAGAAAGCGTGATTGTTCAGTTTTAAATATAGATAAAAAGGATGAACAATCAGACGCTGACGATGCCTTATCTATTTTACCCTCACATCAATCGGAATTGGCTGTGAGGGAAGGGCTGTCTGAGGGTGAAATTTCAGACTCAGGAAAAATTTCTCCACAGGCAGAACCTGATATAGTAGCATTTAAGTTTAAGCTAGAACATCTCCGCGCTTTGCTTAAGGAGGTATTAGCTACTCTGGATGACTGTGATTCTATGGTAGTACCAGAGAAGTTGTGCAAATTGGACAAATTTTTAGAGGTCCCAGTGCACGATGACGCTTTTCCAATACCCAGGAGGGTAGCGAACATAGTGGATAAGGAGTGGGAGAAGCCAGGTGTACCCTTTGCCCCACCTCCTATATTTAAGAAAATGTTTCCCATAGTAGACCCTAGAAGGGACGCATGGCAGACGGTCCCGAAGGTTGAGGGAGCTGTTTCAACACTAGCGAAGCGCACAACTATTCCTATAGAGGACAGCTGCGCTTTCAAAGATCCTATGGATAAAAAATTGGAAGGATTGCTTAAAAAGATTTTTGTTCAGCAAGGGTTCATCCTTCAGCTACGTGTTTTATTACTGTCACTTCAGCAGCGTCCTTTTGGTTCGAGGAACTAGAAAGGTCGCTCCAGAAAGAGACTTCCTATGAAGAAGTCATGGACAGAATTCACGCATTAAAGTTAGCTAATTCCTTTATATTGGATGCCGCTTTTCAAATTGGCGGCGAAAAACTCAGGTTTTGCTATAGTAGCGTGGAGGGCGCTTTGGCTAAAATCCTGGTCTGCAGATGTGTCGTCCAAGACTAAGTTATTTAATATTCCTTTCAAGGGTAAGACCCTTTTTGGGCCGGAATTGAAGGAAATTATTTCAGACATCACTGGGGGTAAGGGCCATGCCCTCCCACAGGTTAGGCCTTTTAAGGCTAAGAACAAGTCTAATTTTCGTTCCTTTCACAATTTCAGGAACGGACCGGCTAATAACTCCACTGCCGCTAGACAAGAAGGTAACGCGGCCCAGCTCAAACCTGCTTGGAAGCCCATGCAAGGCTGGAACAAGGGTAAACAGACCAAGAAACCTGCTGCTGCTACCAAGACAGCATGAAGAGGTAGCCCCCGATCCGGGACCGGATCTGGTAGGGGGCAGACTATCTCTCTTTGCTCAGACTTGGGCAAGAGATGTTCAGGATCCCTGGGCACTAGAGATAGTCTCCAAGGGATACCTGCTAGAGTTCAAGGGACTTCCTCCAAAGGGAAGGTTCCACCTGTCTCGCTTATCTTCAGACCAAATAAAGAAACAGGCATTCTTACATTGTATAAGAGACCTATCAAAGATGGGAGTGATAAACCCAGTCCCCTCCGGGGAACAGGGTCTAGGTTTTTACTCAAACCTGTTTGTGGTTCCCAAAAAAGAGGGAACTTTCAGGCCAATTCTGGATTTAAAGATTTTAAACAAGTTCCTCAGAGTTCCATCCTTCAAGATGGAAACCATTCGGACAATCTTGCCGATAATCCAGCAGGGTCAATATTTGACTACAGTGGATCTAAAGGATGAGTATCTGCATATCCCAATCCACAAAACTCTTCATCAGTTCCTGAGGTTCGCCTTTCTGGACAAACATTTTCAGTTTGTGGCTCTTCCATTCGGTTTAGCCACTGCTCCCAGAATTTTCACAAAGGTGCTAGGGTCCCTTCTAGCGGTCCTAAGGCCGAGGGGCATCGCTGTAGCACCTTATCTAGACAACATCCTAATCCAAGCGTCGTCTCTTTCCAAAGCATGGGCCCACACAGACATTGTGTTGGCTTTTCTCAGATCTCACGGGTGGAAGGTGAACATAGAAAAGAGTTCACTGTCACCGTCCACAAGGGTTCCTTTTCTGGGAACAATAATAGATTCTGTGGAAATGAAGATCTTCCTGACAGAAGTCAGAAAGCTAAAGCTTCTAAACGCTTGTCGAGTTCTTCATTCTATTCCTCAACCCTCCATAGCTCAGTGCATGGAAGTAATAGGCTAATGGTCGCAGCAATGGACGTGGTTCCTTTTGCTCGAATTCATCTAATACCATTACAGCTGTGCATGCTCAATCAGTGGAATGGGGACTATACAGACTTGTCCCCCCAAATTCAAGTAGACCAGGTAACCAGGGACTCACTTCTCTGGTGGTTGACCCAGGATCACCTGTCTCAGGGAATGAGTTTCCGCAGACCGGAGTGGGTCATCGTTACGACCGACGCCAGCCTCTTGGGGTGGGGCGCGGTCTGGGACTCCCTGAAAGCTCAGGGCCTATGGTCTCGGGAAGAGTCGCTTCTCCCGATAAACATTTTGGAACTAAGAGCAATATTCAATGCGCTCCTGGCTTGGCCTCAGCTAGCGGAAGCCAGGTTCATAAGATTTCAGTCGGACAACATAACGACTGTTGCGTACATCAATCATCAGGGGGGAACAAAGAGTTCCCTAGCGATGAAAGAAGTAACCAAGATCATCCAATGGGCAGAGAATCACTCCTGCCATCTATCTGCTATTCACATTCCAGGAGTAGACAACTGGGAGGCGGACTATTTGAGTCGTCAGACTTTCCATCCGGGGGAGTGGGAACTCCATCCGGAGGTCTTTACTCAGTTAACCCAATTATGGGGCATTCCAGACATGGATCTAATGGCGTCCCGTCAGAACTTCAAGATTCCTTGCTACGGGTCCAGATCCAGGGATCCCAAGGCGACTCTAGTGGATGCATTAGTGGCGCCTTGGTCGTTCAACCTAGCGTATGTGTTCCACCGTTTCCTCTCCTTCCCAGGCTCATAGCCAGGATCAAACAGGAGAAGGCCTTGGTGATTCTGATAGCTCCTGCGTGGCCACGCAGGACTTGGTATGCAGACTTGGTGAATATGTCATCGGCTCCACCATGGAAGCTACCTTTGAGACAGGATCTTCTAGTACAAGGTCCATTCGAACATCCAAATCTAGTTTCTCTGCAGCTGACTGCTTGGAAATTGAACGCTTGATTTTATCCAAGCGTGGGTTTTCAAATTCTGTGATAGATACTCTGGTCCAAGCCAGACAACCTGTGACTAGAAAGATTTACCATAAAATATGGAAAAAATATATCTGTTGGTGTGAATCCAAGGGATTCTCCTGGAGTAAGATTAAAATTCCAAAGATTCTCTCCTTTCTCCAAGAAGGTTTGGATAAAGGGTTGTCAGCTAGTTCTCTAAAAGGACAGATCTCTGCTTTATCTGTTTTGTTACACAAACGACTGGCAGCTGTGCCAGATGTACAAGTTTTTGTTCAGGCTTTGGTTAGAATCAAGCCTGTTTACAGACCCATGACTCCTCCTTGGAGTCTAAATTTAGTTCTTTCAGTTCTTCAAGGGGTTCCGTTTGAACCTTTACATTCCATAGATATTAAGTTACTATCTTGGAAAGTTCTGTTTTTGGTTGCTATTTCTTCTGCTAGAAGAGTTTCTGAATTATCTGCTTTGCAGTGTAATCCACCCTATCTGGTTTTCCATTCAGATAAGGTTGTTTTGCGTACTAAGCCTGGTTTTCTTCCAAAAGTTGTTTCCAACAAGAATATTAACCAGGAGATAGTTGTTCCTTCTCTGTATCCGAATCCAGTTTCAAAGAAGGAACGTTTATTACACAATTTAGATGTTGTTCGTGCTTTAAAGTTCTATTTGAAAGCAACAAAAGATTTTAGACAAACCTCATCTTTGTTTGTCGTTTACTCTGGTAAGAGGAGAGGTCAAAAAGCTACTGCTACCGCTCTCTCTTTCTGGCTGAAAAGCATTATCCGATTGGCTTATGAGACTGCCGGACGGCAGCCTCCTGACCGAATCACAGCTCATTCTACTAGGGCTGTGGCTTCCACATCGGCCTACAAGAACGAGGCTTCTGTTGATTAGATATGTAAGGCAGCGACTTGGTCTTCTCTGCACACTTTTGCCAAATTCTACAAATTTGATACTTATGCTTCTTCGGAGGCTATTTTTGGGAGAAAGGTTTTGCAAGCCGTGGTGCCTTCCATTTAGGTAACCTGATTTGCTCCCTCCCTTCATCCGTGTCCTAAAGCTTTGGTATTGGTTCCCACAAGTAATGGATGACGCCGTGGACCGGACACACCAATGTTGGAGAAAACAGAATTTATGCTTACCTGATAAATTACTTTCTCCAACGGTGTGTCCAGTCCACGGCCCGCCCTGGTTTTCTAATCAGGTTGAAAAAATTTTCTTTATACACTACAGTCACCACGGCACCCTATAGTTTCTCCTTTTTCTCCTAACCGTCGGTCGAATGACTGGGGGGCGGAGCCAGAGGGGGAGCTATATGGACAGCTCTTGCTGTGTGCTCTCCTTGCCTTTCCCAGTAGGGGAGGAGAACATCCCACAAGTAATGGATGACGCCGTGGACCGGACACACCGTTGGAGAAAGTAATTTATCAGGTAAGCATAAATTATGTTTTTATCCCAATAACTTAGAAAACTATAACAGTTATACAAATCATTGAATTAATATAGGTATTTACAACTCATAAAAACAAAAAAAGAGAGAAAGAATTATGTAAACCATAACTGGTTACTTAACAAGCAGCTATCTCTGATTCAAAACAGATACTAGCATTTCTGCCTCTAATACATTCTTTCGCTTGAAACCTTCTGACATAAACTCCCGTTATACTAATAACTATCATATCTACACTCATAGACCCCCAACCACCTAATATTCCAAGTATTGTCTTACTATCTACTACTTTGACCCTCTACCCACCCTTCCCCGTTTATCTTTTGATTCTATGTGAACTCCTAAGCAATAGCACATATTCTAGTGCAGCATATATCTTCTGTTGAGTTATGGCGGAGAAACCCCCCCCCCCAAAAAAAACCCCCTACCACTCCCTCATCCCCCTCCGCCCCCTACCCAATGCCCATCTCTCCGCTATCATTAAGCCATGCCCTGGGGAAATGTCCTGCCAATACCTGCAATTGCACATAGACAGTATTCCTAAAGGGCTTAACTAAAGTGACCTGAGCCTCAGCTGAAAATGATAAAATAAAATGTTTCCATTGTTTAAAGAATAAAGCTAATCGTGCATCCGAAGGGTTTTGGAGATTGCCTTGTTCCAATGTAAATTGTGCTATTAGGGCGTTTTTAAGGCCTTTCAAACTAGGCAGCGTTTTAGCTTTCCAAGATCTCAATATTATATTGCGGCCGAGAAACCCCCCCCAAAAAAAAAAACAAACCCTACCACTCCCTCACCCCCCTCCGCCCCCTACCCAATGCCCATCTCTCCGCTATCATTAAGCCATGCCCTGGGGAAATGTCCTGCCAATACCTGCAATTGCACATAGACAGTATTCCTAAAGGGCTTAACTAAAGTGACCTGAGCCTCAGCTGAAAATGATAAAATAAAATGTTTCCATTGTTTAAAGAATAAAGCTAATCGTGCATCCGAAGGTTTTTGGAGATTGCCTTGTTCCAATGTAAATTGTGCTATTAGGGCGTTTTTAAGGCCTTTCAAACTAGGCAGCGTTTTAGCTTTCCAAGATCTCAATATTATATTGCGGCCGAGAATTATGATTAAATTAATTAATTTGGGGTTTCGTAGAGTTACCTGTGGTTTAACTAAAAAGAAAATTTCTATCGGCTGTATATAATGATCCAATTTAAGAGCAACATTCAACCAATAATTTACTTTAGCCCAGTATTGCCCAATCCTTGGGCAAGACCAAAAGTAATGAAAAAGATCAGCCCTGGTAGAACTGCATTTAGGACAAGCAATCTTTGTTTTAAACCATCCTGATAATTTTGCTGGCGTCAGATATGTCATAAGAGCGATCTTAATCTGCGATTCTCTCCATGCAGTCAACACCCAACTTTTTTCAGTAATTTTGAAAGCGCTCACTATCACTTGACTATCTATCTCTGGAAAGAACTTAGACCATTTTGTGACTATATACTCCCTTTGTGCATCTGAAGGACCTTGATTGAGACTAAAATAGAACGGAGCTATCGAGTATATGCCCCGTTGGAATAGGTTAATCTTGGATTGTAGATCCCGCAGAGACCAATCCATTCCATGATTTTGTTTTAATTTCTGTATGAAATGTCTTAACTGTAAGTATGCATAAAAATCTTTGTTTGACAATCCAAATTGATTGGTTAGATCCATAAAGGTTAAAGTGGCAAGATCTACATCTAACATTTGACTTACAAAGACCATTCCTTTGGAGGCCCATGATTTGAAAACTTCATTTGTGAGACCGGGGGAAAAACAGGGATTACCGATAATAGGTAAATAATTGGAAACGTAAGGTGAACAACCAATAACCCCACAGAATTTTTGCCAAGCAAGAATAATATGTCTGAACGTTATTAAGGAAAAAAGAGACGATGGAAGGGCAGTCATAGGGCAATGCAAAATAGCATCCAAGCGAAAAGGGGCTACCATCGAGGATTCCCATGCCACTGCAGAAACCTGGTCTTGTTCTGTTAGCTAGTCCAACGCAACCTTTACACGTGCTGCCAGGCTATAAAATTGTATGTTAGGGAGAGTGAGACCTGCCGCATCCTTATTATTCATGAGACGTGATACAGCAATACGGGCCCTAGCACCTTTCCATAAAAGTTTGGTACACGCCTTGTTATATTTAACAATATCTATTTTATGAATAGGAATTGGGATATTTTGTATAAAATATAAAAGTTTTGGGAAGAGAATAGCTTTTATAAGCATCACCCTAGCTGTCAATGAAATTGGTAAATGTTTCCAATCTTCCATTTTTTCCCCACATTCCCGGAAACATTTACTGAAATTCAATTTATACCAGTCATCCGGATTTGCACCAGATAGGTTATCTGCAAAGCTTCCTTAAATGGATGTATAATACGTTGATCTTTTTTATTTAGCCATAACAATTCGGACTTCCCTAGATTAATTTTGTACCCAGAAATTGAGCCAAATATCTCAATCATATTTAGTAAATGGGCAAGACTTCTCTTTATATTACTCAAACATAGAAGTATATCATCAGCGTACATTAATAATACCAGTTTTTGATCTCCAATATGAATTCCATCCAACTGTTGGCGGAACCAAATTGCCAAAGGTTCTAAGGATATATTGAAAAGCAATGGAGATAATGGGCAGCCCTGGCGCGTGCCTCTGTGAAGTACTAACCGCTGTGAAATCTCCCCATTGATAAGTAACGATGAGGTTGGGGCATAATATAATAGACAAATTAATTCATATATATGGCCTGTCAGGCCAAACTGCTCTAAGGAATAAAATAGATGGTTCCATGAGATACGGTCGAACGCCTTTTCAGCATCAATTGTTAGTAATGCTAGGTCGACCGTATCTCGATATCTTGATGTTTTAAACTTATTCCAGAAGAAATCCAATAGTGTCATAACCTTTCTGATATTCTTAGCTGTATTTCTCCCGGCCATAAACCCTGCCTGATTTTCGTGTATTATTAAACCAAGAAAAGGTTTTAATCTTTTAGCTAAAATAGTAGTCAGCAGCTTGTAGTACGTATTTAATACAGAGATGGGCCTGTATGATTATGGAAGTTCAAGATCTTTATTTTTTTTGGAATTAGAGATATAAGTGCAGATGCAAAATATGCTGAGCATTTATTATTTTTGATAAAATATGAATTAAACATTTTCTCAAGTACTGGGACAATTTGTAGTTGCAAAATTCGATAAAATTCAATCGGAAGGCAATCAGAGCCTGCTGCTTTGTTTGTTTTAGCTGTTTTAATTGCTGCAAATATCTCGTCTACATTTATCGGTTTATTAATATCTGCCAAAGCCTCTACGGAAATTTTCAGAATCTTTATCTTATCCCAAAAAGTTTTTTTTTCCATCTACTTCATGTTCCTCTGCACTATATAACTTTCTGAAATATTCATAAAAGATTTTAATAATGTCAGGATTATTAGTGACTCTTCCCGTGCTAACTCTAATAGCTGTTATACTATTGCGATGAGTTGCTTTAGTTAGTCTGGCTAAGAATTTAGCAGATCTACCTGCAAAACCGCCGTATAGCGCTTTTTGTCTTTGCATCTCCAATGTAGCCTTCTGATGAATAAATATATCTCATACCGCCTTGGCGTTTGTATATTTCTGCCATTTAACACTGGATCTATCTGCCAAATACGCTTTATACGCATTCTTTACCTGGTTAGACATCTGAGACTCCTGCTGTCTGAGTCTTCTCTTAAGTTTGCACATATACGCTTTAATCTTCCCTCTAATTACAGCTTTGGCAGCTTCCCAATATATCTCAGGCTTGTCTTTATAGGTTTTATTAAAATTCTCGTATTCTCTCCATTGCTCAATCAACCAATTTTGAAAATTATGATTGTTCAGCAGATATTTGGGAAAAAAAATAGTCTGGTTCTGCGCCATTTGTATCCAAGGGGTATTGAGCCTTAATGTAATCACGGCATGATCTGAGATTAATATATCTCCAATATCTGCTTTCCAATCTAAACCAATCATACTCTCAGAAATTAAAAAAAAATCTATCCTGGATAAGGCTTGCTGACCTTTTGATAAGCATGTATAAGATCTTAAGTCCGGGTATTGTGCACGCCAAATATCTATTACCCCTAGTTGGGAACAAAATTTCTGGAAGATACGTATCTTCCTGTCCCACATAGGGCCAGGGGCTTTATTGGCTCTATCCAGGATAGGGTCCGCAACTAAATTAAAGTCCCCCGCAACTATAAGGTTTCGGCCAGTAAATTTATGCAGATATAGCAGTATTTTCTCCAACATTGGTGTGTCCGGTCCACGGCGTCATCCTTACTTGTGGGATATTCTCTTCCCCAACAGGAAATGGCAAAGAGTCCCAGCAAAGCTGGTCACATGATCCCTCCTAGGCTCCGCCCACCCAAGTCATTCTCTTTGCCGTTGCACAGGCAACATCTCCACGGAGATGGTTAAGAGTTTTTTTGGTGTTTAAATGTAGTTTTTATTCTTCTATCAAGTGTTTGTTATTTTAAAATAGTGCTGGTATGTACTATTTACTCTGAAACAGAAAAAGGATGAAGATTTCTGTTTGTAAGAGGAAGATGATTTTAGCAGACAGTTACTAAAATCGATTGCTGTTTCCACACAGGACTGTTGAGAGGAAGTAACTTCAGTTGGGGGAAACAGTTAGCAGACTTTTCTGCTTAAGGTATGACTAGACATATTTCTAACAAGACCATGTAATGCTGGAAGGCTGTCATTTCCCCTCATGGGGACCGGTAAGCCATTTTCTTAGTTAAACATAAAAGAATAAAGGGCTTCAAAAAGGGCTTAAAAAACTGGTAGACATTTTTCTGGGCTAAAACGATTGCTTTACTAGGCATATTATGCAGATTCTAACTAATAATGGTTATTATAATCTTGGGGATTGTTTAGAAAAACGGCAGGCACTGTGTTGGACACCTTTTTCAGATGGGGGCCTTTTCTAGTTATAGACAGAGCCTCATTTTCGCGCCACTAATGCGCAGTTGTTTTTGGAAAGCAAGGCATGCAGATGCATGTGTGAGGAGCTAAGAATCACTGAAAAAGCTTATAGAAGGCATCATTTGGTATCGTATTCCCCTCTGGGCTTGGTTGGGTCTCAGCAAAGCATATAGCTGGGACTGTATAGGGGTTAAATGTAAAAACGGCTCCGGTTCCGTTATTTTAAGGGTTAAAGCTCTGAAATTTGGTGTGCAATACTTTTAATGCTTTAAGACACTGTGGTGAAATTTTGGTGAATTTTGAACAATTCCTTCATACTTTTTCACATATTCAGTAATAAAGTGTTTTCAGTTTGAAATTTAAAGTGACAGTAACGGTTTTATTTTAAAACGTTTTTTGTGCTTTGTTGACAAGTTTAAGCCTGTTTAACATGTCTGTACCATCAAATAAGCTATGTTCTATATGTATGAAAGCCAAGGTGTCTCCCCATTTAAATTTATGTGATAATTGTGACATAGTGTCCAAACAAAGTAAGGACAGTAATGCCACAGATAATGATATTGCCCAAGATGATTCCTCAAATGAGGGGAGTAAACATGATACTACATCATCCCCTTCTGTGTCTACACCAGTTTTGCCCACACAGGAGGCCCCTAGTACAAATCTTTTATCCAAAATGCCTACTTATCAGAGAAAGCGCGATTGCTCTGTTTTAAACACTGAAGAGCAAGAGGACGCTGATGATAATTGTTCTGTCATACCCTCACACCAATCTGAAGGGGCCATGAGGGAGGTTTTGTCTGAGGGAGAAATTTCAGATTCAGGAAAAATTTCTCATCAAGCTGAACCTGATGTTGTGACATTTAAATTTAAATTAGAACATCTCCGCGCACTGCTTAAGGAGGTATTATCTACTCTGGATGATTGTGACAATTTGGTCATTCCAGAGAAGTTATGTAAGATGGACAAGTTTCTAGAGGTTCCGGTGCCCCCCGACGCTTTTCCTATACCCAAGCGGGTGGCGGACATAGTAAATAAAGAGTGGGAAAGGCCCGGCATACCTTTTGTCCCCCCCCCTATATTTAAGAAATTATTTCCTATAGTCGACCCCAGAAAGGACTTATGGCAGACAGTCCCCAAGGTCGAGGGGGCGGTTTCTACTCTAAACAAACGCACTACTATTCCTATCGAAGATAGTTGTGCTTTCAAAGATCCTATGGATAAAAAATTAGAGGGTTTGCTTAAAAAGATTTTTGTTCAGCAAGGTTACCTTCTACAACCAATTTCATGCATTTTTCCTGTCACTACGGCAGCGTGTTTCTGGTTCGAGGAACTAGAAAAGTCGCTCAATAAAGAATCTTCGTATGAGGAGGTTATGGACAGAGTTCAAGCACTTAAATTGGCTAACTCTTTTATTTTAGATGCCGCTTTGCAATTAGCTAGATTAGCGGCGAAGAATTCAGGGTTTGCTATCGTGGCGCGCAGAGCGCTTTGGCTAAAGTCTTGGTCAGCGGATGTGTCTTCCAAGACAAAATTGCTTAACATTCCTTTCAAGGGTAAAACATTATTTGGACCTGATTTGAAAGAGATTATTTCAGACATCACTGGGGGAAAGGGCCACGCCCTCCCACAGGATAGGTCTTTTAAGGCAAAAAATAAGCCTCATTTTCGTCCCTTTCGCAGAAATGGACCAGCCTCTAATTCTACATCCTCTAAGCAAGAGGGTAATACTTCACAACCCAAACCAGCCTGGAGACCAATGCAAGGCTGGAACAAGGGTAAGCAGGCCAAGAAGCCTACCACTGCTACCAAAACAGCATGAAGGGATGGCCCCCGATCCGGGACCGGATCTGGTGGGGGGCAGACTTTCTCTCTTTGCTCAGGCTTGGGCAAGAGATGTTCAGGATCCTTGGGCGCTAGAAATAGTTTCTCAAGGTTATCTCCTGGAATTCAAGGAACTACCCCCAAGGGGAAGGTTCCACAGGTCTCAATTATCTTCAAACCAAATAAAAAGACAGGCATTCTTACATTGTGTAGAAGACCTGTTAAAGATGGGAGTGATTCATCCAGTTCCAATAAGAGAACAAGGGATGGGTTTTTATTCCAACCTGTTCATAGTTCCCAAAAAAGAGGGAACATTCAGACCAATTTTGGATCTCAAGATCCTAAACAAATTTCTCAAGGTTCCATCGTTCAAAATGGAAACTATTCGAACGATCCTACCTACTATCCAGGAAAATCAATTTATGACTACCGTGGATTTAAAGGATGCGTACCTACATATTCCTATCCACAAGGAACATCATCAGTTCCTAAGGTTCGCTTTTCTGGACAAGCATTACCAGTTTGTGGCACTTCCATTCGGATTAGCCACTGCTCCAAGGATTTTCACAAAGGTACTAGGGTCCCTTCTAGCGGTTCTAAGACCAAGGGGCATTGCAGTAGTACCTTACTTGGACGACATCCTGATTCAAGCGTCGTCTCTGTCAAAAGCAAAGGATCATACGGACATTGTCCTAGCCTTTCTCAGATCTCACGGATGGAAGGTGAACAAAGAAAAAAGTTCTCTGTCCCCGTCAACAAGAGTTCCCTTCTTGGGAACAATAAAAGATTCCTTAGAAATGAGGATTTTTATGACAGAGGTCAGAAAATCAAAAATTCTAAGCTCTTGTCAAGTACTTCATTCTGTTCTTCGTCCTTCCATAGCGCAGTGCATGGAAGTAATAGGATTGATGGTTGCAGCAATGGACATAGTTCCTTTTGCACGAATTCATCTAAGACCATTACAACTGTGCATGCTCAGACAGTGGAATGGGGATTATACAGACTTGTCTCCGACGATTCAAGTAGATCAAAGGACCAGAGATTCACTCCGTTGGTGGCTGACCCTGGACAATCTGTCACAGGGAATGAGCTTCCGCAGACCAGAGTGGGTCATTGTCACGACCGACGCCAGCCTGGTGGGCTGGGGCGCGGTCTGGGAACCCCTGAAAGCTCAGGGTCTATGGTCTCGGGAAGAATCTCTTCTCCCGATAAACATTCTGGAACTGAGAGCGATATTCAATGCTCTCAAAGCTTGGCCTCAACTAGCAAAGGCCAAATTCATAAGGTTTCAATCAGACAACATGACGACTGTTGCATATATCAATCATCAGGGGGGAACAAGGAGTTCCCTGGCGATGGAAGAAGTGACCAAAATAATTTAATGGGCGGAGGATCACTCCTGCCACTTGTCTGCGATCCACATCCCAGGAGTGGAAAATTGGGAAGCGGATTTTCTGAGTCGTCAGACATTCCATCCGGGGGAGTGGGAACTCCATCCGGAAATCTTTGCCCAAATAACTCAATTATGGGGCATTCCAGACATGGATCTGATGGCGTCTCGTCAGAACTTCAAGGTTCCTTGCTACGGGTCCAGATCCAGGGATCCCAAGGCGACTCTAGTAGATGCACTAGTAGCACCTTGGACCTTCAACCTAGCTTATGTATTCCCACCGTTTCCTCTCATTCCCAGGCTGGTAGCCAGGATCAATCAGGAGAGGGCTTCGGTGATCTTGATAGCTCCTGCGTGGCCACGCAGGACTTGGTATGCAGACCTGGTGAATATGTCATTGGCTCCACCATGGAAGCTACCTTTGAGACAGGACCTTCTTGTTCAAGGTCCATTCGAACATCCGAATCTGGTTTCCCTCCAGCTGACGGCTTGGAGATTGAACGCTTGATTTTATCAAAGCGTGGGTTTTCAGATTCTGTAATAGATACTCTGATTCAGGCTAGAAAGCCTGTAACTAGAAAAATTTACCATAAAATATGGAAAAAATATATCTGTTGGTGTGAATCCAAAGGATTGCCATGGAACAAGATAAAGATTCCTAAGATTCTATCCTTTCTACAAGAAGGTTTGGAGAAAGGATTATCTGCAAGTTCTCTAAAGGGACAGATTTCTGCTTTATCTGTCTTACTACAGAAACGACTGGCAGCTATGCCAGATGTTCAAGCATTTGTTCAGGCTCTGGTTAGGATCAAGCCTGTTTACAGACCTTTGACTCCTCCCTGGAGTTTAAATCTAGTTCTTTCAGTTCTTCAAGGGGTTCCGTTTGAACCCTTACATTCCGTAGATATTAAGTTACTATCTTGGAAAGTTTTGTTTTTGGTTGCAATCTCTTCTGCTAGAAGAGTTTCAGAGTTATCTGCTCTGCAGTATTCTCCTCCTTATCTGGTGTTCCATGCAGATAAGGTGGTTTTGCGTACTAAGCCTGGTTTTCTTCCTAAAGTTGTTTCTAACAAAAATATTAACCAGGAGATAGTTGTACCTTCTTTGTGTCCGAATCCAGTTTCAAAGAAGGAGCGTTTATTACACAATTTGGACGTTGTCCGTGCTCTAAAATTCTATTTAGAGGCTACTAAAGATTTCAGACAAACATCATCCTTGTTTGTTATTTATTCTGGTAAAAGGAGAGGTCAAAAAGCGACTTCTACCTCTCTTTCCTTTTGGCTTTAAAGCATTATCCGTTTGGCTTATGAGACTGCCGGACGGCAGCCTCCTGAACGAATCACAGCTCATTCCACTAGGGCTGTGGCTTCCACATGGGCCTTCAAGAACGAGGCTTCTGTTGACCAGATATGTAAGGCAGCGACTTGGTCTTCACTGCACACTTTTGCCAAATTTTACAAATTTGATACGTTTGCTTCTTCGGAGGCTATTTTTGGGAGAAAGGTTTTGCAAGCTGTGGTGCCTTCCGTTTAGGTGACCTGATTTGCTCCCTCCCTTCATCCGTGTCCTAAAGCTTTGGTATTGGTTCCCACAAGTAAGGATGACGCCGTGGACCGGACACACCAATGTTGGAGAAAACAGAATTTATGCTTACCTGATAAATTACTTTCTCCAACGGTGTGTCCGGTCCACGGCTCGCCCTCGTTTTTTTAATCAGGTCTGATGAATTATTTTCTCTAACTACAGTCACCACGGTATCATATGATTTCTCCTATATATATTTCCTCCTGTCCGTCGGTCGAATGACTGGGGTGGACGGAGCCTAGGAGGGATCATGTGACCAGCTTTGCTGGGACTCTTTGCCATTTCCTGTTGGGGAAGAGAATATCCCACAAGTAAGGATGACGCCGTGGACCGGACACACCGTTGGAGAAAGTAATTTATCAGGTAAGCATAAATTCTGTTTTATCCCAAAATAGCTTATCAACTTTGTTTGGTCCATATATATTACAAAGTATATATGTTATTTTATTGCATGTAATTTCTACAATTAGAAAAGCTGGATCTATTAAAGAGGACTCTATTTGGTAATCTAGGTACTTATTGAAGAGAATAGCCACTCCTCTCTTTCGGGCATTATAAGGGGCAGCAATGACTTCACCTACCCAGTTAGTTTTGAGTTTCATGCTTTCAGATGACTTCAGATGTGTCTCCTGCAGAAAGGCTAAGTCAAGTTTTAATTTTGCAAGATGTTTAATTATGGCTTTCCTTTTTATAGGAGAGTTTATGCCCCCTATGTTCCAGGAAGCAAAGTTAAGAGAGGCAGACATCTTTCCTAAATAATAATTACCTAGTAAATCCAGTCTGTACATCAATATTAACCCCATGAGAGACGGCCACCGGGCGGGGGAGGAGGACGAGAGCAAGGAGAGAGGGAGAAAAAAATTCAAAAAACAAAAAAAACCCAACCATATTAAGTCATAACATTTAATAAAAACCGCATAATCCATTCTTAAAACAAAACATAATATCTTATGTTAAATGCTACACATTCAAGAAATGCCCATTTCTTTACCTAAAGCTATTGCTTCATTACTGTTATTTACTCTGTAAGCAATTCCTTCCTTAGAGATTAAAAGTTTAGCGGATAAACCAGTCTGACACTACATTCCGCTTTCAAGAATTTAACAAAGAATGGTGACATCTCTCTTCTTTTAGCCATGGTCTCAGAAGAAAAATCTTGAAAAATCAGAATTTTGTGTGAATCAATATTAAGTGAGTTAAGTTTCCTATAATGCTGCAGAAATAATACCTTATCTTGATAATTCACAAATTTAAAAATGATGGGCCTTGGCTTGTTTATAGTATTATTTTCTCTAAGTATCCCCATTCTGTGTGCTCTCTCAATCTGGAATGGCATAGGAGGAGGGGGGATCAGGAGTGCCTGAGGCAGAGTGACAGAGACAAAATGCAATAAGTCTTGAAATTGGACTGCCTCCGGTAGACCAATAACTCTCAGATTGTTACGTCGCGACCTGTCCTCAAGGTCCTCTACTCGGATTTGTAGCTGAGAGATGGCCTTACCTTGCTCAGATGACAAAGAGCCAAAGGAATTTACTCTGTCCTCTAAGTCAGGCACCCTTGTCTCCACCTCCTCCATTCTGGCAGTAAATTGCCTGATCTCACTAGTCAAGTTAGATATTTCAGATTTTATTTCTTGTTTTACTACCTCCAATTGCGGTGCAATCAATTTAGCTACTTCTGCAGCAAATTCTGACATGTCGTTACAACCAAAATTAGAAGCTCGGTGCTCTTGAGAGGTATCAAGGGGTACTTCTATATTCTTCACATTCCCTCTTTTATCTTTGTGTTTAGGTGGCATGTTAGGTGAAGCACCTTTTTGTGAATTTATAAACCTATCCATTCACCTCCGTGCCAAAGGGATTTTTATCTTACAGACTTTTTCTCTTACAAACTTCCTTCTTATATGTATATATATATACAAATCTAAGTATATAAACCCGACCAAATCCCCCCCGGGGGGTTATATGTGTGTATAGAAAAAAAAAAAAAAACTTTAAAAAATCCAGTGATTAAGGGCTAAATACAGCCAAGTATTAAGTGACAAAAGGTGATATTGTGTGTCAAAAAAAACAGCAAAAAAAAAAAGTATCTCTCACAGTGAAGGCTTAAAAAAGCAAAAAAACCCATAAATTTATATATTTATCCTCTTCCAGTTGATATTTCCTCTTATCCCTTTTCCTTTCCCTTCTTACAGTCTACTATATATAGTAAAGATCATTAACGTTCTTTACAAATTAATTATCAGTGACTATTAAACACTATTTATTTTATCAGATTGCAACCCTGCCTTTAATACAAGGTAGTAACTTCTGATATCCAACCTGTACGTTCTCACAAACTTAACCCCACTTCTAAACTAGACCAGCCTGTAAATAAAAACTTATACCTTTAGAGGTTAGTAGGAAGGGGAAAAAAAAAAAAAAACAATACTTTTTTAAGAATCACTCTTGATCCTATACATGTTAGTGGGTGGCAAAACAAAACCATACTTTGTTAGGGGACAATCACCCATAAGCATCTACATATAATACAAATGATAGACATAAGTCCCAATTAACTGTCAACAAGAGCAACCCTACACAGTGTCCACGTTCCAGGTAATCTTAGACAGCTAGCTTCCAAGGGTTGTCTGAATTATCTGCTTTAAACAGTTATCACATAGAGCTTGCAAAGAAGGGTGAGACTCCAATACCGGTATACAAAAGATTTTATACGATACCGTATAACTTGTCCTGTTTAGACTCCGCTTATCTCAGCTAGTCGTATTCCCCTGTTATCCAGAGACGATGCAGCGTTAATTGCACACCAGGTTAAGCCTGCGAGCTCCGGTACCAGTCTCGCTCTCCTTATCCGGGGGGGGTCAGATATTATGTAGACAGCGTCTCTACCAAATCTCCCAAAAGATCCCGAGACGCCAAAGACCAACAAAGCTCTCTTGATGAAGACCAGAGCCCGGCTTACCAACCAGCCGCTCCGCTTTGTAGAAAGTAATCTTCGCCTCCCAGCAATAAATGTAGCTGATACAAGTCAGCTCCCCTGACCGGGCTGACCAGGTGGACTGATTAAGTATCCAGCAGGGGATCACAGGCAACTACCTGTACGCACAGAAACTCCAGTTTCTCGGCTCCACGAACACTCCGTTAGGCACAGAAAGGTGTGTCAAAGCACCCTGACCGGATTGGCCCAGGGCGCCGAACGTCAGCCCCACACCCCCTTCTCCGATACAGGCTCGCTATGAGCAGCGGCAGACCTCGATAAGTGGAGGGCCGTAGGATTTGCCTATCCCTCCACTTAAGCTCTCATCTCCATTCTTCTTGAGGTAAGAAATTCCGTTGCCAAATACTTATATTACGCTCACAGCCTGATGACTGCAAGACATATCTTGTCCAGATATAGAGCGCCACTTGTTTTTTTAAACGACCTTGCAATACTTTTTCCTCAGTAAAAAGCTGTTAAAAACTTGGCACTTGTTTGCGGCAGCTTTTAAGCAGACCAACCACGGCTGACACTTATGACCTGTATGTCAGGCTGGCTCCAGCTGCTCTGGACAGCAATAACCTCTCCCACAGACGGACGGGTTTCGGGTATGCACTTGGCAGGAGTGCAATTTCTGCCTCATCAAGACTTCCCCGCCGAGGCCCTAAGACCCAGTGCCGGACCTAAACACTTCTTCTCTTAGGCCAAAGCACACTTCGGACGGCCGGAGAATAGCTATGTTCCTTGATAGGAAAGAGCGAGGCATACGAAGCAGACCACAGGCACCTGGACGCTACCTGCGCGCTACCTGTTCACTCCGCCCCCTGGCTGGAAGTCCACAATGTCATCTCTCATATCACACTAAGGACATGGCTACGATGTCAGCTCTCATATCACACTAAGGACATGGCTACGATGTCAGCTCTCATATCACATTAAGGACATGGCTACGATGTCAGCTCTCATATCACACTAAGGACATGGCTACGATGTCAGCTCTCATATCACACTAAGGACATGGCTACGATGTCAGCTCTCATATCACATTAAGGACATGGCTACGATGTCAGCTCTCATATCACACTAAGGACATGGCTACGATGTGATCTCTCATATCACACTAAGGACATGGCTACGATGTCAGCTTTCATATAACACTAAGGACATGGCTACGATGTCAGCTCTCATATCACACTAAGGACATGGCTACGATGTCAGCTCTCATATCACACTAGGGACATGGCTACGATGTCAGCTCTCATATCACACTAGGGACATGGCTATGATGTCAGCTCTCATATCACACTAAGGACATGGCTACGATGTCAGCTCTCATATCACACTAAGGACATGGCTGCGATGTCTGCTCTCATATCACACTAAGGAAATGGCTGCGATGTCTGCTCTCATATCACACTAAGGACATGGCTACGATGTTATCTCTCATATCACACTAAGGACATGGCTGCGATGTCTGCTCTCATATCACACTAAGGACATGGCTGCGATGTCTGCTCTCATATCACCCTAAGGACATGGCTGCGATGTCTGCTCTCATATCACACTAAGGACATGGCTGCGATGTCTGCTCTCATATCACACTAAGGACATGGCTACGATGTCAGCTCTCATATCACACTAAGGACATGGCTGCGATGTCTGCTCTCATATCACCCTAAGGACATGGCTGCGATGTCTGCTCTCATATCACACTAAGGACATGGCTGCGATGTCTGCTCTCATATCACACTAAGGACATGGCTACTTGTCAGCTCTCATATCACACTAAGGACATGGCTACGATGTCAGCTCTCATATCACACTAAGGACATGGCTACGATGTCATCTCTCATATCACACTAAGGACATGGCTACGATGTCAGCTCTCATATCACACTAAGGACATGGCTGCGATGTCTGCTCTCATATCACACTAAGGACATGGCTACGATGTCATCTCTCATATCACACTAAGGACATGGCTGCAATGTCTGCTCTCATATCACACTAAGGACATGGCTACAATGTCAGCTCTCATATCACACTAAGGACATGGCTACACTGAGAATTTCTAAGTGCTCATTATACAAAAAGTAAGTTATTTGCTGTTTTTATACAATCTGTATTTTTTTTTTTTTAAAGTTTTGATTTACTTTTGTGTTTCTATTGTTCTCTCCCTCTAATTTTTCTCTTTTTCCCTCTTTCCAGGTGTACAGTTTGAAGCCTTTTGAAATATGGAGAATTTCAGGAATTTTTCCAGACAACTTTCAAGCTAAAATGCAAGTGATAAATAATGGAAGACCAATGCCTGAGCTGAAGGGTCTACCTCAGCAACAAAAGAATATAACGAGATCTTTTCAAACAGAGTGGTACCAGAGAAAATAATGGCTGTATGGCTGGGCTACAAATAATCACCTTTACTGCTTTCCATGCCTTGGACAAAAACAGGATTTGCAGATTTGAAAAATGTATCCAGGGGCCTCAATAAACATGAGCAATCACTCACTCACACCCAGAACCTAATTGCTTTTAAAATATTTGGAACTGCAAGGATAGATGCAGCTTTAAGCGAACAGCGGCGATTAGAAATTAGCAACCACAATGCTAAAGTTAAAGAAAACCGTGAAATTTTAAAACACCTTATTGATACAACCATACACCTAGCAAAACTGGAATTAGCATTTCGTGGGAACGATGAAGGTGCTAACTCTTACAATCGTGGCAACTATGTGGAGACTGTATATTTTCGAGCAGAGGGTAATGAAAAGTTAGCAAATCATTTGAAGACATCCACAGTTTTTTCTGGTTTATCAAACAGAATACAAAACGATTTGATTGAAGCAGTCGCTGATGTCATTAGAGATGACAGAAAAAAGGAGATTGATGCAGCCACATTTGTTGCTGTTGAAGTAGACGAGACAACAAATGTCACAAACAAATGCCAGATCTCTGTAATTTTCCGTTATATAATGCACAGTGAGGGGACTTTTGAGGTGAAGGAGGCGTTCTTAGGATTTGATGAAGTGATTGACAGACGAGCACCATCTATTGCTAATTATGTATTTAGAGTACTGGAGAAATACAATTGTATGGAAAAGCTGGTAGCTCAGACTTACGATGGAGCTGCTGTGATGGCACCAGATCTTAATGGGGTGCAAGCTAAGATCAAAGAAAAAATTTCCGAAGCCATGTGAATACATTGTTATACCCACAAATTGAACCTGGTGCTCTCAAATTCAGCAAAAAGTATACCTGAGTGTACAGAGTTTTTTTTGCAAAACTTGAAAAACTTACCTCTTTTTTTCAATCAATCTACCAAGCGCGCCCACCTACTGGACGATGTTGTAAAGAAACGTTTTCCAAGAGCAGCACCCACCAGATGGAGTACAAATTTAAAACTAGTGCAGACGGTCAACATATACCAAACAGATCTGCATGCTATGTTCGATATTATAAGCGAACATGAAAGAGAATGGGATTCTAACACCACAGTGATGGCTGATGGATTTGTTACATGGCTGAGTAAAGCATCAACCTGCTTCCTACTAAAGGCATATGAGGATATTTTTTTAAAAACCGATATACTCTTTCGAATACTTCAGAATAGGGTCATGGATATTGCATTCTGCTGTGATCAAATTCGTGACACAATGTCATTTCTGCAACGCCGGAGAGAAGACTTTGATGCGTTCTATGAATGATTTGAGGAAAAACGTGTCAGACTTGACCTTAAAGAAAACCAGAGAAGCAAAGATCCTATTAAAGATACTAGGAGGAGGTTATGTTTTAATATTCTGGACAATGTCAGTGTTCAGATGAAAGCTCGGTTTGAACACTTTGATGACCTTGCATTACTGAGTTTGGTGGACTGCACAAAAATGAAAGACATGTCAGAAAATTTTGATGACACCAAACTGCAAACCCTTTCAAAATATGGAAAGCACTTTGACTTCCTTAGACTCAAGTGTGATTTGGTGGGTTTATACAGCAAAGAGTGAGGAATGAATGCAAATCACCATTAGAACTCCTCAACTTTGTAGCCGCGAATGATCTGCTGAGGGGTCTTCCAGAGGCTGTAAAATTATTTAAGCTGGTGCTCACAATTCCAGCTATAACAGCCTCTGTTGAACGATCGTTTTCTGCATTAAAGCGGATTAAAACACATAGCAGGAACCGTACGGACCAAGGCAGACTGTCATCACTGGCACTCTTGTCCATAGAGACGCCAAGACTTTTAAAATTAAGAGAAACAAATCCAGAGCGGTTTTACAACAAAATCATTGACAACTTTGTTGTGAAAGACCACAGAATGGACTTAATTTATAAATGAAACTGTTGGTCCAACTCAAGTGAAACTACAGCATGTCTGTCTTCAGTGCAAAAATATCAAGTTTGCCTTTCCAAGTTTAATACACCCCACCTGTTAGAATTTGTTAAATTCATGTTATTTATTAAAGAGCTTTATTTAAAAAAATATTATAAATAAATTGATCTTTAAAAATAAAAAGTCTGTTTTTTTTATCAGAATCTATTTTGAAGTACAATTTTCAGCTGATGCAATATTAGCCAACTTTAAAAAATGCTTTATTCTGCAGGTAATCGACATATTGCAGATGAGCTGGTGCTTTAGTGCAGCTTTTCTCAACCGTGGTCCTCAAGTACCACAAACAGGTTAGGTTTTTATTATAGCGGAACCAGTGCAAAGGTGAAGTAATCAGCTGAGCAGTAACACCATGGTTACTAACATGGTCTCTCACCTATAAACTGATTATTTCGACTGTGCACTGGATCACCTATAATGAAAACCGTCCCTGTTGGGGGTACTTGAGGAAAGCAGTTGAGAATAAATGTTTTAGTGTAACTATCTGTCTAATTTTTATATTTCAATTCAAAGGGAAAAATTTAAATCAGAGGTATCAAACTCATTGTATCCGGGGGCCGCTGGCCAAGTGTTCTTCCCCCATGGGGGCCACTTGAACAGAGTGAGTGCTCTGGAACTGGATATACTAGGAACTGGAAGTGACATTTACCCAAGTAGTAGTGCATGGTAGGAGCTGTAGTGCACAATAGACATACACAGTGTATATTTATCTTGTGAGACCCAAAAGAAGTGATCATTCTGGAACTGAATAAAAAGTGACATTTATCCAAGTAGTGCATAATGGGAGTCTACATTGGACAATGCATGCTTGTGTTTATATTAATCTTGTGAGTTTTATTTACAACATCTTGTTACATCTCTTAGAACCTTAAAATTGATGTGGTCAAATGAACGATTTACCTAATAAACAAGGGAGGGCCAAATTATATTATTTTGAGGGCCGCATTTGGCCCAGGGCCAGTACTTTGAGACCACTGGTATAAATAGTAAAACTGCAAAATTTTGCCTATAATATAATCATAATTTGTTTCTTACCTGTATGCGTGTGTTGTAAATAATGCTAATTGCCCTTGTGCAACCTACTAAATTAATTGTATATTTAAGCTACATCTATTGGGTTCATATATGTGTTTGTCGGGCATATCATAGCAAGTGCCTCACCAGCCTCTGACTTCACCGCACATCACTGGAAAAGCTATTACCCTGATCGATAGATTGGAATAAGGTAAGCAGATGTGGGCTCAATTGGGCATGAAGCAGCTGATAAAATTTCACTGTAAGTCCGTCTGGTCCTGGTGATTTACCTGGAGGTAGAGATTGTATAGTAGTGACTATTTCTCGCATTGTTATTGGGGCATCAATAATATGTCTGTCTTCTTCTAAAAGTGTCGGGACCTCCAGTGAATCCAAGTATGTTTCTATTAGATTAAGTTTATTTTTATCTTTAGCAGGATTAATATTATATAAAGAGGTATAGAAGGAGGTAAAACTGTTTGTTATAACTTAATTTGATGTGAGAGACTTGCCTGAGGGATGTGTAATAGAGCGAATAAAAGAGGCATATCTCTTTTTTTAAAGGGATCTAGCTAGCAAGGGCTCTGCTTTAATATTTTCTATATAGAATTTGGTTTTAGTGCTCTCATATGGGCTTTTTGTATTCAAAATTTGTTCAAATTGTCTCTGGTGGTTGTTAGGTCTGTTAATTTCTGGGGAGAGTGTGGGTCCTGTTTATGTTTTTGTTCTATAGAGGAAAGGGTGCTAATTGGGCTGTGTTTTTTTTTTTTTTTTTTTTTATGTGTCCTGGAATTTGCATTTTTTTTTTTTTTTATTTTATTTTTTTTTTATTGAGCTTTTGTAAAAAAGTACAATCTTTTCCGTACGGTTACAAAAGGTAAGAAAAATAAAGAAAGGTACAATGCAAGGTTTTAAGTGAGCAATTTTAACATGAAATACATCCTGAGCGGCAGAATGTAGAAAACTATAATTCCCTGGACTGAATGTCACAGGAGAGTCCAAGTGTCAGTCCCATGAGTAGTAAATGTGTTTTCCTTTGAAGGGATAAGAAAAGTTTGTCCATTGAGGTCCTCTATTTAAACATATAGATTATAAGAAACATCTAGAGAACTCTGTTTTCAGAAAACTTTTTGCAAATTTAACTGTGAAGTCCAATTTTCCTATACATAAAGACGTGTGCATATCCATCTCCTTACAGCCTTCTCAAGGATTCAGCACACATACTAGAACATAATATGTAACATTGATTCATTAATCTAACATCCTGAAATCTGAAAAGTCCCGGGCGGGCCCCGGGTAGATCCCCCCCTCCCCCTCTCCATGGGTACCTGATCGTTAAGTGTTGTTCAGCTTGTATTGTCAACATGTTTTTTCCCCAACCACATTGCCAGCATTGTCTCGTATACTTCTAGCTGACCTGTTAAGACATAGTGATATCTCTCTAGTTGTAGTGTAGTGTCTACCCTTGTTTTCCATTCTGCCTTAGAAGGTATATGAGTGGATTTCCAGTTCAAAGGGATTAGGGTTTTAGCACATGTCAAGAGTAGCATGAGTAGGGATTTTTGGGCCTGCGTTTGGAATTTGAATGGGAAGTGGAAAAGCAGCGTGTCCGGGGTTTTGGGGATCGTCAAGTCAGTGATTGAGTGTATTTCTTCCCATACTTCGTCCCAGTAATGGGTTAGTAGTGGGCAGTCCCACCACACATGTACCATATTACCTTCCCTCCCACATCCCCTCCAGCATCTCCCCGTGGTGTTTGGGTAAATTTTTTTAATCTACTTGGTGTGAGATACCACTTGCTCAGTAGCTTGTAGTGGGATTCTTGTGATCTTGAGGAAATGGATACCTTCTTCCCTAGTAGGAACATATGGCTCCATTCTTCGGGTGTAAAGGTGTAACCTAATTCTTTGTGCCATTGTAAAGTGAATTGCGGTAGGGCGTCGTCGGCCGGGGTCAGGATGATTTTATATAAAATCGAGATCACATGTTTAATCTCCACTGGGGACATGCATAGTTGTTCAAATTTTGTCAGGCTCCTTCCAAAGAGGTGCCCGAATTTGTGAGATTTGATGTAATGCTGAACTTGAGAGTATGTAAACCAGGAGTTCGCTATGGCGGGGTGGTCCTCAAGGAGCTCCTGTGAAGTCCTGAGTCTCCCCTGTGATAATAGATTGCCTATGCAGTTCAAGGGGAGCGCTGGGTGAGCAGTAGACCCCGTCAAATGCAAAGGCAAGTCGTGGTTTCCGTAAATAGGTGTAAGAGGTGCGTGGTTCAGTGGATATTATTTTGTCCCATTCGTTGAGCAACTCCTCTAATAATGGTAAGCTAGGGATGTCAGTCGGTCTGTGTTTCTTATCGGACCAAAACAAATTGGGTATGTGAGTCTTAGGAATAGAATGAGCGCATACCTGTTTCCAGGCCTTGTCGTCTGTGGCCCAGCACCAATCTACTATTCTGTGAAGAAGGACTGCTCTCCTATAGGATTGAATGTGCGGAATTCCCAGACCCCTCTGTTCCCTTGGGAGATATAGGGTTTGTTTGTTAATCCTCGGCCTAATGCCTTTCCAGACATACTCCTCTATGAGAGCTTGTAATGAAGGCAAGAAGGAACGTGGGAGGGATATGGGCACAGTCTGGAGTATGTATAGCACCCTCGGCAGGACATTCATCTTTACGACTCCGACCCTGCCGAGCCAGGAGATGGATTTATTCTTCCATTCGGAAAAATCTCTCGCCAAATCTTTTTTCAACTGCCCATAATTGGCTTCAAAGACCTCTGAGTTGGAGCCCGATATATGGATTCCCAAATATTTCAATGAGCTGGTTTTTTGTATAAAGGGTGAATGGTTTTTGAGCCAGTTCAGTGTTTCTGGTGTTAGGGAAATGCCAAGGAGCTCTGATTTTGTGAGGTTAAGAAGGAAGTTGGAGACTGCTCCATATTTTGTGAATTCTGACAGCACAGCTGGTATGGATGTTTCTATGTCTGTCATGGTTAACATGTCGTCATCAGCGTACATGGCTAGCTTATTTTCAGTCGGTCCCGTCTGTATGCCTTTTATGTCAGGATTGTGTCTGGCTTTCTCTGCGTCCGTGGACAGCAGAGCGAGCGGAATCGACTTTGTTTTAGCGTGAGCTATAAGGTGGAAGACTTTAAGAGTATTATCTCTGGCCTTCCTTCCAGGGATGAATCCTTCCTGGTCAGTGGAGACCAGTTTTGGGAGGTATTTATTAATGCGTGTCGCTAAGATCTTTGCTAGTATTTTAATGTCGCTGTTGAGGAGGGAAATGGGTCTATAGCTTTCGGGCTTATCTGGGGCCTTCCCGGGTTTTGGGAGGACTGTGATATATGCTGATAGCATAGATCTTGGAAGGAGTCCGGAGTCATTAAGTCCATTGAACAATTTGTGTAAGTGGGGTAGTAACAATGGGAGAAAAGTCTTGTAGTATTTATTACTCAGTCCGTCTGGACCTGGGCTTTTCCCGTTTCAGAGATTTTTTATTGTCTCTGCTATTTCTTTTTGAGATAGGGGTGTTTCTAGGTCGTTAGATTCTTCCTCAGTCAGTGTTGGTATTTTTGTGTGGTTTAGATAATTTTGTATTTCCTGGGTATGGGTGTCTGCTTCTCCCCCTTTGAGATTATATAGTTTGTTATAGTAATTACGGAAGATGTGCTCTATGTTATAACTGTCCTGTCTCGTCCATCCCTGTTCGTCTTTCATAGAGTATATGCATGTTTTTAGTCTCTGGCGTGTGAGGGCTCTCGCTAGTAGTTTACCCGCTTTGTCCCCTCCCTCATAGTATTTTTGTTTAAGTTTCAACGCAGACCGTTGATTTTCTTCCTGCAGTAAGGCCCTAAAGTCGAGCCTGGCTTGGGAAAGGTCGTTTTGTAGTGTGGTATTTGATGCCTCTTTTTTATGTCTTTCTTCTAAGGTGTGAATAGTGTGAAGTATTGAGTTGTATTTTTCTCTGCGTTGTTTATTCAATTTCGATTTGTGTTTAATTAATATCCCGCGAAGGACACATTTGTGTGCCTCCCAAACTGAGGTGAGGGGTAGATTGTCTTGTGTATTAATATTAAAGTATTCGGTGATAGATGTCTCAATGTCCGTTCTAATTTCGGGATTATCTAAAAGGGTGTCCTCCAGTCTCCACAAAAAGGGCATGTCAGGGGAGTCTGGCCATTCTATGTTACAAGAAACGGGGGCATGATCCGACCATGTTATGGCTAAAATGTCACTATGTTTGATGTATGATATTCCTATTGAGTCTGCGAATAGATAGTCTATCCTTGAATATTTCCTGTGGGGGCTGGAGTAAAAGGTGAAGTCCCTGTCGGTTGGGTGTAGGGTTCTCCATACATCATGCAGAAGGAGATGTTTGATTTGGGCGTTAATCTGTTTCAGTGCATGGTGTGGAACGCTTGACACTCCATTGGAGGTGTTCCATAGTGGGAGTAGAGGTGCGTTAAGATCCTCTCCCATGAAAAGAGTACCCTTAGAGACTTCCTGTATTTTTTGAGTGACCCTTTTGAAAAATGTATCCTGTTTAGTGTTGGGGGAGTAAATATTTGCCAATGTGATCAATTTACCGTGGAGTTGTCCTACGAGAATTATGTATCTACCATCTCTGTCTTTTTTCTGTTGTAATAGGTGGAATGGCAGTTTTCGGTGTATAAGAATCCCCACTCCGTTCTGTTTGTAGGGGCCTGAGGCTAGGAAAGCGTTTGGAAAAGCATGATTATGCCATTTGGGTTCTTTAGACCTGGCAAAATGTGTCTCTTGGAGAAACACAATATTCCCGCCCATCCTTTGCAAATCCCTCAATACTATGGAGCGTTTACCCGGGCTGTTAAGGCCTTTGACATTTACTGTTAGCAGTTTGATCGGATGTGTTTTGTATGTGGAGTGTGAGCCCGCCTTTCTAGGCCCACTCTGTGGTGGGTGTGGCATGTTTGGTGGTGTAGTATACGTGCAAGACTGGGTGTAGGGGAGTTCAAAGTCTGAGAATAGTGTCCCGGGGCCCGCCCAAAATGGTGTCTGGAACGTAACCAGACAAATGCACAACAACAAACACATTAAAACAAATCTATGTGCGTATTTTGCAAGAGATTAAGTTTAAGTCTAACAGGCTGTGCCCTGCTAGGCCCAGTACAATAATAAAGATAAGAAACATAGCTAAACCGTTCAAATTGCAGTAAAATCAGCACTAATTTAAAATCTATACGAGGTTAATGAGTGCGTCATTCCCTCCCGGAGCACAGCTGGGACCTCTGAGGGTAGGTTTGGAAATATGGAGGCGGGTGTTTAATATCTATGAGCATTATGGCTAGTAGTGCACAATACGTGCGGTCCCCGCGTTTATGATAGGGTCATCAGTGCGCTCCAAAAGGGTGCACGCGCAGCCAAAACATCAACCAAAACACAAGTTATATCTTAACAGTCATCACCAAGTGAGAAAGATGTAAAGAAAGGTTTCTATACACATTAATAAACTTTAGTATTGAATTCAATGCCAACAGAGATTTTTTTTTTTTTTTTTAAACTAGTCAATTCAACTGGTAAACAATGCAAACCTGACCAGCAAGTGTCCCTCAGTTCTGTAGAGAGATCTTCATCATCGCTGCTCCCTGTCGATATCTTGTCTGTTGGGGTTGGTAGATAAGTTAGAGGTCCTCTCTTCCTGTGGTGGTCTTGGAATGGGAGGGGGCTCTAGGCCCAATGAGTGAAAAAAGGGGCCAAGATCATCTGCTTCCCTATAGATGGCTGTGTGATCTCCTTTAGTAGCAATGATACTTGTAGGGAAGCCCCAGCGGTAGATTATCTTTTTTTTCTTGTAGGATGCTTGTTATGAACTTCAGCTCCCTCCTCTTTTGTAGCGTGGTTGGGCTTAAGTCCGAGAAGATCTGTAGAGTAACTCCAGCATGTGTAATCGGATGCTTGTTTCTGCCATGTTTCAAAATTTCCTCTTTATCTTTGAAATTTAGAACACGAAGAATAACATCTCGTGGGGGTGCTTTCAAAATTTCAAAATTTCCTCTTTATCTTTGAAATTTAGAACACGAAGAATAACATCTCGTGGGGGTGCTTTCGCTGACGGTTTGGGGCGTAGTGCCCTATGAGCTCTTTCAATCTCGATAGCTGGAGCCATTGGGGTGCCTTTAAGTGTCCTGAATAGGTCCTGGAGGTAACCTTGGAGAGCTGACGGTTGTATAGACTCTGGGATTCCCCTGACCCTCAGGTTATTCCGCCTGCCGCGGTTGTCAAGGTCCTCTACTTTATCCATTAAACTATGGATCATGTCAGTGTTGTATTGTGCCCTGGCCGATGTGTCTTTAACCTCTTCAATGATATTTTCTAGGTTTTGTTCTACATTGGTGACTCTGTGGGATAGATCATTGATATCTTTCTTGAGCTCTCCAAAAAGATTTTTAACTTCTTCCATGACCCCTCTAATATCCTCTTTTGAGGATAAGTTCTTCAGATCGTCCTTAGTGACATATGATAGGGGGATTACATTTGCTTCAGCCGTTTGTGTGGACGTACTTTGTATGGCGTCACAGTGTGGGTTCAATGTCTCCAGCGTGGGAGATTCAGTGGGTTTAAGGTAGTGATTCATATTGCGTGATTTAGAGGCTTTTTCCCCCACTGTATTTTTTTTGTGGGGCATTACAGGGTAATGTGTCAATTAGTATGCAGGATTGCACACTATTGTATTGTGAAATTATCTTATTGCTCCCACACTATATTTTAAAGGTATTTCTTATAGAAGACAGGGATAATTCTGGTTTTGTGGGTAGGGGTCCCAGTATATGGGATATAGTTCACTCAGAATGAATTATGTATTCTATATAACCCTCTTTGGCAGAGATATGGTGTCCTTAATGGGTTAAGTACAGAGGTAGAAAGTATATTAGTTTAACTCTCTTTGGTATAGATTGTATGTGCCCCCTTCTGTCTGCCCGCGCAATTGCCGTGATACAGCTCAATATAAACCTAGGGCAGAGTTAGAAGCTTGGTTCAGAAAGATCCGTTAGGCACAGGAGAGGTGAGGCGTGATGCAAGCCTAAGAAGACATTGTTTCATGAGGGGAATTTTATTGCCTACAATCCGGTGAGCTGAGCTGGTATCTGTTCTGTCCGCCACAGCAGGGCTATGACCGGGTAAACTGTCAGCACGATAGACAGGAGGGGCTCAGTTATCGGTGTTTCCCCTAAAGTGTGAGGGCTGTCTTACACGGTTGTCCTTTTCTTATGCTGCCGTGGAGGGCTATCACCGTGTTTGGTCACTGCGCAGGTAACTTTCCCCAGCGGGATCTGCCGCGACTTCCACTCGTGACCAGGAGCCTCTTGTCCTGCGTTAGGTGGTGTCCGGTGTGCGTGTCACTTTGGGGTAAGCAGCTGTTAGTTTTGTGAGTGTCGGCTTCTATGATCGGGTCTTGTGCTGTTGGTCTCCACTTGGCGCGCTGGGCTTTTCGTTGCGTTCCGGCTACGGCCTGTGTGGTGGGATCTGGGCAATTAGGTCGGGAAAGAGAAGTGTCTAATTCCAGACCCACGCTCTGTCCAGTTTTGGTGAGGGCAAGTTCCCACTGTGCTTTGGTGATTTTGACGGTTCAGCCAGTTCTTAGATTGCTGATTAAAAGTTATGGGCCTAGACAGTTAGCAGGAGCTCTAAGCTACAGCGGCCATCTCCCAGCGCGGCCAAGCTCCGCCTCTGGGCTGTGTTTTTTATCAGTATTCCACGTATATAGCACTTGTATGCCTCCCAATTATTAGTAAGAGAAGTGTCAGCGGGGTTATTAATTTGGAAGTATTCTTCTGTGCTCTTTATTATTTTGTCTAATATGTCCTGGTTCGCGAGAATTGATTCATTCAGTCTCCAAATAGTCTTTGCATGGGGTTTGATTGGCCATATAAATGTTGTTATAACCATACTATGGTCGGACCACGGGGTGTGAGAAATGTTTTAATACGTGATATTTGTCAGTAATGTCTGATTACATAATATATAGTCAAGTCTTGAATATGTATGTTGAGGATGAGAGCAAAATGTATAGTCTTTTTTTGGAGGTGTGAACAGTTCTCCATGTATCGTGTAGAGTTAGTTCTTGTAAAATTGAGCAATTCTTAAGTTGAGTGATACGGTTGTATGATTTCCCTGTAGAGGTGACTAGTATTGGGTCAATTGGGAAATTGAGGTCTCCTGCCAGAATGATTGGGCCTTTGGATATAGCTAGGAGCCTGTTTGTAACTGAGCGAAAAATGAAGGAGACGGTTTATTTGGCGCGTAAATATTGGCTATTGTAATGGGGTTGCTGTAATATAGGCCTACTAGAATTAATATTCTACCTTCTTTGTCACTATATTTCTGTAGTAATTCGAAGGGACAATTTATCATTTTATATTACAATTTTAAAGTGTTTAATGTCCCTTTAAAGTGAAGGTCAAGTTACAAGCACAGCCTCATGGCATTGCATAGACTTATCAAAACGAGCAGGAGTTTGTCAATTTTTTTTTAAAATCTATTTATTTTCTTATATCTTTACCTTTAAACTGCTCCGCCGATAAGCTCAGCACTCCCGCTCGCCATCTTGTCTAATTGATTGACAGATCACGTATCCTAAACCAACTAATCCTTGTTTCCCCTCGGGCTGTGACGTTTACGCAAAGGGGCTGAATACATATATACATAATAAATAATATATACACAATCTATCTATTGGTCTACATCATTGGTTTTCAAACCTGTCATCAGGCCTACCTAACAGGCTAAATTTTGAGGTTATCTGAACTGGATACATTAGTGGATGTTGTTAAGAAAGGTGTCAGATGTAGTTCTAAAAAGTGCCCTACTCTAGGTACTTTACTGTCCCCTACTCTCCTACCAACCAAAATTGAAAAACCTTCATCTTGGCTTACTAGTGTGGGCATGTATCTATGTGGTCACAACAAGTGTAAGCCCTGCGAATATCTTACGAAAACTAAATTTTTTACATCCCATGTAACAGGCGAGACGTTCAATATATCATCTTGTCTGAATTGCATGTCAACGGAAGTCATCTATATTCTCTTTTGCAATATATGTGGACTGCAATATATTGGTCTCACCTCTAGAGATATTAAATCTAGAATTAGAGAGCACCTATCTACTATCACACGAGGAAAGTCCAACACCTCTTTGGTAGGGCATTTCAAATTTAAACACAGTGGCAATATATCATCTTTAAGATGGTGTGCAATTGAAAAGGTCAGACCTCTCAAGAGAGGGGGGGATGTTGAGAAACTGCTGGCCAAAAGAGAGGCTTTCTGGATGTTTAGGTTAAAAACTAGACATCCAGAGGGCCTAAATTCTAGGTATGACCTTATAAATTACTGGGAGCAATACACTCCCAGTATTATGCACATCTGCATGACTCATATTAAGGTCCAAAATTTTCATTATTTCATTATTTTTAGATCATGGTTCTCTAGGTGAAACATTTCACTAGCTAAAGTTTACCTATACACTGTTTAGATTATAAGACATCCATATGATATATTTTACATATAACAATATATATTTTCCATTAGGAATAGTTGTATATGAATTGGATTCATTCTTATACCATTAGGATAGTCATATAGTTACTAGGATAACATTGATGCATATAGTACCTCTAAAAAATAGTGAAAGCCTAAGGAGATCTAAAAATATTTAGGATCTCTAACTATTTATAGGGTGAGGCATTGTATTCTTGCACCAGGCTTTTCATCAGATTACATATATGAGGAATAACTGCATATTAACTACTAAGAAAGTCCTATTAAATTTTATCTAACAAACAAAGTTTTCTATAAGTCATGTTCAAACTAATGCAAAGTATATTAGTTTAAGTGCAGAATTATGTGAGCAATCAAAATGATACAGAAAAATGTTAGAAATATACAAGATTCACTTGCATTCTAAGTCCATACATACTCAGTCTGGCTAACAAAGAGTTAAGGAGGGAGTCACATTGAGACCCAATCAGCTTTTAGAATGTATTTTTTAAACTCAGGGTGTCAGCAAAACCACAGGCTATGACTACGGCTATATGCTGAAACGCGTAAGCCCATTTTTGCTTGCCTCTTTTTAACCACATTACGGATACTGCTGTCCAGTATACCATTTTATGTATACTAATAAATATTATTTTTTCTATACGTGGTGTTTGTCTCTTTCCTTTACTTGTTTACCACAAGCTGTTACCAAACACCACGTTCTAAACTGTGTGGAGGAGCTGTACTAAGATTGGATGGTGAGCGCACACCTTCGGTGACGTCATCTAAGGCCGCGCAGCAATTCCAGGAAGGATCTGACAGAGGACCGGTGAGAGTGAGCGGAAGGAATAGGAGTTAACAAGTCTCCAGGTATACCCGCACACGGATATCCACCGAGAGGAGCCGGTAGCAGAAGGAGGACCAACGCTGCAGAGAGGCCGAAGGAGGTATGTGAGGTGGGCCCGCCGTGGCTTGGATACTTACGTTTAAGGCATATAGGGGATTGATTATTTCACTGCCTAACGGGGCGAACAAGGCCATAGTGGCATGTATTTCAATCTGCCTTAGAGGAAAATAAGTGTTTGTACACCCTTTACCCCCAATTGGCGCTACCTTTGGAATTATCATAAGATCACTTTGATATATTTTTTAGCACAACTACGGGAAAGTGCTTTAAGCTCACCTTTAACTGAATGGACACAATCTTTTTATATGTTTAGTGCACATGGCAGTGCACCTCCAGTGTTAACCCTTGTTTCATCTCTGTTTTGTTGTATCTGAACTGGAGCACAGGTGAAATAATCAGCTGATTAGTAAACAGTTATTTTACCTGCTCTCGTCCAAGGTAATCCACAAAACCTGAACTGTTCGGGAGGTCTGAGTTCAGGTTTGAAAACCAGTGATCTACATACAATTGTAAGAAAACATCTCTCAACCCCCTCCCCCCTCTAAGGGCTAGTTTTCACTGATTTGGTAACATTTGGAAACTGGTGGTAACTTAAAGGGATAGTCAACTGAAACATTTTTATTGTTTAAAAAGATAGATAATCCCTTTATTACCCATTCCCCAGTTTTGCACAGAAAACATGGTAATATTAATACACTTTTTATCTCTATGATTGATTACCTTGTATCTTCTGACAGCCCCCTGATCACATTACTTTTTATTTATTATCTATTGACTTGCATTGAAGCCAATTAATGCTGTGTTGTTAGAACCCACAAGCGTGAGCACAATGTTATCTATATGACTCACATGAACCAGCACTCCCCTGTTGTGAATAGCTAATAAAAAAGCAGGTGATCATGGGGCTGTCTTTAGTGACTTAGAAACAGACAGAAATTTAGATGTTTAAAGGTTATAAAGTATATTAATATAACCATATTGGTTGTACAAAGCTGGGAATGGGTAGTAAAGGCATGATCTATCTTTTTAAACAATAACAATTTTTGTGTTGACTGTCCCTTTAAAAGAAATTCCCTAGACTTTAATTGAGATACATACATTTTTATCACCTTTTTCCACAATCTACCACCTCAATGGAAAGTTGGATAGAATAAGATCATCCTCTTGTTATACTACACTACACTGCCATCAACTGGTTAAAATGTAAAATGCAGCTTATTGGTAGAAGTTGGTCCTGTGAAATGTAAATTGCTTACATTAAATTAATAAAAACATTTATACATCTAAAATACTATTATATTTGTATGAAAAACAAACAACTTTAAAACGGAAATACTGAATATTCAGTATCTAATATCAAATGGAACTATTCAACAAGATAAATACCATTTAACACTTGACTATCTGTATTCTGATAATGAACAGACACTCAAGACAAAGGAAAACGTTTTCAATATCTTGGCTTGGGTGTGGACTTACTTTCATGTCTTATTTAAACTTCAACCCTGGCATTAAAAGGACACAAAACCTTATGCAAAACCACTTGCATGTGATGTATCACTACTGTAAAATTCTGAAAAGAAAATATCACATGAACATCTCTGCGTAAAAAGGGAAGATATTTTACCTCACCATTTCTTCAGCTCATAATAGTAAGTGCTCTGTGAACAGATATCCTTCAAGTACTGTCCAGCTGCAAGTTGAAAAACAAAACAAAAAAATCCAATTAGCATCAGAAGTGCTGAGGTCATGCTTTGTTTTACTGAAATCTCATAAGATTTCACTGAAATCTCGTGTAATTTCATAGTAAGCACTCTTAAACTGAGGTGGGAAATAACATGACAGCGCCTGCACTTGCCAGATTCACACTCCAAGGGCTCGATTTATCATGCCCTTCACCTCCTTATGACTGTAGGTTCTCACAAGAGTCACCTATCATCTCTTAGGTGGAGAATTTCAATCTCCCCGGTCTCGTCCGACCAGGGAGATTGACAGCTCCTGCCTATGCGTGATTGCTCGTGTTTGGGCAGACAGGGCGAATATGTACCTTACATGATAAATCGAACCACAAGATTGGCTGCTTTGAAAAGTCTTTTACACTTAAATGTGGTTAATAAGGAAATTTTAAAGTAAATGTATTCTTTTTTTTACATAGAGATGTTCAGGTGATATGCTACATCACTTTCAAGTGCTTCAACATTTGGGTATCATGTCCCTTTAATATACTTCTTTGCCTTGAAACAAACATATTCCAAAACAAGAAATAATTAAGGGGGGGCAAGTTTTTTTTACCCTTGTTTCAGATCTGGTATGATGTGACAGATTTCTAAAACTTTGTTGTAAAGCAAGTACAACAAATGGTATTTTTGAGATATTTATGTTGAATGCATTTTTTATCTCCCTTTTGATCTTTATTATATTTCAGTTAGAACATTATTATTGTTTTAACAAAAACTGTAAGTGTGTTCTTACTTCACTGGGAGTAATGTATGGTTCATGAGCCAGGCTGGCAGACAGACTGACAGATTAGTTCAGTAGTTATCCCTAACAGTGATATTTATACCATTGACATACTTTAAACAGTATGCGTTATGTGACATTAGACATTTGCCTTTAGTAACTAGATATCTTATGATTTAATATGTAACACTTTCAAACGTGTGTTACCTAGTCCTAAAGAAACATAGACTTGCTGCTCCTTGATGAGTTATTGTTTTAATGGGAGTTGTTTTTATTCCTAGGGATAGGATTTCCTATATATTTTTCTCATTTTAAGCAGGCCTTGATTTTCACAGGGGCCTGAACACCACTGGTGCCCTAAAAATTGGGGCCTGGCTCCTAAATGTTGGGGTCATGTTGCCCTTAATGTTGCTCTTTTATATATTTTCTAATGCAGCTTAGTTAAAGGGACAGTAACCACCTTGTAATTACAAGACATATTTGTGTGTTGCTATAGAACAACATATCTGCCATTTTTAAAACAAATTAGCTTCCTTTTTACTGCAATTAGTTTTTTCAATAGCCAAACTTCACCCACCATTTGCCTTATTTGTAGGAGCCAATCTGGGCTTTAGTCTGCAGGCAACAAGGCTAGTCACTGACATAAAGTTAGTACATGCTGTTTTGATGTTGTTATCAGTTAAAGCCAATTAGGGACAGACATGTAGCTGAGTTAGCCTTGAGAAAGCAGCAGGGTGCATTTCATGTTCTGAGAATTAGAAATTGCCCAGTTTACTTGAAAAGGGCACAAAATAAATAATGGAAATATATTGCAGAGTTGGTTTATTACACATAACTGAACATTTTATATAAAAATCTCAAGGTGTTTACCGTCCCTGTAAGGTAAGAATTCCAGTGTCAAGCGCACGTTACAAATACTGTGCAGGACACCTCAGTGCACGGACCCGATCATTCACATCAGTTATTTGTTTAAACTCCCGAGTCCCTGCAGCTGCAGTTTGAAGGATCCGGTCATTTAAATAATTTATTAATGTTTTTGTTTTTAATTACCGAGTCCATGCAGCTGCAGTTTGTCAGGGACCTGGTCATGCACTTAATTATTTAGTTAACTCCTGATTCTCCACAAAAAGGTAATGTGTAGTATTTGTTTTTCTTAACTCTTGGGTTCTCTTGGGTTTCCATTGTAATGATTTTATAATACACTCCCAGGTCCCCGTAGTGTTATATAAACACTTGCACATAAGACTCATCCACTCTCCCCATGAACACGTCAAGGTTTCTGGATTTTTAAATTTTAGGCAGCCTCCTATATTTTAAATAAATGTTTTAAGCTCTGATTATAAGTATTTCGGTAGCAGTGTAACCATGTGAACAACTGATACTTTTTTTTTATGTGCAAATCAAGAATGTTTAGAACTTTATTGATGTGTGATGTCAGTGACAATGCCATTGATGTATATATTATAATATAAAAGAAATTCAAATGCAGTTTCAAGCATTCTTAAAAGTTTACTAATTAAAGGATAATACCTTTTATTGCAGGTGCGTAATTCAAAAGCCATACAAAAGTCAATGACTTACATGCTACATGCAATACGGGGCTCATATACTAATTCCTAGAGCTGCTGCAATACAGTAAGCTGGATAACAGGACGAGGTGCCATACAATCAAACTAAACATCTCACTTCAAAATGGATCACTCACCAGATTAATAGCGGTTTACTCAGACGTCCATCACTTTTATTTATTTATTCCTTTACCGCCTAGGCCCTGTTCAATGTTGCATTATCCACCTCTCTCATGGTATGTCCGTGCTGCTTCTTCAATTCCAATAAAGCACGCCTGATGCCGTCGATAACCACCCACTCCTCCACAGCAACTCAGAGAGAGAGCCCTTGTAGTCAACCAGCCATTAAACTCACCTCATAAATACATAGTTACAAAGTGTGAGACACGAGTGCTGAAGCACAAGCTGAGCTTCTAAAAAGCACTCTTTATTGAAACAAAAGTTATAAAAAAAGACGTAAAAATTAGAATCCTGACAGACAGTACTGATCTGTCTTACGCGTTTTGGGTATCATAGACATTTTAGAAGCTTGCTGTCGTTTTGTATATTTAAAGGGCCATAATACCCAAATGTTTAAACACTTGAAAGGGATGCAGTATAGATGTAAAAAAGAAAGATATTTTACCTCAAAAGTTTCTCAGTAGCCACATCCTATTGTAAAGGACTTCTAAGCAACAAATCAGTATGTCTGTCCCGGGACAGCGGAAGGAGCGAGCTTACGTGCACACTCATCTTATCTCCCTATTCAGTATAAGGAAGTTTACAATGAAATCTCATGAGAGTTAAGTGAAATCTCATGAGATCACAGTAAAATAGTTCATGACCTCAGCACTGCTGATGCTGATTGGCTGCTGTTCATTTCTTCATTTTTAAAAAATTTTTTTTTTACCTGCAGCTGGGCTGCAGCTGAGTATAACTTTTTACACAGCACTTACTCTGCTGAGCTGAGGAGATTGTGAGGTAAAATATCTTCCTTTTTTACATAGAGATGTTCAGGTGATATTTTCCTGTCAGCTTTTTACAGTTATACTGCATTAGTTTCAAGTGATTTAGCATATGAGTATTATGTCCCTTTAAGCAAATTCAACTGCAAAACAAGTTTGATTAATACAAAGGTTAAAGGGGCAGTTTAGTCAAAAATGTTCTTCCCTTTAATTTGTTCCCAATGATCCACTTTACCTGCTGGAGTGTATTAAATTGCTTACAAGTATTTCCGTTACCCTTATATTAGCATTTGAAATAGTTGATTTAGCCTGTGGTATCCCCACCTATTCTGAAAGTTTCTGGCCTTAGGTCCAAACTATGGATAAGCTGTGTAAACACAGCCAGCAGAAGAAATTACACTTCCAGTGGGGTATAGAAGAGATAAGGTAATAAAATGTTAATTTTACATTGTTCTCTCCAAGTATTGGTCTCGGTTTATGGACAGATATAAGATTAAGAGGAATGTATATTTACACAATGTGATAAAGTAATGAGATCTGATTATACCTACAAGCTCAACCCATTTTATTAGGTTGTGGCTTCAAAACACAAAATCAGCTAATTCATATACACAAATAAACCTTAAAAAACAAATTCTCATACATTTAATACTCTGTAGCTGGTAAAAATGTAATTGAAAACATATTAAGAGAAAAACAATTTTAGAGTATACTGTCCCTTTTAGCAAAAACTTTACACTTCTATACCCCCAAAAATAGTTATCTATCACTGTCTCTTCCTATCACTATGTCTAACCATGTAATATATCACTGTCTCTTCCTATCACTATGTCTAACCATGTAATATATGTGTTATCAGTCTATCAGTATCTCTATCTATCTAATATGCTTTATTTACACTTAAAGGGACAGTCTATGGATTTTTAGATCAGTATCTGTGCGTATTTGTCAGGGTATCTGTGAATGTCAGTAGATATATATATATATATATAATATATATATATAATAAGATAAAATAAGTATACAATCTATCAAATATTAAATTTGAAAATGCTTATTTTATTACTGGACACATTCTATGTATTGAAATTCTGAGGTCATGAGACATTAGATGCCTGGCTGACCACAATTCAATCCTTCCCCACTCAATATGCAAAATTACACAGGAGAGAACAAAGGTTTAGAGCTTTGTATAAGATAAGGCCAGTGGGCCACTTCAAAGTAAATATTAGCATTTTGAAACCCTCAGATGTGTAGGTCCATATATGGAGTTTCCTGCCTAAAATGGGTAATGAACTCACAGGCCCCCTGTGGGGAATAGATGGTCCGTCTGTGGGAATGGTTGAATCTACAAACATGTTCAAGGAATTGTAGCTTTTACCATCTACATGTTAAATTGTCCCTGTTGTGTTGAATCCATGAATTCTAGACGTTACGTCTAGATGAAAATTTAACCAAGCAGAAACATATTGCATTGTGGCTGTTAAATTCATTTTAAAATACAACTGGGATCATTTTCAATACTGTATACAAATGTACAACTCCATAGATCTGAGAGGTGAATTCCAGTTTGTAATAAATTAAATGAATAACTGCAAATAGATGTATAAATGTTTGACATTTTTAACAACATTATTTCTTTCATTTCAGACCTGCATCTGGTGTTTCATGCATTCAAAATTTATTAGAAATATGAAATATACTGCATTCCTATTGAGATACAATACAATGCCAGACATCTAAGGGACAAATTGGGATATACCTGTATATGCTGACTTTTTAATAAATAGCAATACAGTCAATTTAAAATGTCCAATTTTAATAACCTATTTCTTTATATTTTTCAGGCATCTAATAAGTACATATATAATTGGTGCTTTAAATAATATATGTTTTATACACTCAAAAAGAAATATACAGATATGAAATATTAATCTATATGGGATAGTAATCCAATATAGATATAATTATATTAAGATGATAACTGAGAAAGTAATTGAATCCATGATGAAGGTATTATAATCCTTTTAAATTGTTTCATAGAAAATATGATTTTTAAACGCATTTTAATATATTATAAGTGGAATATTTTCATGTTTGGTCTTAAAATGATCAGAGAAAATGACACCGCGGACCATATATGAAACATATGATTTATTAATACAAGAGATTATAATATGTTGGATAATCATTTTAAAGGTTAAATAATTAGACTGTTAGCAATATTTGATGATGGGGCTGCATACCTGGGTATCTGCTGCCACCTATAGATCAGAAGCAGTATTGCAGCCAAGAGGCATTTGGCTGCTCAGGGAGGTGTTTCCCAAAATAACCTATGAGATGTTTAGATCCAGGGGCGAATCAGACAAGCTCCGCAAGGGCGAATCAGAGACAAGCTTCCGAAGGGCCTATCATCCTATTTCACTAATGATTAGAATAAAAAGGGGTGGGATAATATCGTGTGATATAACCCCAGGCAAGAGAAAAAAAAAGGGGACTGCTGAATTTGGACTGACAAACTGTTGCCTTGGGATCCAGTCTATATAAAGCAATCTGGGCCTAATTTTTAATCTTGCAAAAATTACCTCTTTTAATTTATGAGGTGAAATTGGATTTATCGGAGAAAATTGAAACATTAATTTGGTTATTTGGCAAAAGTATAATAAACTGTTAAGTATATTTAATATTTTAAATCAAAGGCTATAGTTAGATTACAGTTAGTAATTTTAAAAGGGCACAATTTGTATTTTAAACTTGTGTTTCATAGCCCTGTGTAGTTTAAAACTAATCATCAAGGCTAAGTTATTTATCTTTGCAAATATATACTGTATATATATATATTTTAGAATTTGTCTTAATTGTAGATAATCAAGAATTTATTTCAGCTTAGATAAATTGGCGTATAAACTGGCTGTTTACATTAAGAATATATATAACTTCTGGTGTTTTAATTAGAGTTGTATAGAATCATTTGTGGGCTAAATAGCTTAAGTATATTTGTCTGGAAGTTAACAAGCCATACCTTGGCATCTCATTGTGATATTTAAATGCAACTCTGATTTGGGAGATTATTGTGAATAAGGTAATTTTTATGATCTTTGTATAGCATATTATAACAGCATAAACGTGTATAGTTTGATTCATAACCTGGTTCCTATAAATATAATTCAATGTGTCTATAAATTTTAACTAATATAAAGAATTTAGGAATTTACATTAATTTTAATTGTTTTGTATATGCATTTTATTGGGGGTTTGTTTTAAAGAATAATTATTAAATATTTTGTATTATAACCCGGCCATATACTGACATATTCTTCTTTATAGTAGTGTCTATAACATGCAGTTATATGAAAATTGGTGTGCACTGCTCCTTTAATATACTTTGAACCGCTGTGATTACCTTGTATCTAAGCCTCTTTGACAGCCCCCTGATCACATGACTTTTTATTTATTATCTATTGACTTGCATTTTAGCCAATTAGTGCTGGGTCCTGCACAACTCGGGAGAGTGCACAATGTTATCTATATGGCCCACATAGATTATCAGTCTAATGTTGTGAAAAGCTAATAAAAAAGCATGTGATAAGAGGCTAATTGTAGTGGCTTAGAAGCAGGCAGAAATGTAGAGGTTTAAAGGGACAGTACACTGTAAAATTGTTTTTATGTGAATGTATTTTCAATGACTTGTTATACCAGCTGCAGAGTATAACATTTATATGAAATTGCATTTTTCGGTTTATTTGTGTATATGAAGTATGAAGTAGCTGGTTTTGAGCTTTTAAACAACAGCCTATTACAATGGGTTGAGCTTCAGGTAATATCAGATCTCATTATGTTATCACTTTGTGTACCACACACTTGCTTCCTTATCTTATATTTGTCTAGAAAACCAAAGCTCAATACTTAAAGAGAACAATGGAAAATTATCATTTTATTACTTAACTATCATGCCCTCCCACTGAGAGTGTAATCTCTTCTGGTGGCTGTGTTCAATAGAATATACTCCAGTATAGAAACTTTCATTATAGGCTGGGATACCACAGGTTAAATCAGCTATTTCACATGCCAAAATAGGGATAAAGGAGCTACTTGTAAACAATTTAAAACACTCCAGCAGGTAAAATGAATCATTGGGAACAATTTAAAGGGGAGACATTTTTTGGGTGAATTGTCCTTTTAAAGGTTATAAAGTATATTAATATAATAATGTTGGTTGTGCAAAGCTGGGGAATGGGTATTAAAGGTGTTATCTATCTTTTTAAGCTATAACAATTTTGGAGTTGACTGTCCCTTTAAAGAAAAAAAGTGACATTTTTCCTCTTTCAGTCTTATTTTATTATATACTTCCTTCTTTTTTTTCTTTGAAGCAAATGGTACTTCCTGTGATGTAAAATTTATATAAGCAATTATGCTAATTAATGTGGCTGTTTTTTTTTGGAAAGGTGACAACCCTAATATAGAGTTAAAGGGATATCAAACCCACATTTTTTCTTTCATGATTCAGATAGAACATGCACTTTTAAGCGACTTTCTAATTGACTCTTATTATCCATTTTTCTTTGTTTTCTTGCTATCTTTATTTAAAAAAAGCAGGAATGCAAAGCTTAGGAGCCAGCCCATTTTTTGTTCAGAACCTGGGTTACGCTTGTTTATTGGTGGCTAAATGTAACCAACAATAAGCAAATGCTATCCAGGGTGCTGAACCTAAAATGGGTCGGCTCCTAAGCTTTACATTTCTGCTTTTTAAATAAAGATAGCAAGAGACCGAAGACAATTTTATAATAGGAGTAAATTAGAAAGTTGCTTAAAATTGCATGCTCTATCTAAATCATAAAAGAAAAGAAATTGGGTTTGGGCTCTTCTACATGATGCAGATGAAGTAACAGGGAAAAGAGGGTTCATACACTAAACATCTTAGTTACATTTTATTTTCTCCTGTTTTTACTACTACTAATAATACTATTCATTTACATAGATATCAAAACCAAACGAGTTTGATGTCATGCTGAAGATTAAAGTAGAAAGACTAAATGCTTTAGAGTATCACAGCAGTGGTGTCTTTTTTGTGCTGGAACCTAAAAGATTAACAAAAAAGGATCCTTTACGTAAATACACTGTAGATGGAAAGCTATCAGCAAAGAAAATGATATCAAGCTTAAGACAACTTATTGAAAAGGAAATCGCCAGATCAGGTATGTTTATTTAAAAAAATGTTCATATAATTTTCATATATTTTTCTCTATTTAAAAGTACTGTGCCTCGTATTATCACATTTTAACTGACTAGATAAGCAACATTTATTTTTATTAGAAATACTGAACTTTTAATAATAAGTTATTAAAAGGAAAGGGTAGGCAAGTTTTTATTTGTTTCCTCTAAAAGAGTCATTTCAAAATATAGTTAATTTTTGTATTTTAAAACTCATGTTTCTGTCCTGAATAAAGGCGGTTGTTCTTAAAGGGACAGTACACTGTAAAATTGTTTTTCCATTAAAGGGACAGTATACTGTAAAATAGTTTTTCCCTTAATGTGTTTACAATTGCTTTTTTTACCAACTGCAGAGTAAAAAATGTATGAAAATTAGCTTTTTAAGGCTTATTTGTGTATATTAAAGCTCTGATTTTGTGTTTTGAAGCCACAACCTAATAAAATGGGTTGAGCTTGTAGGTATAATCAGATCTCATTACTGTATCACATTGTGCACATATACCTGCTTCTTTATCTTATATCTGTCCTTAAAACAATCACCAGTACTTTGAGAGAACAATGGGAAATCAACATTGTATTACCTTATCTCTGCTATATCGCACTGGCAGTGTAATTTCTTCTGCTGGCTGTGTTTACAAAGCTTATCTATAGCTGGTACGCGCGGCCACAAACTTTCAGAATAGGTGGGGATACCACATGCTAAATCAACAATTTCAAATGCCAATATAAGGGTAAAGGAGCTACTTGTAAACAATTTAATACACTCCAGCAGGTAAAGTGGATTATTGGGAACAAATTAAAGGGGAGAAATTTTTTGAGTAAACTGTCCCTTTAATGTATTTTAAATGACTTGTTATACCAACTGCAGAGTATAAAATATTTGAGAAATTCCATTTTCATGCTTATTTGTGTATATGAAGTAGCTGATTTTGTGCTTCGAAACCACAGCCTATTACAATGGGTTGAACTTAAAGGTAATATCAGATCTCATTATGTTCTAAGTTTGGGTAAACAGACTTGCTTCCTTATCTTTTATTTGGCTGGAACACCAAAGCTCAATACATAGAGAGAACAATGGAAAATGATCATTTTATTACTTAACTATCCTGCATCCCACTGAAAGTGTAATATTTTCTGCTGGCTGTGTTTACTTAGGCTATTCAATGGCCTATACTCCAGTATTAATTTGTTCAGTATAGGTGGCGATACCACAGGCTAAATCAGCTATTTCAAATGCTGAAATAGGAGTAAACCAATTTAATACACTCTAGCAGGTTAAAAGGATCATTGGGAATAATTTAAAGGGGAGAATTTTTTGGGGTGAACTGTCCCTTTAACAGCCAGTGAAGATTATTAGGAAGCACTAAACCAATACTGCAGTATTAGTATAAATTTGAATAAAAATATTTTGAAAATGTGTAAATGATGTTTTGTTTTCATACGCACAATTGAACATTTTGAGTACTATGTCCCTTTAAACTTGAGACAGTGGATATATAAAGGATGCTTCTCTTAACCCCTTAACCCAATAAGACGTATATATACATCTTTCAAGACTTTGCCTATCATACTGCAAGACGTATATATAAGTCCTAGCATCAGGAAGCTCCAGCATTCTCGACTGTTCAGTTACAGCCGAGAGCTGGAGCTCCTGAAGCTTCAGGCATCTGCCGCATATGGAGTAGAAGCGGGATCAGTTCTCCGGCTTCATATGAGGGCAGATGCCTGATCTGTGTGTGTCACCGTCTGTAACGATCTTCTGCTGGTGCCGCGGGAGGTGTGGGCTGGAGACGGGTGGGCGGCTCAGCAGCGGAGGGGAGAGGGAAGGGGAGGGAGTGGGAGGGCCTTACGCTACAGAAAAAAATAAAATAAAGGGACAGGGAGGGATGGGGTAGTTGCACTGTAGAAAAGGGGATGTGGTGATGTGGGGGGCCCCTAACTAAGGATCGCGGGTGGGGACACACACTACGCTACAGAAAATGAATATTAAAAAAAAATATATATATATATATATATATATATATATATATATATATATATATATATAAAAAGAAAAACAGTTTACAGGTACTGGGCAGAGGAGGTTTACAGAGCTGTTTGGGGGAGCAGGAGAGTGAGGGGTAAGGGGGGGATCCTACACTGCAGAAAATATAAACAAAATATATATATATAGTTTATTAAAAACAAACAAAAAAAACAACTTACATTTTCATACTAGTAGACTGTCTGCCAGTACCTAAGATGGGGGTGACCAATGGGGGGTGAGGGAGAGCAGAGAGCTGTTTGGGAGGGATCAGGCTAGATCAGGGCGTGGGAATTGTCAGGTGATAGGGTAATCTCTACACTAAAGCTAAAATCAACCTTCTAAGCTACCTAATTAACCCCTTCACTGCCGGGAATAATAAAAGTGTGGTGTGCAGCTGCAATTAGCGGCCTTCTAATTACCAAAAAGCAATGGCAAAGCCATATATGTCTACTATTTCTGAACAAAGGGGATCCCAGAGAAACTTTTACAATCATTTGTGCCATGATTGCACAAGCAGTATGTAAATAATTTCAGTGAAAAACCCAGTGTTTGTGAAAAAATTAACAATTTTTTTTATTCAATCGCATTTGGCGATTACATCCTTTACATTTGACCCACATTCTGAGGATTTACACAAATTGCAAGCAGATAAGCAGTCCTTAAAGGGACATGAAGACCAATTTTTTTCTCATCATTCAGATAGGGCAATAACTTTCCAATTTACTTTTATAATCAAATTTACTTTGTCTTGTTGAATGCTAAACCTAGGAATAATAAACGTGTGGTATGCAGCTGCAATTAACGGCCTTCTAATTGCCAAAAAGCCATATATGTCTGCTATTTCTGAACAAAGGGGATCCCAGATAAGCGTTTACAACCAGTTGTGCCATGATTGCACAAGCTGTTTGTAAATAATTTCAGTGAGAAACCTAAAGTTTGTGATAAAGGTGAAATGGTGGCATGAAATATACCAAAATGGGCCTAGATCAATACTTTGGGTTGTCTACTAAAAAAAAAAAATATATAGTTTTGATAGGTAAATATAAAAAAAGGCTCTATTTCTGCTTAAATGTAGTGATGGCAAAAATGCTAAAAATGCTCTGGTCTTTTGGGAAAGTTTTAGTCTGAAATGCCCGGTCCTTAAGGGGTTAAGTTGTCGATGTGAAGAGGTTGTGAAGTAGTATGTGGAGTGCAAAACCTAGGTGCCCGATAAAAAGCACTAGGGTTGCCATGTAGCCCCAGGGACTTTAATTACTAACGGCTAGATTACGAGTTTTGCGGTAAGAGCGGCTCAGTGCTAACTTGCAAGTTATTTCCACCGCTCACCTCCCTATAGCGCTGCTATTACAGGTTTTCATAAACCCGGCGTTAGCAGGCAATATAGCAGCGCTGAGCAAAATTGAGCTCCATACCGCACTCAAATACAAGCGATGCTTTGAGCTGGTTTTATGTGCTCGTGCACGATTTGCCCATTGACATCAATGGGGAGAGCCGGCTAAAAAAAGCCTAACACCTGCAATAAAGGAGCGTAAAGCTCCATAATGCAGCCCCATTGATTCCTATGGGGAAAGAAAACTTATGTTTACACCTAACACCCTAACATAAACCCTGAGTCTAAACACCCCTAATCTGCCGCTCCCGACATAGCCGACACCTACATTACACTTATTAACCCCTAATCTGCCGCCTCGACATCGCCGACACCTACATTACACTTATTAACCCCTAATCTGCCGCACCCAATGTCGCCGCCACCTACCTACATTTATTAACCCCTAATCTGCCGCCCTTAACATCGCTGCCACCTACATTACACTTATTAACCCCAAATCTGCCGCCCCCAACGTCGCCGCCACTAAAGTTATTAACCTCTAACCCTAAATCTAACCCTAACACCCACTAACTGTAATATAATTAAAATAAATCTAAATAAAAATTACTATTATTACCTAATACCTATTTAAAACTAAATACTTACCTATAAAATAAAGCCTAAGCTTGCTACAATAGTTACATTGTAGCTTTCTTAGGTTCTTAGGTTTTATTTTTATTTCACAGCTAAGTTTGTATTTATTTTAACTAGGTAGACTAGTTACTAAATAGTTATTAACTATTTACTAGCTATCTAGTTAAAATAAATACAAATTTACCTGTAAAATAAAACCTAACCTGAGTTACACTAACACCTAACTACAATTAAATAAATTACATTAATTAAATACAATTAACTAAATTACAAAAAAAAACTAACACTAAATTACACAAAATAAAAAAAGAAATGATCAAATATTTAAACTAATTACACCTAATCTAATAGCCCTATCAAAATAAAAAAGCCCCCCCAAAATAAAAAAAAAACCTAGCCTACAATAAACTACCAATGGCCCTTAAAAGGGCCTTTTGTGGGGCATTGCCCCAAAGAAATCAGCTCTTTTACCTGTAAATAAAAAATACAAACACCCCCCAACAGTAAAATCCACCACCCACACAACCAAACCCCCCAAATAAAATCCTATCTAAAAAAACCTAAGCTCCCTATTGCCCTGAAAAGGGCATTTGTATGGGCATTGCCCTTAAAAGGGCATTTAGCTCTTTTTTTGCACAAACCCTAAGCTAAAAATAAAACCCACCCAATAAACCCTCAAAAAAACCTAACACTAACCCCCGAAGATCCACTTACAGTTTTTGAAGAATGGACATCCATCCTCAACAAAGAAAGAAAGAGACAAATGGGACAATACAGTCAAACTTCAACTAAAATACAATACACAAGTAAATGTGGAAGTTTTCCTGTTTTAGAGTGATCTTTTATGGTGTATCAGACATATCGGGAATATATCCATATCATGAGAGTGCACCCAGCTCAGAGAGCTGAAGGTGGGGCGCACTACGTTAACATGTATATTGAAAAAATCAGCCAATAGAATGCAAGCTCAATCATATTGGCTGATTGGATCAGCCAATAAGATTGAAGATCAATCCTATTGGCTGATTGCATCAGCCAATAGGATTTTTTCACCTTTAATTCCGATTGGCTGATAGAATTCTATCAGCCAATCGGAATTCAAGGGACGCCATCTTGGATGACATCATTTAAAGGAGAATTCATTCTGAAAGAGCCGTGGAAAGAAGAGGATGCTCCGCACTGGATGTCTTGAAGATGGAGCCGCTCTGCCTCGGAAGGATGAAGATAGAAGATGCCGTATGGATGAGGACTTCTGCCCGTCTGGAGGACCACTTCTTGCCGCTTGGTTTAAGACTTCTCCCGGCTTCGTTGAGGACTTCTTGCCGCTTGGATGAAGACTTCTCCCGGCTTCGTTGAGGACTTCTTGCCGCTTGGATGAAGACTTCTCCCGGCTTTGTTGAGGATGGATGTCCGGTCTTCAAAAACTGTAAGTGGATCTTAGTGGGGGTTATTGTTAGTTTTTTTAAGGGTTTATTGGGTGGGTTTTATTTTTTCCTTAGGGTTTGGGCAGAAAAAGAGCTAAATGCCCTTTTAAGAGCAATGCCCATACAAATGCCCTTTTCAGGGCAATGGGGAGCTTAGTTTTTTTAGATAGGATTTTATTTGGGGGGTTTAGTTGTGTGGGTGGTGGGTTTTACTGTTGGGGGGTTGTTTGTATTGTTTTTTTACAGGTAAAAGAGCTGATTTCTTTGGGGCAATGCCCCGCAAAAGGCCCTTTTAAGGGCCATTGGTAGTTTATTGTAGGCTAGGTTTTTTTTTTTTATTTTGGGGGGGTGGGCTTTTTTATTTTGATAGGGCTATTAGATTAGGTGTAATTAGTTTAAATATTTGATCATTTCTTTTTTATTTTGTGTAATTTAGTGGTTTTTTTTGTAATTTAGTTAATTGTATTTAATTAATGTAATTTATTTAATTGTAGTGTAAGGTTAGGTGTTAGTGTAAGACAGGTTAGGTTTTATTTTACAGGTTAATTTATATTTATTTTTACTAGGTAGCTAGTAAATAGTTAATAACTATTTAGTAACTAGTCTAACTAGTTAAAATAAATACAAACTTGCCTGTGAAATAAAAATAAAACCTAAGCTAGCTACAATGTAACTATTAGTTATATTGTAGCTAGCTTAGGTTTTATTTCACGGGTAAGTATTTAGTTTTAAATAGGAATTATTTAGATATTAATTGTAATTTTTATTTAGATTTATTTAAATTATGTTAAAGTTAGTGGTGTTAGGGTTAGACTTAGGGTTAGGTTTAGGGGGAATAACTTTAGTATAGTGGCGGCGATGTGACAGCAGATTAGGGGTTAATAACAGTAATGTAGGTTGTGGCGATGTTAGGGACAGCAGACTAGGGGTTAATAATATTTAACTAGTGTTTACGATGTGGGAGTGCGGCGGTTTAGGGGTTAATATGTTTATTATAGTGGCGGCGATATCCGGAGCGGCAGATTAGGGGTTAATAATTTTATTTTAGTGTTTGCAATGTTGGAGGGCCTCGGTTTAGGGGTTAATAGGTAGTTTATGGGTGTTAGTGTACTTTTTAGCACTTTAGTTATGAGTTTTATGGTACAGCTTTGTAACATACAGTAAAAGCCATAACTAATGACTTTCAATTTACAGTACGGATCTTGACGGTATAGGCTGTACCGCTCACTGTTTGGCCGGGCAGGCAAACTCGTAATACCGGCGCTGTGGAAGTCCCATTGAAAAAGGACTTTTGGAAAGCTACGGTAGTTATGTTGCGTTACGGCCAAAAAAGTTTGCAGGACAGATATACCTGCAAAACTTGTAATACCAGCAGTAGTGAAAAAGAGCCATACCGCTGCTTTTTCGCTCATACCGCAAAACTCGTAATCTAGTCGTTAGTTTTTCCAGTCTTGATTATAAAGATGCACATTTTTTTTATAGTTAAATTATTTTCAGTTGGTAAGCATAAGGATGTTTTTTAATGAAATTGGAGGCCCCTGATGCAGAAGTCTCTAAGATAGGAAAACACAACTCTAAAGAACATGTAACCCTTTAAAGATTCCAAGGAAAAAAAACACAACCACACTCCGTAAAAATTTGACGATTTATTGAATGTATTTTTAAAATTCAAAAAATTCAAAAATAGAAATATGTGACAGCCTAGCCACTTGTTTTGGGGAAAGAGCGCAGCACACGGGCTTACGCGTTTCGGCTGTTAGCCGTAATCATAGCCTGTTGTGTGTCTGTGCTCCCTGCCTTTAAGAACACCTGAATATTTTCTAATTGGTTAAAAACATTATGCGCTTTTCCTCCTTCTAATGCCCAGGTAATGCTAAACACCTACAGCTGTGTACTTAACCCTATCACTATTTAAATTCATACTTATATCTTCTGTTCTTTGGTTCCTCATACTTTTAACAGAAAATTCTACTTTCTGCATCATATTCGATTAAAGGGATATGCCAGATAAAACACCTTGGAACTAATCTTATCAATAGCTTGGACTTTTGGGGTGAAAAAACCTACTTAGTACCCCCTTATTATAGGAAAAATGGTGTTAGGCCTCTTAAATACTAAAATATTAATTGTAGTAAATTACATTCACTCAACTTTTCTTGGGTAGACGTGCCTCTATACACTTTTAGTGAGGGTAAATGATATAACATATACTTGTTTGTTCTATATATCCCTCATAATATTTTACCATGGGGGATTATTAGCTTTTAATCTAATTGGCTGTGGAAAACCACAGACCTATTGTGTGTATAGCTGCTCCTCTTCCTTATCTAGAAGCTTAACTAACTTATTTGCTGCTTATTTGAAAACCTACACTCTGTTTTAAAATACAAAGAGAGATATATTAGTTACTGTATTAAGGTAATTTGAAGGAATGTAGGTGCCTGTATAATGTGTAAGGGGTCATGTTGGGGGTAATCTAACCTTTGGAGTTCAATGATTGGGAATAATCATTCCCAATAATTAATGATATCATACCTGGAATTGAGACCCTCAGGGATTCTTGTTCTGAGTCTCAAAATCCAGAACATCTCCCTTCTTGCTAAGAGTTTATCTAAATTCCCCCCCCTTTTGGGGATTTTTACTTCCTCTATTGCACACCACCTTAATGTATTTATTTCTCCTTTGTGTTTCTCAGTGAAGTGTTTTACCAGGGGGGTTTGGGATTTACCTCTGGAAATTGTGGATATATGTTCCCTAATTCTTGTCTTAATGTCCCTTGAAGTGAGACCAATATACTGAACTCTGCACTTTTGACATGTGAGCATATATATGACACTTTCTGTCATACAGTTCATACAGGTGTTAATCTGGAAGACCTCTCCTGTCACCTGGGACTTAAATGACTTTGTTTTTTCTAAATACTCGCATGGCTTGCATTTTTTATGACCACAATTGTACATGCCTCTGCTGGTCAACCAGTTACCGCTCTGTTTTGTTTGGGACTTAAGTTCAGTTGGAGACAGCAAGGACCCCAAAGTTGGACACTTCCGTGAGCTGCACCTAACTCCCTTTTTGACAACCTTGATCAATTTGTCATCTGCTGCCAAAATGGGAAAGTGCTTTTTTATTATATTGGTAATTTCGGGAAACTGGGCACTATAGTTTGTAACAAATGTTAGCCCTTTGAAATTATCTTGCTGTTTTTTATTGTTATTTTTTCCTCTGAGGAAGGAGTCTCTCATCTTGGAATCAACTTGTTTTTTTGCTCTCATTATTGTCTTATGTGTGTATCCTCTCACTTTTAATCTTTGTTCAAGGGCCACTGCTTCCTGGCGGAAATCTTCGTCATTTGTGCAGTTTCTCTTTAGGCGAATAAATTCACCTTTTGCTACCGCTGCTGCTGTGTGTCTAGGATGGCAGCTACTATAGTGTAATAGTTTATTACCACTAATGGGTTTCTTATATACTTTAGAAATGACTTTCTCGCCAATTATCCCTTTTAGGGTGAGATCTAGATAATTCATTTCAGTGGGATTGCATTCAAAAGTAAAACTCATGCCCACATCATTGTCATTGAGAGTTTCTATGAATGTTGGGATGTCTGAAGGATCCCCTTTCCATACAAAAAGGAGATCGTCGATATATCTACCATACATGACGATCTTATCCTTGAAGATGTTTCTATCTCCAAAGATGTGGAAAAATTCCCACCAACCTAAAAATAGGTTGGCATACGAGGGGGCAAACTTGGCCCCCATCGCAGTTCCACATCTTTGGAGATAGAAAACATCCTGGAACTGAAAAAAATTGTGAGTTAAAAGATACCTGGTAACTCTTAGGGCAAAATCTTGAAAATCTAGTGAAAATTCTGAATAATTTCTTAGAAAAAATTTAATAGCCCTCAAACCTTCCTCATGGGGGATCGAGGAGTACAGGGATACAGCATCCACTGTTATCCACTGGTACTCCTTGTCCCATATTTGTGTTTCCATCATATTAAGGACATGTTTAGTGTCCTTAATGTATGAGGGTAAATTCTTCACCATGGGCTGTAATATATTATCAAGCCACTGGGATAATGGTTCTAAGAGGGACCCTATCCCGCTGACTATGGGTCTTCCTTTTATGTCTTCCACTGATTTGTGGACTTTGGGTAGGTGATGGAACAGGGGTGTTCTTGGGTTGTCAACCAACAGAAATTCCATCGTCTTTTGGTCGATACACCCCTGTTCCAGCCCCTCATCCAATAAATGCCTCAGTTCCTTCTTGAATTTCTCTGTTGGATCTCCATGTAAAATTTGGTAATTCCTTTCATCTTTTAGTTGCCTTAAAGCCTCCTTTACATAGACCTCCCGGTCCATAACTACCACGGTCCCTCCTTTGTCTGCATTTTTGATGACCAATTCTGTGTCATCTTGGAGTTGTTTTAAAGCCAACCTCTCCTCTTTTTTTAGATTTTGTCTGGTGGGAACCGTGTTATCTTTGAGTGCTAGAAGGTCCCTTTCTACTCTATTAAAAAATGTCTCTATAATGGTCCCTCTTTCCTGTATGGGATAAAACACAGACTTGGGTTTATAACATGTGCCTTTATTAATATAACCATGTTCCATATGTGCCTCAAACTGTAGACTCTGCAAAGTTACCTCATCACAACTCTCCTGAAAACTCTTTTTGATATGTTCAATGTCTGTATCTATATCCCTAAAATCCACGACTTCAGTGTCCTCCCTATCATAATAGTGTTTTTTCAATGTTAAATTTCTCACCAATTTATTAACATCAATGATAGTCTGGAACACACTGAAGTCTGTGGTAGGAGAGAAGGACAATCCATACTGCAAAACATTAAATTGAGTTTTAGTTAACTGTTTTTTAGACAAATTGATCACACTGCCTATTTGTACTTTGTTTGTTTCCTTTGCTCTCTCAATTTGTACCTCTCTTGTGACATGTTTACACTGGGAACTGTCCTTACTGCTGTGTCCATTGGAAAAACCTGTTCTATTTCACTGGCTACTGCCTTGTGTTTGTCTGTATTTGTCGGTGTGTACCTAGTTTCCCCTTGTTTAGAGGTCATTTTTTTCTTTTCCTTTCCTTTTGTAACGGATATGGTATCCCCCCCTGTATTCTCACTTGTGTTTTTCAAAATTCCTGTATAAACTACTGGCATTTCCTCATTATCTGAGGACTTGTCCTCAGAGGAATATCCCATTTCCCCTTCTGATGCACTATCTGAGAAAGACACTACTTTTTGACTATTCCTGTTTTTTTTGTTCTTATTTTTTCTCTGTCTGTTCTGGTTGCTAAATCTATTGGAAGCTCGCTGTTTTCTGTTCCAAATATAAACTGTTTTGTTCTCATAGTCTGACTTATCTCTCAGATATTTAGTGTGTTTGTTCTCCATAACCATTTTTTTATTGATCGCCACTGTATTGCTAAGAATGCCATCAAACTTTTGGAAATCTGTATCCTCTCTTCTCTTATTCATCTCTAGCTGTGTGTCATCTATCTGTTTTCTGATCTCTAATATCTGTTTTTCTTTATATTCTACCAACATTAACATCAACCTAGATGAACACTCTGAGAGTATCTCATTCCACGACTCAATGAATTCTTGGTCATTCGTATCCACCTCAAAGGTGGGAAATTTGAAGATTCTGAGACCTCTCGGTATCATTTTCAGTCTCATGTATCTATCTAGTGTCCATAAGTCCCACTGTAGTCTGGTCTCCTTAAGCAATAGCTTCTCCATGGAATCAAATAAGCTACTCAATGTCAAAATCCCCTTGTCATTTGAAAAAATCATATCACAGTCCAATGTGTTCATGTTTCTGGCTGCTGTAGGCATTAAGGCAAAAAACTGTTGCTGCTGGCTGCTGTCCATTTTGTTAATTTTAATATAACCTGCTCCCCACACACTTATGAGAGCTAGTTCCCAGTGCTTCGCCGTAAGCACTATTGTAAACTAATACAGAAGTTCAAATGGGAAGGGGACTAGCACTCTAGGGACTCTCACGGAAAGAGCAATCAATTCCCTTTATATAAAGCAAATGTCCATTGGATGTAAAGTCATATATTTTGAAAAATAACTTTAAGCTTTTGAGAAAATGACAACCAAACAGTCCCCACGTTAACCTCGTCTGTATTTAACCATTTTGTCGGTCTTTGTGGGTCAATTATGATAACATTCGGCTATGGTGGGAAAACTTGTATTTTATATTTATTGTATAGATGAACCGCCGATGGGTATAATCCCCCTTCGGTTCACTCACCCACTCAGCCGTGACCCTCCGTCTGCTTCTTGACTCTCGTCGATGCTCCACTGCTGTGTGGTGACGTCACCGCTATCTGCGTGTGCGTCCACCGTCTCCTGTGATTGGCTGTGACTCCGGGTATTGCGTCTGCGGTCTGTATCCACCTCTGCTCCTGGAACTGGATTCGGATGCCTGTGGACCCACGATCCGGGTCTCTAATCCCACTCCTCCAGTCCTCTGCAGGCTCAGACCAGCCGACGCTACCTTCCGGGTAAGCCTTTAAAGATTGACACAGAGTATGAGGTTCCATTTTTAAGCCCATAAAGGGACAGTCTAATCAAAATTAAACTCCCATGATTCAGTTAGGGCATGCAATTTTAAACAACTTTCCAATTTACTTTGATCATCAAATTTGCTTTGTTTTCTTGCTATTATTTGTTGAAAGCTAAACCTAGGTAGGCTCATGTGCTAATTTCTAAGCACTTGAAGGTCGCCTCTTATCTCTTTCTTGCATTTTGACAGTTGTTCACAGCTAGACAGTGCTAGTTCATGTGTGCCATATAGATAACATATAGGAGCTCACCCCGTGGAGTTATTTATGAGGCAGTACTGATTGGCTAAATGCAAGTCTGTCAAAAGAACTGAAATAAGGGGGCAGGAGGCTTAGATACAAGGTAATCATGGAGGTAAAAAGTATATTAATATAACCGTGTTGGTTACGCAAAACTGTGGAATGGGTAATAAAGTTTTTTTTTTTAAAACAAAAAAAAATCTGGAGTAGACTGTCCCTTTAAGGTTGTACGGCTGATTTCTGGGCTTTGATAGCACAGTTCTTACTGACAGTGGTGAGACCATACAATTTTTACATGCCTCAGCAAAAGTGCTATGATGCCTGCACATGAGGCTTACCAGCAACAGGACAGTTTTAGTCAAAAATGACTGTTAGTCACAGTGATTGTATACTTATAATGGAGCTTAGATACTAGTATGCTTCAATGCATGCTGTTATCAGGCTTAGTGGTCTATCACTGGATGCCTCCGGAATGAGTCCAGGTATATGAAGCAGTCCAGTGATGCCCAATAAAGTGACCCCATCACTAGCCAGTCACAGTGATCACATATCATAAATGGCAAGCCATTGTTTGTAAACCCCTCCTCTTCTCACATTGTCAGCACATATGTCAATCAAATTGTTACATTTTATTTTTACAAAGTGTATTTCTTTTTTTAGACACGATGAGTCCACGGATCATCTTAATTACTAATGGGATATTCACCTCCTGGTCAGCAGGAGGAAGCAAAGAGCACCACAGCAGAGCTTAAATAGCTCCTCCCTTCCCCCCTACTCCAGTCATTCTCTTTGCCAACGTTAGCGATAGGAAGAGGTAAAGTGAGGTGAGATTCTTCAATCAAGAGTTTGTTATTTTAAAGTAGTGCCAGAGTATGCTACTTTGTTCTAGGGTGTAGCTGTAGTCCATATCAGTCTCTACAGTAGAGCTTTGGTGGCTTTAGAGCAATGGGAACTTGTGGGACACAATTCTCACTGCGCCTCCCATACTGATGCTACCCTGACTAAGAAAACCTGAAGGATTTTTACTCAGGACTTTCGTTTCTTTCCAGATCCATGGGAGGGAGAGGACCTCTTAAACCTGGGACCTGCCTTGCTGCCAGGCAGAACATGAGGTAAGTGCTAACCTTTTTTCTGGGGGTAGAGATCTCAGAGAAAGTTTGGGCACTTTCTTAAATTTACATCTAACCTCATTCAAATTGTATTCAGATTCTCCAAATTTTAACAGGGGACATTAAGGCAGTTAAGAGGCAGGCACTGGCATGTCTTTCATTCCCGGTCTAATAATAAGACTGACTGGGTGAAAGAGTCACTATATCTGCACACAGACATTTGGCTTGCATTGTGATTTAGACATGTGGATGTCTACAGGCCTAGAGGGCTGTGCAATGGTTATGTATCATCAGGTGCACAGAGGAGTCTCTACTCATGGTGGAACTAAAGGGCTGAGCAGTTTAGATGAGTGCAGACACATGTTGCTGTTCAGTTTGTCTGCTTGATCCCGGGGGGCTATAGTTTGATAAACGTGACCGGGAGAGTACATGTTTTCCTTTTTGTTCATGTACCCTTCCGGTGTGAGTGCAGTGTGTGCCGTGTTACCGCGATGACAGCAGTGTTACATCTTTTAACTAGAGATGGAGCTTTATTTTTCTCACTTCAGTAAGGTCTAGACTTTGCTCCCGGCGCCTTTACTTAGACAATGGCGACCGGGAGATGACTTGGGTGACGCCTACGAGGGACGGAGTTGGTAAAAAAAAACGGTGCCAATGTTTTCTTTCCTCCCTCCTGTCAGTTATGAGTATAAGATAGGAGTGGAGGATGGGTGCAGTATTAAAATATCTTCCTTTCTGTCACTTCCGGTTATCGGAAGACACTAAGGAATTTCTGTCTAAATGATTGCGCTTCAGTCAGGGCTATTATGTGCTCAGTTTTTGGGTATAGGCAGGCTGTCTGACGCCTCAGTAGCATCCTTCAGAACAAGCTGAGATATTGATAGGGTTCTGCAATTCCCTCATACATCTTCAATGTTCGACCTAGTGCAAATAAAGATGTTACTTTTTAACTTAAAGAGACAGTGTCACTTGCTATATGTTGAGTTTTATTAGCAACTGATTACGTTTTTAATTCATTATTCTGCTTTATGTGAGGCAGTTTGATTAATGAAGTGCGCATTACTGTTTTTTATCCCACATGCAGTACCCTGTTTTTCCTTGCAATTTCCATCTGGAATTGCTGCACAAGGCATTGCTTCTTTAATGTCATGGCAATGTTTATGAACAGGTAGGATTATGAAGGACAGGAAAGTAAGGGGTTAATGCAGCACTCACTCTCACTCAGTATATAGTAATATGGTATAAAATCAATCATACTTTATTGTTTTATCGTTAAAAACTGGGATAAACATCCCTGACAACCTTCTAAGCTACCCACAACCACTTCTTTAACAGAAGTTAAAAGAAAAATGGCCGCCTATCACTCCTCTGTTGCCTGGCCGATAGCAGGAAACATCGGCATCAGGTGGCTGGAGTGAAAGGACGGCCAAGTTAGAAAGTGCAGAACAAACGCGTTTCGGCTATGTATTAGCCTTTCTCAATGTTACACATTCGATGGTCAAATGAATAAGCCGAGGCTTCAGTGTTAAGGACTTAATATGTCCGTGAACCGGTAACCAACAACCAATCAGGAATGCTTATGGACCTCCGCCTATTTTTCCGCCAATCCGCTTAGGGCATAACTCACGCCCAATGGAGAGTGTGATCTGATTGGAGCAATAGCAGAAAGCATTCTGAATGGAGCAATATCGGGCCGTGCACGTATTGCATTCACTATAGGTTAAGCCTTACAAGAATAAAAATATAAGCAACAGTTTAAAAACACAAAGATTACTGAAGTACTCGCCGAACTAATACTATACACCATAAGCAAATTCCTATCTATCAGGCACAGTGTCGTCACGTATTAAAATGAATATGCAGCGCAGGGTGGTGAACCGATTGCATAACAAGACCGGAGTGTACCCCAGAATTGTAAATATCTGTGAGTCTATCTTCCACTATATATGTTTAATACTGATTCGAACTGGTGTAACATAGTATACATTAAAAGGTTAAGGAACATATATCTACAAGGTTATCTGTCCCCATATTCTGAGTGAAGTGATATTATTCACTATTTCGCAGGATAAAATCATATATGATATAGTGGTAAACCCTAAAGTTCCTTTACTGGTAAAATATTAGTATACTAAGTTCGCTCAAAGATCATCTGTCAGCATGATAAATTCTATGTTATCTGCTATGGTGAATGATAGTCGGTGTATTACAGTGTCATGTTTTTCCACAGGTCATAATTAACTATTGAGAGTGGGAATATGTTGGGAGCCTGGAGTGTATGAAACCTATATACACCCTCCAAGAAAACAAATAGCCACTGATTGCTGTCAAAACTATGCCATAGTATTTAGGTAATAGTTTTACTATTCAGGAATTATATAGAAGACCTGGACATGTCCCACACAAACTCGATAATAAAGATTCATCATACAGTTGTGGGGTACTGATATTTCTAATGAAGGGTATCAAAAGATAGTTGTAACAAAATCCCAAAGTGGGGTAACAAAGTTTGTAATATAAGTTAACCCAAAGTGGGGAATAACCCATTAAATATTCCTGAAATGCCATGACATCCTAGGTATCAATAGTTAAACAATGAAGTATTAATATATATCATCGGTTAGAGTAAGTAACCAGGTCATATGGTTTTAGTGAATAATGACCTGTCATAAGCCATAATGGCCTGTCATCAGCCAAATGATAAATATCATATGAGAAATATATTACATATGACCAGTAGTTGCTTATAAATATATTAGATATACACCCAGTAATTGTTGAACTCATCCATACCGTTACGCATGACAGTGTTCAAGTTAAAAACCCATTTGGTTTCCATCTTTAGCAATCTCTGTTCAGTGTCCCCTCCACGTATTCCAGGTTTAAGTCTTTCAAGACCCCAACATTTCATTACATTGGTATTCCCATTATGGGATTGCAGGAAGTGTTTGGCTACACTTGTGATTTGTTTTTTGTTCTCTACATCCCTTTGGGCTGTCTTTATATTACTTAGATGTTCGGTCATACGTGTGCCTAGACAGCGTGTGGTCATACCAAAGTAATATAGATTGCAGCTGCAAGATAAATTGTAAATCACGTTGGTGCTTTGACAATTAATGTGTTCTTCAATGGCCCACGTTTTACCAAATCTATCCACTATAGATTGTTTTTTTACCATATGTTGGCACACTTTGCAGTGCCCGCAAGCGATAGACCCTTTATGCACAGGATTTCTCTTAGCATTCCTATCATAGTGACTAGTTACTAACTTGTCACTAAGGTTTCTTGCTCTCCTGTACGTTACTAAAGGCCTATCCGGTCACAATGGTTTTAATAGGGTGTCTTGGGTAAGGACATGCCAATGTGTTTTCAAAATGTTAGTAATCTCATTACTTTGTGGTGAATAAGTTGTAATAAACCTGAGAGGGGTGTTACTTGCTTTAAGTCTAGGAGTAAGTAACTCCTTCCTATCTTTGCGCAGAGCATTATTATAAGCCTTAGCAAGTAGTTTTCTTGAATACCCACGTTCGAGTAGTCTCTGTCTGAGATCTCTAGCTGATTTCTTAAAATTCTCAATAGTGCTACAGTTACGTCTTAAACGTATGTACTCCCCCATCGGTAGAACCCTAATGGTATTCGGGTGGCGGTAGCTACTGGCATGTAGGATGTTATTAGTTGATGTGGGTTTCCTGTATACATTAGTCACGATGGAACTGTCAGACTTATGGATATAAAGATCTAGAAATTCCACCCTAGACTTTTCTATAGTGGAAGTCAGATACAATCCAAAAGGATTTTCATTGAGAATATTTATGAATTCTGTCAAGAGGTGTTCAGGGCCATCCCATACGAAGAATATATCATCTATATATCTGGACCAGTGGGATACATGTTTTGTAAGGTGTTTAAGGTTGTCATGAAATACCACCGTTTCCTCCCACCAGCCCAGATATATATTAGCGTATGTCGGGGCACAGGATGTGCCCATGGCCGTGCCACAAGTTTGTAGAAAGAATTTGTCGTCAAAGACAAAAAAATTATGTGTCAGTACAAATTCCAACAACTTGAGCAGGAATTCCTTTACCTCTTGACTCATCTTAGTATTCTTGGCTAAGTAGTAAGAAACCGCTCTACACCCCCACTCTTTTTTGATGCTAGTGTAGAGCGACTCTACGTCACATGTAACCAATAGTGAAGAATTCATATCCAGCTTCAAGCCATTCACTTTATTTAGCAGATGCATTGTATCCCTGGTATATGATGGAAGGGAATCCACAATGTATCTTAACCTTGCATCAATGTATCTGCTTGCCTTTTCAGTTAGAGAACCAATCCCGGAGACTATAGGTCTCCCAGGTGGTTTTGAAACATTTTTGTGAATTTTGGGCAATAAATAAAGTGTGGCAATTATGGGTTGTTTAGTTTCAAGAAAATTGTATTCTTTTTGATCAATAACGCCACCAGTTAAAGCTGACTTAATAAGTGTAACTGTTTAAGAACATATCCATAGGATTACATAATAAAGTCTTGAAATTCATTGGATTGTTTAGCTGGCGTAATGCTTCCTCACGGTACATAGTATCCGGCCAGATAACTATGTTTCCTCCTTTGTCACTGCACTTAATCTGCACATTTTTCATTTCAGATAATTGTTTTAGTGCCTGATTTTCTTCCTTACTCAGGTTATAGTTAGGTTTGGCAACATGTCCCTGAATGTCAAGAATATCTTGGCACACTAAATTAAGGAAGGTTAGTGCATTATATGATGTGTTATTAGGAGGTACAAATTTAGATTTGGCCTTGAAAACTTGGCGCCAGCTATTTTTATCTTCAGTTTCAACAGTGCTGATAGATTCCTCTAACAGTGAAATTAAATCACTAATGGCTGCTTGATCAGTAGCATTTAACTGGTCATAGTCTTGATTGCTAAAGTATTTTTTCAAGAGGATTTTCCTAGTAAATAGGTGTATATCTTTGATCGCCTCGAATTTATTGAATGGTGGTGTGGGTATGAACGATAAGCCTTTTTTGAGGACTGAAATTTGATCAGAGGTCAGAATTAATTTAGAGAGATTAATAATATTGAATTCAGTGGTATTTATTTCTTGTGATGTGGTGATTTCTGTGTGAACTTCACTTGTCTCCTGGTTCTGGGTTTTACATTTGCGCCCCCTTCTAGGTCTACGCCTAAAGGGATACTCGCATCAGTTACTTTATGAGGCTTAATTCTATTTTTTAGAATAGTTCTAGGTATAGATTCTCCATCAGATACTTCTACATACGTACTGTCACCTTCCCTATCTGATGTGTCTATGTCTGGAGCAGACAATGGAGGTAATCGGGCTGATGGTGGCGGCAATGGTCATCATCCTGTTTGCTCGGTTCCATCTCAGACCTCTGCAGTTAAGCATGCTCAGGCAATGGATTGGAGATTATACAGATTTGTCTCCTCGAATACTACTGGAGCAGGAGACAAGGGATTCTCTTTAATGGTGGTTGTCTCTGGATCATGTTTCCCAGGGAACCTGCTTTCGCAGACCATCTTGGGTGATTGTGACAACAGACGCCAGCCTTCTAGGGTGGGGAGCAGTTTGGGGCTCCCTAAGGACTCAGGAGGTTTGGACTCAGCCACAGTCTGTTTTCTCCTATAAACATTTTGGAGCTGAGAGCGTTCTACAATGTTTTTCTGGCCTGGCCTCAGTTAGCCTCGGTCCAGTTTATCAGGTTCCAGTCAAACAAAATAACGTCAGTAGCTTCCATCAATCATCAGGAAGGAACGAGGAGTTCCTTGGTGATGTCAGAGGTATCCAAAATAATTTAGTGGACGGAGGCCCATTCTTGCTGCCTGGTGGCGATCCACATCCCAGGGGTCGACAACTGGGAGACGGTTTTCCTGAACAGAAGGACTTTTTATCCGGGGGAGTGGGAACTCCATCCGGAAGTGTCATCTCTGCCACTTTGGAGACTTCCGTTGCGGAAGGACTTTCTAATTCAAGGGCCCCTCCTTCATCCAAATCTGGTTTATCTGAAATTGACTGCTTGGAGATTGAACGTTTATTATTATCCAAGCAAGGTTTTTCTGACTCGGTCATTGAGACCATGATTCAGGCTCGTTAGCCTGTCACTAGAAAAATCATAAGATATGGCGTAAATATCTCTATTGGTGTGAATCCACGGGCTACTCATGGAGTAGAGTTAAGATTCCTAGAATTTTGTTTTTTCTCCGAGAAGGTTTGGAGAAAGGGTTTATCGTCAAGTTCCCTAAAGGATCAAATCTCTGTCTTTATCTATTTTGCTACACAAAAGTCTGGCAGTTGTCCCAGATGTACAATCATTTTGTCAGGCCTTGGTCAGGATCAGGCCTGTGTTCGAACCAGTTACTCCTCCTTGGAGTCTGATTTCAGTTCTCTGAATTCTTCAAGGGGCTCCATTTGAGCCTCTGCATTCCTTGGATATTAAGTTTTTATCTTGGAAAGTTTTATTTCTTGTTATTCTTCTGCTCTGAGAGTGTCAGAGCTCTCGGCATTACAGTATGAGTCTCCTAATCTTATTTTCCATTCAGATAAGGTGGTTTTCCGTACTAAATTAGGATTTCTTCCTAAGGTTGTTTCTGATTGGAACATTAATCAGGAGATTGTTGTGCTTTTCTTGTGCCCTAATCCTTCTTCTCAGAAGGAAAGACTTCTGCACAATTGGACGTGGTCCATGCTTTATGGTTTGACCTGCAGGTGACTAAGGACTGTCATCAGTCTTCTTCTTTGTGGTTTCTCTGGAAACACAAGGGACAGAAAGCTATGGCTACTTCTCTTTCTTTTGACTGAAGAGTATCATATGTTTTGCACATGAGACTGCTGGACAGCAGCCTTCCGGGAGAGTTACGGCTCATTCCACGAGGGTTGTTGCTTCCTCATGGGTGTTCAAAAATTAAGCTTCTGTGGAACAGACTTGCAAGGCTGCAACTTGGTCCTCTCTTCAAACTTTTTCAGAGTTCTATAAATTTGTCATTTTTGTCTCAGCTGCGGCCGCTTTTGGGTTCTTCAAGCAGTGGTGCCTTCCGTTTGGGTTCCCTGTCTTGTCCCTCCCGTATCATCTGTGTACTCTAGCTTGGGTATTGAATCCCATTAGTAATTAAGATGATCCGTGGACTCATCGTGTCTAAAAAAGAAAAGAAAATTTATGCTTACCTGATAAATTTATTTATTTTTTGACACGATGAGTCCACGGCCCGCCCTGTTCTTTTAGACAGGTTGTGGGTTATTGTTAACTTCAGACACACCTGCACCTTGACTTTTCCTTTCTCTTCCTAACTTCGGTCGAATGACTGGAGTGGGGGGGGGGGAGGGAGGAGCTATTTAAGCTCTGCTGTGGTGCTCTTTGCCTCCTCCTGCTGACCAGAAGGTGAATATCCCATTAGTAATTAAGATGATCCGTGGACTCATTGTGTCAAAAAAGAAATACATTTATCAGGGAAGCATAAATTTTCTTTTTCTTAAAAATAAATTTATTTAAATAAAGTGTATTTATTTTTGTAATTGTATTTGAATAAAGTGGATTTTTTATCTATGTTTTATTTTCTGCACTTGGCAATAAAATGATTAAATTTAAAGTGTCAAAATACCTCTAGTTAAAGGGACACTGAACCCAATTTTTTTCTTTTGTAATTCAGAAAGAGCATGCAATTTTAAGCAACTTTCTAATTTACTCCTATTATCAATTTTTCTTCGTTCTCTTGCTATCATTATTTGAAAAAGAAGGCATCTAAGCTTTTTTTTTGGTTTCAGTACTCTGGACAGCACTTTTTTTTATTGGTGGATGAATTTATCCACCAATCAGCAAGGACAACCCAGGTTGTTCACAAAAATGGGCCGGCATCTAAACTTACATTCTTGCATTTCAAATAAAGATACCAAGAGAATAAAGAAAATTTGATAATAGGAGTAAATTAGAAAGTTGCTTAAAATGTCATGCTCAATCTGAATGGCGAAAGAAAATTTTTGGGTACAGTGTCCCTTTAAATACTCTGGGTGTCAAAATTCTTTTGAATGCATACTTTTGTGTAGACGTTTTGGATTAGGTGACCGCTATTAAATTGATAGTAAACCCAATTTTTTTCTTTCGGATAGAGCATGCAATTTTAAGCAACTTTCTAATTTACTCCTATTTTCAATTTTACTTTGTTCTCTTGCTATCTTTATTTGAAAATGCATGAATGAAAGCTTTGGAGCCGGCCTATTTTTTGTTCAGTACCCTGGATAGGGCTTGCTGATTGGTGCCTGCATTTAACCATCCAATCAGCAAGCGCAACCCAGGTTCTCAGCCTAAAATGTGTCGGCTCCAAAGCTTTTATTCCTGCTTTTTCAAATAAAGATAGCAAGAGAACGAAGAAAATTTGATAATAGACGTAAATGAGAAAGCTGCTTAAAATTGATTGCATGCTCTATCTGAATCATGAAAGAAAAATTTTGGGTTTAGTGTCCCTTTAAACTTGCAGTCCAAACATAACAAATTTCTTTTATAAGGTGATCCACCATCCATTACACCTGGATTTCAGCTCCTAGCCACTAGGAGTAGGCAAAGATTCCAAAAACATTCAATAGCACTTTATCCCTCCAACCTTAGTTGTTAGTTTTATCTGTGCCTCCCAGGAGAAAGGTGAATAATTGAGGTGCTCTAGATTATTCGTTAAGAGGGGTCCTCAGGCTTATTTGAGGCCCATTTTCCCCCTCAGAGAGCTGTTATTGAGAGACATAAGAAATATTGGGCAGTGACACAAGTAAGAAGTTAGTCACAAGCTTGCCACCGCTGTCACTGGGACTGGTCACTTAGCTTCCTCCTGTTGGGTCGTCAATATATTCCTCACTTAAATTCTCTGCTGTAATGTGCTCAGCACTGGGTGGGCTATCTACTGAAAGCAGGTTTTTCTGCGACTGATAAGCACAGTGGAGAGGCTGTTTGTCAGGTAAGTCTGTGTCCAATAGCGCTCACAGGCTAGTAGGAGGTACATTTGACATGTTACATTATAGCCAGGTGACTTAACCTATAACGGACATTACCACATTCAAATTATACTATAACTGTTTTTATTGTCTATGTGTAATTGCAGACTTGAGGAGCAGTAAGGGTCTTTTTATTGAATACCCTCAATTTTTTTATATCTGAGCGCTCTCCCTGTATCTTAGCTGCGCTGTTATTTGGGTCGTTTCTATATAATTTAGGCGCATGACCGTGCACTGACTTCCCTACGCAGTTTAATTTTCTTGCCCGTGCAACCGAGACATTCGCCAGTATCAGGTTAGCGCGCTACATTCTTGTGTTCTTTGAGGTTACACTTTTTTTGTTTGGCAGCGGGATAGTTAAAGTTTTTTCCTGCCCTCCTCTCTTGATTAGCGATACTAATGTCAGGTTGCTGTGGTAATCTGTATTCTGTGCAATGCTGTATAGGAGGGGGTAAGATTTCCTAAGGTTTTCAAGAGCCGGATAATAACAAGTTATTATTTATTTGTGTTTATTCTCTAAAAAGAGTCTTGTTTTCTGACTTTTGCTTTATTGCTTTCCCTGTAATCTCAGACTTTGCTGCCTGAAGTTCCTGACTGTTTATATTTGTATACTATACTGTACTTTATTTATGGTAATTGCTGTCTGTTAATCTCTTATATATTTTTTTTAAATGGAGCATAGTGGAACTGTCCCAATTAATTTAAATGTAGATCATTTAGAGGGTAGATCCTCTGATCGCTTATTTCAGTGTATTTTGTGCAAGCTTGTTCTTACACCACTAGCTCAGCTATGCAATTCATGTATTGATCACCTTACGCATTCTAACCAGTAAATTGCTGCGCTTGCCTCTAAAGGTCTTTGTCCTCCCTCTGTTTGTTTTGTACAAGGGAGCTCAATCATCAGGTGGGAACTCAAAGTTCTCAAAGGAAGTTTCTTGAACTCTGACTTGGGCCAATCTTTGTATTCTGCAATCTATATCCCAGGTGTGAAAAATTGTGAAGCATATTATCTGAGTTGTCAAGCCCTTCATCCAGGAGAATGGTCTTTACACCAGTAAGTATTCAATCAGATTATGGAATGAAGGGGTCTTCCAGAGGTTGATCTGATGGCTTCTTGTTTGAACAACAAACTTCCAAGATACTGTGTAAGATCCAGGGATGCTCAGGCGGAGTTTGTAAATGCTTTAACAGCTAAATTATCTAGCTTATATATTTCCTCCAACAGTTTTGTTACCATGGAAAATAGCTTGTATCAAACAAGAACAATCATCATATTTACCAGGGGAAAAGTAGAATAACTAGCCAAAGTGAAATGGCCCCATTAACTTAAGGGATAAGTACAGTAAACAAAGGCAGGTAAGAAAAATAAAAAAACCTTGCAGGAGGTTAACAAGAATTACCTGACCTAGACCCTTTCCCTGCTTTTGCCTATAACAGAAAGCCAAACACTTCTCTTGTGGCTAGGAAAGTTCTAGTTCACCCCAGATGATTGATATAAGCCATTACAAAAACATTGGTAGAAATAGAAATTACAGGCCAACTGTAAAGTACAAGAATATTTACTAGCAACCTTGCCTGAACTTTTGGTTTTTACTAATGTTTTTAATAAAAGTTGTATTTGCTTTTAATGAGCAAATTAGTCCTTTTTGCTACCTATGGGAACAGAGCCTGGGATCAGTAAGCTGGGGCACTGAGAATCTTCAGCTAGCCCCTAACAGCACATCAGGGTGCTGCCACTAAATGCGAGTACCCTGTACACTTCTACTATTGAAGCAAGTGAAGATACAATTTATACGCACATGAGGCGCCCTTTTTGTTTGTTTGCATTTTTTTTATCTAAAAGACAAATTTAGGGACAGAAACAGAAAAACTCAATTTTAGCAGAAAACCACAAAAAGTAAAAAAGTTAAAGGGACAGTATACACTAATTTTCATATAACTGCATGTAATAGAGTAGACAATACTATAAAGAAGAATCCAGTAAAAACTTTTTAAAAACTTACTTAGAAGCTCCCAGTTTAGCACTGTTGATGAGGTTAGGCTGGGAAACCCACTGAAAGGGGCTTAGAAAACAGGAAGAGCAGACACCGAGCCCTCCCCTGCATATGAAAAGACTGATAACGTAAACAGGAGCCAGCAGGAGTCTGTAAACAAACGTATACATCTGACACTTGGTTCGGAGTCAAAAAAATCAGCACAATGTTATTAAAAAATAAGCAAAACTATACATTGTTACAAAAACACTGCCAGATGGGCTATATAAATGGATCATCTACAAAACATTTTGGGCTAGATTACAAGTGTAACGCTAAATATCGCTTGTGCCGAAGCGATAATAGAGCTCCACTGAGTAATACCAGCACACGCTAATGTGCTCTGGTTAGACAAGTTTAGCGCAATGCGAGTGCGCTTCCATTGGCTCCAATGGGACGCTCAGAGATGGCATCAGAACCTAAGCACAGTGTAGAGGGTAAGTAGCGCAGCGATTGCAGCATTTTTCAATATATATATATATATATATATATATATATATATAGCAATACCACAATGGCGAAAAATAAGCAGTCATAGACCGAGCTAAATCGATGCTGTGTATTTATTATCACATCAAGAGAAAACAAAGGTTACACCACTCCACACACATCAGCTACATCCAACGCGTTTCCTGCTGCTAAACAGCACTTCGTCAGAATCCTCTCTGCACCGGACATCGATGGCCGGTATCGTTGGTGGGAGCTTACGTGGGAGGTGGGTTGGCGGCCATCGATGGGCCCTATGACGTCGAGGGGGGCGGGATCGTGGGCGGGCACGGAGGCGCGTGCCTGCGGGGCGGGCGCGTGCACGGGGTGGAAGCGGTTGGGCGGCTACACTACAAATTTTTTTTTAAAAAAAAGTGGGATAGAGTGGGGTAAAATTTAATTTAAAAAAAGCATCTAAGGGATCTGGGAGGGGGTGGGGGGTTGGTCTTTGGCTGGGGGGAAGCTACACTACAGAAAAAAATAATAAAATAATAAAAAGCAGTTATTTTAGTAAACTGGGTACTGGCAGACAGCTGCCAGTACCCAAGATGGCTACCAATAAGGTAGAGGGGGAGGGTTAGATAGCTGTTTGGGGGGGGGGGAATCAGGGAGGTTGGGGGCTAAGGGGGGATCCAAAAGTTTGTGAAAAAAAATAGTGAAAAAGTGAAAGTTTTTTTTTATTTGATCGCATTTGGCGGCGAAATGGTGGCATGAAATATACCAAAATGGGCCTAGATCAATACTTTGGGTTGTCTACTACACTACACTAAAGCTAAAATTAACCCTACAAGCTCCCTAATTAACCCCTTCACTGCTGGGCATAAAACACGTGTGGTGTGCAGCTGCATTTAGTGGCCTTCTAATTACCAAGAAGCAACGCCAAAGCCATATATGTCTGTTATTTCTGAACAAAGGGGATCCCAGAGAAGCTTTTACAACCATTTGTGCCATAATTGCACAAGCTGTTTGTAAATAATTTCAGTGAGAAACCTAAAATTGTGAATAATTTAACGTTTTTTTTTTCATTTGATCGCGTTTGGCGGTGAAATGGTGGCATGAAATATACCAAGATGGGCTTAGATCAATACTTGGGGTTGTCTACTACACTACACTAAAGCTAAAATTAACCCTAGAAGCTCCCTACATGCTCCCTAAGTAACCCCTTCACTGCTGGGCATAATACACATGTGGTGCGCAGTGGCATTTAGCGGCCTTCTAATTACCAAAAAGCGACGCCAAAGCCATATATGTTTGCTATTTCTGAACAAAGCGGATCCCAGAGAAGCGTTTACAATCATTTATGCCATAATTGCACAAGTTGTTTGCAAATAATTTCAGTGAGAAACCTAACGTTTGTGAAAACATTTGTGAAAAAGTGAACAATTTTTTTTATTTGATCTCATTTGGCAGTGAAATGGTGGCATGAAATATACCAAAATGGGCCTAGATCAATACTTTAGGATGTCTTCTAAAAAAAAAATATATATACATGTCAAGGGATATTCAGGGATTCCTGAAAGATATCAGTGTCCCAATGTAACTAGCGCTAATTTTCAAAAAAAGTGGTTTGGAAATAGCAAAGTGCTACTTGTACTTATTGCCCTATAACTTGCAAAAAAAGCAAAGAACATGTAAACATTGGGTATTTCAAAACTCAGGACAAAATTTAGAAACTATTTAGCATGGGTGTTTTTTGGTGGTTGTAGATGTGTAACAGATTTTGGGGGTCAAAGTTAGAAAAAGTGTGTTTTTTTCCAGTTTTTCCTCATATTTTATAAAAAAATTTTATAGTAAATTATAAGATATGATGAAAATAATGGTATTTTTAGAAAGTCCATTTAATGGCGAGAAAAACGGTATGTAATATGTGTGGGTACAGTAAATGAGTAAGAGGAAAATTACAGCTAAACACAAACACTGCAGAAATGTAAAAAGAGCCCTGGTCCTTAAGAGAAAGAAATTGAAAAATGGCCTTGTCCTTAAGGGGTTAAGTATAAATAAAAAAATCTTTTGGAAGCAAAAACAGAATTAACTTGGTCCGAATACATCAGAACATAAAAACATGTATCACATAAATATGCTGGGAGAGATACCTCAGCTTGCTTATAATAACACATTTAAAATTGGTAGTAAAAGTGTTCAGATACTTTAGCTTCAAAAGTAGGACCACATCAGAAGTTTGCATAATAAAATTATGATAAATATCCCCAAAAGAAAGAGCTGTAAAAGATAGAAATTACATTACTCCCTCCTTAATCAAAACAGGTGCACCAACTATAGGATAATGCGCATGAAACAAAGGCCCATAAGTAAGGAAAAAATGTGCCAAAACAAGAGCACACATAGGCGCCAAAAAATAAAAATGTTTTAGTTTCTAAAGGGGGCAACAAATAAAAAATAAAAAGATGCCCCCCAATAAAGTCTATGTACCAAAATGCCAATGGGCTCTTCAAATAAATGAGGGGTAATATAAAAATGATCTGTCTCAAGGCCATATATAAACATATATAATCTTGCCCAAATAAAAGGTTAATAAAGTGTTTGAAAAAATAAACTGTACTTATCAATATTCCTCTCCTGCTAGAAACACTAGATGAAAACCAGTCCAGTACTGCAAACATATCAGCAGAGGACATAATATAGGAGTAATCTGTAGATCCAGTTGAAAGAGGCAAAAGACAAGTCCCTGTGACATCTGTTGTAGCTTAGTGACTAAAATTCTCATGGGAAAGAAAAAATGAGTCACAACCTGTACTCATTCCCTTCCCTCTGACATACACTGAATTCTGAGGGGAAATGGGCCTCAAATCAATCTGAGAACCCCTCTCTCAAGGAAGAAATAATTTGCACATCTTCACCTTCAAAGATAAGACTATCATGACTAACTATCATAAAGGTGGGAGGGGTTATATAGAGCTATTGGGAATCATTGCTGCCCCCTAGTGGCAGGAAAGGTAATTCCCAGGAGTAATCAATTGTGGACTCTTACCACCACTGTAGTCAGCTTTCTTTCAAAGTTCCTAGAATCCTTCTATTTTTACAATAGGGCTTACATAAGAGTTTATCTGCAAGCTCTTTAAAAGGTCAAATTTCCGCTATGTCTTTATTGTATAATAGAAAGATTGCAAAACTTCCTGACATTCAGAGTTTTTTCAAGCTTTAGTTAGAATTAGACCAGTAATTAAGCCAATTTCTCCTCCACATAATCTAAATTGGGTTCTTAGCATTTTGTAGGTTGCACCCTTTGAAACCATACTTTCTCTAGACATTAAGTTTCCATCTTGAAAGGTATTATTTCTTCTGGAAATTTATCTGCTAGAAGAGTTTCTGAATCATCTGCTCTTTCCAGTGATCCTTATCTTTCACCAGTAAATTTTTTTTCCCAAAGTAGTGTCTTCTGACAACATAAATCAATAAATTGTTGTTCTTTCTATTTGTCCTAATCCTCAAAATGGTACTTGTAGGCTACAAAGAATTTCAAACAATCCTGTAATCTGTTTATTAATTTCTCAGGTCCACGTAAAGGCCAGAAGGCTTTAGCTTTTACTTTAGGTTCTTGGCTAAAATTTCTGATTCACAAGGCTTCCTTGGAGACAGGAAAGTCTCCCCAAAGCATATTATAGCCCATTCTAACAGATCAATTTCAACTTCCTGGGCATTTAAAAATGAGGCTTTGGTTGAACAAATCTCCAAAGCAGCAACATAGTCATCCCTACATATTTTTACTAAACTACCATTTTGATGTTTTTGCTTCTTCTGAAGCAGCCTTTGGTAGGAAAGTACTCCAGGCAGCAGTGTCTGGAAAATAGGTGCCTGCCTTTCAAAATATATTTAGTCCCGCCCAAATTCTCGTGGCCTTCCCTGCTTGGGTATTAATTCCCATGCATAATGGAACGTGGATTCTCACCACTTTATGAAAGAAAACAAAATTTATGCTTACTTGATAAATTTATTTCCTGGCTGTGAGAGTCCACAAGCCTCACCCAATTTTATTAAAGGGCCATGATACCCAAATGTTAAAACACTTGAAAGTTATTTAGCATAGCTGTAAAAAGCTGACTAGAAAATATCAGCTGAACATCTAATTCTATGTAAAAAAAAGCGCCTGCCTAGAAAAGACCTTGGCTTTGGAGATTGACTCCTAGTAGTCAACAAGAGAACTGATCAGATAAAGTGTTGATACCAAAGCGCCAAAAAGGCTGGGTCTGAACAATATGAACTGCAGTCAATTGAGACTTGTTAAAAGTAAAAATATAAAATTACACTTTATTTTCAAACATGCATGGATCCATGTAACAAACAGACAATTTAAAACTTATGTGATCAGTAATAAAAACAATTAAACACTCAAATGATTAATAAAATCACAAACACTGTCCTCTTCCAAGTGACTAGTGTAATGAGCCGAAGTGTACTGGTGCCCCAGCTTCTACCTTTTAAAATGCTCTTACTATTTGGGGTCGTGTTAGCCTCTCGCTATATGTTGGAAACTTCCTGTAGGTGATGATGATGATGAGATGTTGTTCAAATTTGTATGCTACTATGTATTTAGCATATATCTATCGTAATTGAAAAGTATCTGTGCAAATAATATTGTACAGATGAGAAGTCTCTGTGTGAAAATAGTGTTGTGTAGAGTCGATTGTGAAATATGTGAAACTAAGTGTAACAATCCAATAAACTTATCCACAAAGATAATTGGACAAGATAATCACCTTAACAAGTGAACACAAATAGTAAAATAAATAGTTTACAGTCCAATTGAATTGCAGAGTGAAAAAATGATAATAATACTAATTTCTTAGATAATGGTGATAGAAGCAAAAGAACAAAAAAACAAAACAGAAAACTAAAAAGAGTCTCACAAATAACTTAGCAGAGTGAAACAAACAAATGTGAATGTCACTATCCAAAAATATGTGATTGTCACTAGTTCAAAATCTTACAAAATTCAATGTGGTAATCCAAATAACAATGTGATAATCCAAATAATAGTGCAACAGCAGTAAAAATAAAATAAAAAAATCAGTAAAAAACCAGTAAAAAATCAGTGGCCACTGTTATAAAGAAACAAAATATGCAGACAGTCAAGAACCCTACAGACGGATCTTCCTAATAGTAATACTCTTTGAAGAGGACGTGCCTGCAACCACAGCAGGACCGGAAGGGTTGTTTTGGGGGTGTCTTGGTCTCCTCAGATGCCAGGCAATCCCAAATATTACCTATAATAGTGAAAATAAACAAACAATAGTGCAGAGGGTATTACCCAAATAAAATAAATGAAAATAAACTCACCAGTCAACGCGTTTCGGTCTGTGCTGTTGCACAATTATTTGGATTATCACATTGTTATTTGGATTACCACATTGAATTTTGGAAGATTTTGAACTAGTGACAATCACATATTTTTGGATAGTGACATTCACGTTTGTTTGTTTCACTCTGCTAAGTTATTTGTGAGACTCTTTTTAGTTTTCTGTTTTGTTTTTTTGTTCTTTTGCTTCTATCACCATTATCTAAGAAATTAGTATTATTGTCATTTTTTCACTCTGCAATTCAACTGGACTGTAAACTATTTATTTTACTATTTTTGTTCACTTGTTAAGGTGATTATCTTGTCCAATTATCTTTGTGGATAAGTTTATTGGATTGTTACACTTAGTTTCACATATTTCACAATCGACTCTACACAACACTATTTTCACACAGAGACTTCTCATCTGTACAATATTATTTGCACAAAGATACTTTTCAATTACGATAGATATATGCTAAATACATAGTAGCATACAAATTTGAACAACATCTCATCATCATCACCACCTGCAGGAAGTTTCCAACATATAGCGAGAGGCTAACACAACCCCAAATAGTAAGAGCATTTTAAAAGGTAGAAGCTGGGGCACCAGTACACTTCGGCTCATTACACTAGTCACTTGGAAGAGGACAGTGTTTGTGATTTTATTAATCATTTGAGTGTTTAATTGTTTTTATTACTGATCACATAAGTTTTAAATTGTCTGTTTGTTACATGGATCCATGCATGTTTGAAAATAAAGTGTAATTTTATATTTTTTACTTTTAACAAGTCTCAATTGACTGCAGTTCATATTGTTCAGACCCAGCCTTTTTGGTGCTTTGGTATCAACACTTTATCTATGTAAAAAAAAGAAAGATATTTTACCTCAAAATGTCCTAAGTATTCATACCCCATTGTCAAGGACTTTAAACAGAAAATCAGTATGTCTGTCCCGGGACAGGCAAAGGAGCGAGCCTCGCGCACACTCCTGTTATTTCCCTATTCAGTTTAAGGAAGTTTACTATGAAATATCACAAGAGTTAAGTGAAATCTGATGAGCTTACAGTAAAAGAGTTCATGACCTCAGCACTGTTGATGCTGATTTGCTGCAGTTCATTTCTTCATTATTATTTTTTTTACCTGCAGCTGGGAAGTAACTGAAAGATAACTTTTTAAACAGCACTTAGGTGAGCTGAGGAAATTGTGAGGTAAAATATCTTCCTTTTTTACATAGAGATGCTCAGGTGATATTTTTCTGTCAGCTTTTTACAGTTATACTGCATCAGTTTCAAGGGATATAGCATTTGAGTATTATGGCCCTTTAACATCTAATTTGTTTCTGGTGACAGTAAAAAATTTTGCACCTCTATTTTCCCTGCTTTGTCCTTTCCTACTTTTCTGGGTTACCTCTCCTTGCTTGGCTATACGTCAGACTGGCATACCAGTGAGGTGGGAGAGATGAAGTCCTCTTAAAAGTTTTGTTAATCTTTGCCTCCTCCTAGTGACTTGGAGTTGAATCTCAGGCATAATGGATCGTCTATCATGAAAGAAATTAATTTATCAGGTAAGCATACATTTTGCGTGTTAAAGCAATAAGTTCATCTTTGTAGTATTTGACCTAGATTTGCTTTAGATTTTTTGGAAACCTAGACATATTGAAGTATTTTTCTTTGTCTACACTCGTTTTAAATAAATGATTATAAAGAATGTTTGTTTTTTAATTTCCCTTCCATTTTTCAGTATTAAATTCCTATTTATTGTTATTTTATATGGCTATATAGGGGATCACAAGAAATGGTTGTTTATCTGTTAAATATTGGTATGTAATATATAGGGATACACTTAGCAAGGGAGTTAATAATAAAGGCTGTGACACACTGCAAGCGATGCGGCGCAATGCGTAGCATAGCTTCTGAAGTTCAAATATTTCACCTATGAGCGCTCAGCTACGCGACCTGACGCAGCAGAGTGCTCAGAGATGAAAATGCAGGACACATTGAGCGCACACAGCCGCATCTACACGCTGTGCACCGCTCCGCTTGCAGTGTGTCACAGCCTTTATGGTGAATCCAATACAGAGCAAAAATGTCAAAATTGTCTCCGTAATTTAAGCACAGAAACTGGGAAAATCCTTGTTGATGAGATGCTGTTTAAACCTCTAAGGGTCTATTTCCCTGAAGCTCTCTGCTAAGGTGATATTAACCAAAAAGATAAATCTGTGCTACAAGAGGAAGTCGGGAAAGGAAAATGTTAATCTTGAAGACCTGTGCATCTCACTAAGGGGTATAACCTACATTTATGTATGCAAAGAACACATGCATTACAGTAGGATACTCAAAAAAAGCAGCTGAAAAATGGTAATGAATGTAAGAAATAAAAATCATAAATAAAAGTATGCATTAAAAATGAGATTAAACATATGCAATACATTTTACAGTATTAGTATGTAGCAAAAAAAATGTAAACCATGCATTAAAATTGCATGGAAAAAATCATACACTGTACAAATCTTATTAAAAGAACAATTTAATTTCAAAAAGCAAAAAAGTACTATTTTCAAAGCATACTTTATTAGCCTTGGCAAGAGTTGAACAGGGGCATTCCTTGGATATGTCTGAAGTTAACTCACAGGCCTCATAAAATTCTCTAAGTATGTTTGCTCCTATAGGTCCTTCTGTTTTATCTTGCAAAATGTAAGTTTGTCTCTAAATATTATTTGCATTATTACAGACAGAAAAGATACTGCATGTGCACTTAACTAGAAGCAAATTAAAGTTAAAGTACGCTGAAAAAAACCCTGCAATTTGATTTATATTTGCCTCAAAAACAATTTTGTTACCAGTGATGGTTTCCTCATTATATTTGCTCTCCCTTGCTAGATTCTCCATTCCAGAAAGCCTTGTTACTTTCTATGGGAGACAGTTCTGCCCAGGTGGTATGATATTTTACTTTATGACGGTAAATTTTAGAGAAATGGGTACCGAGGTCTAAGAGAGATAACCTTGAGTGAAGATAATCTTTTATTTGATTATATCACCTTTTTTTGATTTTTTTTTTACAGGAAATGCAGGAATTGTTGTTGCAAGTCAAGAAAAAGATAGTCCTGCCATAACTCTAAAGATAACCAAAAATGCCCCCAATATTATATGTGTGGATCTGGTTCTTGCATTAGAAGTCCAGCAAAATTGGCCTAGAAAAGCAAATGAAGGCATGAAGATTGACGAATGGTTAGGGACCAAAGTTAAAAGGGGATTTAAACTGACTCCTAACTATTATGTGCCAAAGCAAACCAACGAGGCAACAGAAGAAAATGGTAAAAATTTTTTGATTAGTCTCCACATACATGAAGGACAATGCTGTATACTCCTTTTTAATACTATTTAGATGCACCCCTATTAGTCATTTAATAATATTTAATTATCCTATCCACAATCCTATCTGTACTTCAATGACAAATAATCTGCCTGCTTTTATATTGAGGATGTTCTTCTTTCTACTAATCACAACTTTTTACTGGTGCATTCCTAACGGTATATTTATCGACCAGCCGCTGCTCCTTAAAGGGACACTGAACCCAAATTTTTTATTTTGTGATTCAGATAGAGCATGTAATTTTAAGCAACTTTCTAATTTACTCCTATTATCAAATTTTCTTCCTTCTCTTGGTATCTTTATTTGAAATGCAAGAATGTAAGTTTAGATGCCTGCCCATTTTTGGTGAATAACCTGGGTTATTCTTGCTGATTGGATGATAAATTCATCCTCCAATAAAAAAAGTGCTGTCCAGAGTTCTGAAACAAAAAAGAAGCTTAGATGCCTTCTTTTTCAAATAAAGTTAGCAAGTGAACGAAGAAAAATTGATAATAGGAGTAAATTAGAAAGTTGCTTAAAATTGCATGCTCTATCTGAATCACAAAAGAAAAAAATTGGGTTCAGTGTCCCTTTAACTCGTTCAGCACCTTTTAGGTGGCGGACTGTTATCACCCTGATCAGCTACGACCGTGATGATTGACACCCCCTGCTAGCGGTAGATTGGCTGTGAATGTGCAGAGGAATTGCACAAGCATTTCCAGAAATGCTTGTGTAATGACAAATTCCGACAGCATAGACTTTAATAATGTTACTCATACACTGCTAATTCACTCCATGCCCTATTCTACAACACTATATAATACTAACAGCTATCTTCCTGACTCAAATTATCTTCTTTTGTAATGGACAATAAGCATCTGTCTTCATATAAGCAAATGAGAATACTAAAAATATTTTTTTTTTGGTGCTTGAATTATCACAAAACTTACATGAGAACAACTAATACACAAAATAAAGCATATGTATAATAATGTATAAATTTAACTGTTTTCATTTTAAATTAGCACTTTAAAGTTGCCTGCTTAGCCACTGGCTGTAGGCTATAAAGGGAGCTGCCATGTAACTGTGCATTGTGTCACATGATCAAGAATCCCTCTACTGAGCATGTGTAAAACAGCTATTGCTGGCCTCTGCTGGTGCAATGTAGAAGAGTGTGCAAGTTGTTGCCTAGCAACAGATTTGACAGCTATTTTAATCTATTTTTTAAGAAAAGATAGAAATCATAAATATAATGGCTGCAATTGTTTTCAACAGCCTTTAGGTAGAGGTGGTATTTGCAATATATATTTTAAGGTGTGTGGGGGTTATGCACACACTTATATGTAAATATGTGTATACTCACACATATTAAGACAATTTAAAAGTTATTCATTGCTTTCTACTACCCTCCATTAGATGTTCTATTTGTCATTTTTATTTTGGGCTATATAAACACACCACTTTTTTTATTTTTTTATTGTTTATTATAATAAAATGTAAAGGTCCATAGGTAGTCATTGCTTTGTACCACCTTATAGTAGTAGCATTTGTCATTTTTATTTTTGGCTATGGGAATAAAAAAAAACATACCACATGATTATATATAATATATAAGATATAATACATTTATAATATGCTTGCTTTTAAAATCAAATATTGTTTTTAAAATGAGATAAAAAATTGGCAATTATAGCGCATGAGTAAACACCTACTGCCTGTGCACTTGATAGCACCTGCTGTTTGCAGAGCTGTTATCAGACGCTATAAAGTCTGCCACCAGAGAACACATATTTTGGTGTAGTGTGTGTTTTATCATGCAGTGCAGTTGATGTCAGAGCAAATAAGATATATTTGAGCAAAATGATGGCTGCAACTGTTTTATGTCCCTTTAAGTATGAACTGGCACTCTCCAGATGCTAGCCAAAGCTAACAGGAAAAACTACCATACATCATCTTCGTGCAGGTAGAAAATATTAACCCCTTGATTGCCAGGGGCAGTTACTGTGGAATGAACTCAGAGCCAAGGGGTTACACAGGAAGGAAAGTAATTTCTGATCTGCCTGATTAGTTCACTGATGATTCTTTACATATACACAAAATGCACAATTGTCCTGTTTGCTATATTTTCTCATAACTTTTTTTCTTTGCATATTTAGAAGAAACATGGCGCATTTCGTTTTCACACATTGAAAAGAATATACTGACGAATCATGGAAGTTTAAAAACCTGTTGTGAAAAAGGAGGGGAATCTTGCTGCAGGTCAGTAATTGCACTATTTTATAGACAAATCTAAGCAGTATTGTCCTGATTTCTTTCTAATGACACGGTGAGTCCACCGATCATCATTAATTATTGTTGGGCATATCACTCCTGGCGAGCAGGAGGAGGCAAAGAGCACCACAGCAAATCTGTTAAGTATAACTTCCCTACCCACAATCCCCAGTCATTCTCTTTGCCTGCGGTGCAAGGAAGAGGTGAAATTTCGGTGCCTGATTCTACAATCAAGATTTTATTATTTTAAATCAGAGTAGGTTTGCTCTGATCTTTCCTAGGGTCTAGCCTTAGCCCACGTCAGTCTGTTCAGTAGGGCAGTGGTGGCTTTTAAGCAATTGGGAACTTGTGGGGTACAATCCCCTCTGCGTTTTCCCAAACAGTTTTGCTGCCCTATTCAGGTAGCCTGAGTAAGCTTACTCAGTCTTTCTTTTTTCCACAGGTCCATGTGAGGGGTGGCACCCTCTCAAACCAAGTAAGCTGTCCTTCTGCCGGACAGATGAACAGTCAGGTAAGTGCCAAGTATATTTCTCCAACATAGGTGTGTCCGGTCCACGGCGTCATCCTTACTTGTGGGATATTCTCTTCCCCAACAGGAAATGGCAAAGAGCCCAGCAAAGCTGGTCATATGATCCCTCCTAGGCTCCGCCTACCCCAGTCATTCTCTTTGCCGTTGCACAGGCAACATCTCCACGGAGATGGCTAAGAGTTTTTTGGTGTTTAAATGTAGTTTTTATTCTTCAATCAAGTGTTTGTTATTTTAAAATAGTGCTGGTATGTACTATTTACTCTGAAACAGAAAAGAGAAGAAGATTTCTGTTTGTAAGAGGAAGATGATTTTAGCAAACGTTACTAAAATCGATTGCTGTTTCCACACAGGACTGTTGAGATGAAGTAACTTCAGTTGGGGGAAGCAGTTGGCAGACTTTTCTGCCTGAGGTATGACTGGCCACATTTCTAACACGACTTGGTAATGCTGGAAGGCTGTCATTTTCCCTATGGGGACCGGTAAGCCATTTTCTTAGATTAAGTAAAAGAATAAAGGCTTTATAAGGGCTTAAAAAACTGGTAGACATTTTTTCTGGGCTAAAACGATTACTTTGCTAAGCATATTTGACAGATTATAGCTCTTTATAGTTATTATAATCTTGGGGATTGTTGTTAAAAAACGGCAGGCACTGTATGGACACCTTTTTCAGATGGGGGCCTTCTCTAGTCATAGGCAGAGCCTAATTTTCGCGCCACTAATGCGCAGTTGTTTTTGGAAGGCAAGGCATGCAGATGCATGTGTGAGGAGCTAAGATCCACTGAAAAAGCTTATAGAAGGCGTCATTTGGTATCGTATTCCCCTCTGGGCATGGTTGGGTCTCAGCAAAGCAGATTCCTGGGACTGTATAGGGGTTAAATGTAAAAACGGCTCCGGTTCCGTTATTTTAAGGGTTAAAGCTTTCACATTTGGTGTGCAATACTTTTAAGGCTTTAAGACACTGTGGTGAAATTTTGGTGAATTTTGAACAATTGCTTCATACTTTTTCGCATATTCAGTAATAAAGTGTGTTCTGTTTAAAATTTAAAGTGACAGTAACGGTTTTATTTTAAAACGTTTTTTGTGCTTTGTTGACAAGTTTAAGCCTGTTTAACATGTCTGAACCATCAGATAAACGATGTTCTATATGTATGAAAGCCAATGTGTCTCCCCATTTAAATATATGTGATAATTGTGACATGGTGTCCAAACAAAGTAGGGACAATGATGCCACAGATAATAATAGTGCCCAAGATGATTCTTCAGATGAGGGGAGTAAGCATGGTCACAAGAGGCCCCTAGTACATCTAGTGCGCCAATACTTATTACTATGCAACAATTAACGGCTGTTATGGATAATTCTATTGCAAATATTTTATCTAAAATGCCTACTTATCAAAGAAAGCGCGATTGCTCTGTTTTAAACACTGAAGAGCAAGAGGACGCTGATGATAACGTTTCTGACATACCCTCAAACCAATCTGAAGGGGCCAGGAGGGAGGTTTTGTCTGAGGGAGAAATTTCAGATTCAGGAAAAATTTCTCAACAAGCTGAACCTGATGTTGTAACATTTAAATTTAAATTAGAACATCTCCGCGCACTGCTTAAGGAGGTATTATCTACTCTGGATGATTGTGACAATTTGGTCATTCCAGAGAAATTATGTAAGATGGACAAGTTCCTAGAGGTTCCGGTGCCCCCCGATGTTTTTCCTATACCCAAGCGGGTGGCGGACATAGTAAACAAGGAATGGGAAAGGCCCGGCATACCTTTTGTTCCTCCCCCTATATTTAAGAAATGATTTCCTATAGTCGACCCCAGAAAGGACTTATGGCAGACAGTCCCTAAGGTCGAGGGGGCGGTCTCTACTCTAAACAAACGCACTACTATTCCCATAGAAGATAGTTGTGCTTTTAAAGATCCTATGGATAAAAAATTAGAGGGTTTGCTTAAAAAAATGTTTGTTCAGCAAGGTTACCTTCTTCAACCAATTTCATGCATTGTTCCTGTCACTACGGCAGCGTGTTTCTGGTTCGAAGAACTAGAAAAGTCGCTCAATAAAGAATCTTCGTATGAGGAGGTTATGGACAGAGTTCATGCACTCAAATTGGCTAACTCTTTTATTCTAGATGCCGCTTTGCAATTAGCGAGATTAGCGGCGAAAAATTCAGGGTTTGCTATCGTGGCGCGCAGAGCGCTCTGGCTAAAGTCTTGGTCAGCGGATGTGTCTTCCAAGACAAAATTGCTTAACATCCCTTTCAAGGGCAAAACACTGTTTGGTCCTGATTTGAAAGAGATTATTTCAGACATCTCCGGAGGAAAGGGCCACGCCCTTCCTCAGGATAGGTCTTTTAAGGCTAGAAATAAGCCTAATTTTCGTCCCTTTCGCAGAAACGGACCAGCCTCTACTTCTACATCCTCTAAGCAAGAGGGTAATACTTCTCAACCCAAACCAGCCTGGAGACCGATGCAAGGCTGGAACAAGGGTAAGCAGGCCAAGAAGCCTACCACTGCTACCAAAACAGCATGAAGGGATGGCCCCCGATCCGGGACCGGATCTGGTGGGGGGCAGACTTTCTCTCTTTGCTCAGGCCTGGGCAAGAGATGTTCAGGATCTTTGGGCACTAGAAATAGTCTCTCAAGGTTATCTCCTGGAATTCAAGGAACTACCCCCAAGGGGAAGGTTCCACAGGTCTCAATTATCTTCAAACCAAATAAAAAGACTGGCATTCTTACATTGTGTAGAAGACCTGTTAAAGATGGGAGTAATTCATCCAGTTCCAATAAGAGAACAAGGGATGGGGTTTTACTCCAACCTGTTCATAGTTCCCAAAAAAGAGGGAACATTCAGACCAATTCTAGATCTCAAGATCCTAAACAAATTTCTCAGGGTTCCATCGTTCAAAATGGAAACCATTCGAACGATCCTTCCTACCATCCAGGAAGGTCAATTTATGACCACGGTGGATTTAAAGGATGCGTACCTCCATATTCCTATCCACAAGGAACATCATCAGTTCCTAAGGTTCGCTTTTCTGGACAAGCATTACCAGTTTGTGGCACTTCCATTCGGATTAGCCACTGCTCCGAGAATTTTCACAAAGGTACTAGGGTCCCTTCTAGCGGTTCTAAGACCAAGGGGCATTGCAGTAGTACCGTACTTGGACGACATCCTGATTCAAGCGTCGTCTCTGTCAAAAGCAATGGCTCATACGGACATCGTCCTAGCCTTTCTCAGATCTCACGGATGGAAAGTGAACATAGAAAAAAGTTCTCGACTTGGGAACAATAATAGACTCCTTAGAAATGAGGATTTTTCTGACAGAGGTCAGAAAATCAAAACTTCTAAGCTCTTGTCAAGTTCTTCATTCTGTTCTTCGTCCTTCCATAGCGCAGTGCATGGAAGTAATAGGATTGATGGTTGCAGCAATGGACATAGTTCCTTTTGCACAAATTCATCTAAGACCATTACAACTGTGCATGCTCAGACAGTGGAATGGGGATTATACAGACTTGTCTCCGACGATTCAAGTAGATCAAAGGACCAGAGATTCACTCCGTTGGTGGCTAATCCTGGACAACCTGTCACAGGGAATGAGCTTCCGCAGACCAGAGTGGGTCATTGTCACGACCGACGCCAGTCTGGTGGGCTGGGGCGCGGTCTGGGAACCCCTGAAAGCTCAGGGTCTATGGTCTCGGGAAGAATCTCTTCTCCCGATAAACATTCTGGAACTGAGAGCGATATTCAATGCTCTCAAAGCTTGGCCTCATCTAGCAAAGGCCAAATTCATAAGGTTTCAATCAGACAACATGACGACAGTTGCATATATCAACCATCAGGGGGGAACAAGGAGTTCCCTGGCGATGGAAGAAGTGACCAAGATAATTCCATGGGCGGAGGATCACTCCTGCCACTTGTCTGCAATCCATATCCCAGGAGTGGAAAATTGGGAAGCGGATTTTCTGAGTCGTCAGACATTCCATCCGGGGGAGTGGGAACTCCACCCGGAAATCTTTGCCCAAATAACTCAATTATGGGGCATTCCAGACATGGATCTGATGGCGTCTCGTCAGAACTTCAAGGTTCCTTGTTACGGGTCCAGATCCAGGGATCCCAAGGCGACTCTAGTAGATGCACTAGTAGCACCTTGGACCTTCAACCTAGCTTATGTTTTCCCACCGTTTCCTCTGATTCCCAGGCTGGTAGCCAGGATCAACCAGGAGAGGGCTTCGGTGATCTTGATAGCTCCTGCGTGGCCACGCAGGACTTGGTATGCAGACCTGGTGAATATGTCATCGGCTCCACCATGGAAGCTACCTTTGAGACAGGACCTTCTTGTTCAAGGTCCATTCGAACATCCGAATCTGGTTTCTCTCCAACTGACTGCTTGGAGATTGAACGCTTGATTTTATCAAAGCGTGGGTTTTCAGATTCTGTAATAGATACTCTGATTCAGGCTAGAAAGCCTGTGACTAGAAGAATTTACCATAAGATATGGAAAAAATATATCTGTTGGTGTGAATCTAAAGGATTCCCATGGAACAAGATAAAAATTCCTAGGATTTTATCCTTTCTACAAGAGGGTTTGGAGAAGGGATTATCTGCAAGTTCTCTGAAGGGACAGATTTCTGCGTTATCTGTTTTACTTCACAAAAGGCTGGCAGCTGTGCCAGACGTTCAAGCGTTTGTTCAGGCTCTGGTTAGAATCAAGCCTGTTTACAGACCTTTGACTCCTCCCTGGAGTCTTAATCTAGTTCTTTCAGTTCTTCAAGGGGTTCCGTTTGAACCCTTACATTCCGTAGATATTAAGTTATTATCTTGGAAAGTTTTGTTTTTGGTTTCAATTTCTTCTGCTAGAAGAGTTTCTGAGTTATCTGCTCTGCAGTGTTCTCCGCCCTATCTGGTGTTCCATGCAGATAAGGTGGTTTTGCGTGCTAAGCCTGGTTTTCTTCCGAAAGTTGTTTCCAACAAGAATATTAACCAGGAGATAGTTGTACCTTCTTTGTGCCCGAATCCAGTTTCAAAGAAGGAATGTTTGTTACACAATTTGGACGTAGTCCGTGCTCTAAAATTCTATTTAGAGGCCACTAAAGATTTCAGACAAACTTCTTCTTTGTTTGTTGTTTATTCTGGTAAAAGGAGAGGTCAAAAAGCAACTTCTACCTCTCTTTCTTTTTGGCTTAAAAGCATTATCCGTTTGGCTTATGAGACTGCCGGACGGCAGCCTCCTGAAAGAATCACAGCTCACTCCACTAGGGCTGTGGCTTCCACATGGGCCTTCAAGAACGAGGCTTCTGTTGACCAGATATGTAAGGCAGCGACTTGGTCTTCACTGCACACTTTTGCCAAATTTTACAAATTTGATACTTTTGCTTCTTCAGAGGCTATTTTTGGGAGAAAGGTTTTGCAATCCGTGGTGTCTTCCATTTAGGTGACCTGATTTGCTCCCTCCCTTCATCCGTGTCCTAAAGCTTTGGTATTGGTTCCCACAAGTAAGGATGACGCCGTGGACCGGACACACCTATGTTGGAGAAAACAGAATTTATGCTTACCTGATAAATTACTTTCTCCAACGGTGTGTCCGGTCCACGGCCCGCCCTGGTTTTTTTAATCAGGTCTGATGAATTATTTTCTCTAACTACAGTCACCACGGTATCATATGGTTTCTCCTATGCATATTTCCTCCTGTACGTCGGTCGAATGACTGGGGTAGGCGGAGCCTAGGAGGGATCATATGACCAGCTTTGCTGGGCTCTTTGCCATTTCCTGTTGGGGAAGAGAATATCCCACAAGTAAGGATGACGCCGTGGACCGGACACACCGTTGGAGAAAGTAATTTATCAGGTAAGCATAAATTCTGTTTTTTTCTTTATTAAAAGGAATCTTTGGCACTTAAGCAGTTAATTCTGTAGGGTGACGTGTATCATTGACCCTATAGGGTTAATTACAAGGCATACAACAGGCACTGTGGACGATGGGGAATGTTTTACTTTTGGCTCAGTTTGTCCTTAGCACTGGTCGTTATTCAGTTCAGGACTTTAGGAGAGTGTGCCGTTTTTTTAATTTAAAATGTAGCAATAGTCATTCTTTTTTCTGTGTTTTGCGGTCTTAATGGCTGCTGGGACCGCCCCTGATTACGGAGAGGTGGTTTCCTTTGAAGTCGTCAGTCAGTTTGGCGCACTTCTGCCTGAGAAGGAAGATCCAACTTCCTGTGTACGGAGCGGATACGCAGTTGCGGCGGCTCTGCTCTAGTTTGATCTCAGCCGTTTATCTGCGGTGTACAGCATGACAAACGGATTGTTTACTTTTGAGTCTCCTTCTCTGTCGGCAGGACAGGTAGGCACCTCAGCAGGAAGCTGAGGTGTAGTGGGTGCATGGAGGGTTAAAGATTATATTGCTCTCTTAGCATTTTCATTGTGGATTAAATTTAATTTAAAGGGGCAGTAAAGTTTTTTTCCTATAAAAGTAAAATAAAAACTGTCCTACATGTGGTTTGTGTTTTTTTTTTAAATAACTTTTTATTGAGGTTAAAAAGCAATACAAAACAAAATAAGAGTTGCCACATAGACACATTTTTTGTCAATAAGGGATAATTACAGAAAGCACTGCAAATTTCAAGCTTGATGAAGTACACATCTTGAAAAGTTTGAGTTGAGAACATATTGTTTGTAAGCATCAAACGATCACATAAATATAATTTGCAATAAAGAATTCCCATCTTGTAATATTCTATTGGTGGCAAAATGAGACATACACAAACCTCGTTTTTCTATATGAGAAGAGGTATTTAACCCCTTTGCAAATATTAACTGTAGGATTAAGAGTATATTATCCCTTATTAGATAGTGGCCACTATTGGACCATACCAACTATTTGTCAGGCATACATAAGGGACATTTGAGGGGAAGGGGGAAAAAGGGGCCGCTTTTGGACCCTAGTACATTTTTTTTTTTTTTTAAAAAGCCAGTTAAGTGACTGCGTAACTGCATAGACTGGGCCCACCCTACCCTAAAGGGAGGGGTACTATTCTTACTACCGAGGAAACAGTTATCTATAACTCTTAGGCAGCATAAATAAATATGAGTATCATCACATATAAAGCATAGTGATATATTTGTACGACGGGTTACTATAGACTCTAGCCTCATGAAACTTCTATAAGGTAAGTTAAAGACATAGACACCACATGGTTTAGTTGTGATATTGCATCCAGAGTTATGTAGGGGTTAGTAGACTGCTAGTTACATTTCAGGTTAAGCTGAAGGGCTAAGGTGAGATGTAAGCCCCAAAGTTACATCAATAAAAGTTCTTGACACATAACAAGCCATAATTACCTTTACAGAAAGCTGGAATAGATATGCAGGCCTCCTATTATACAAACCATTAACTGACAAAGGAGAATATCTGTAGAGGCATATTTTAAGCTATTCTGTCTAAGCACTTTCTAGAGGCGATGAAAATATTTCCACTAATATGGTAAGTAACTGCTCAAGGTTATTGTGAAAAGAAATACTATCCTCTATAGTAAGGGATTATCATAATAAGGGAAATCTTAATATGAAAGAGGTCAAACTGTCTCAGTCATAGCCCACTCTCCATTTTATATCACATTGTATATATAAGTTATATCATAGAGTGTGTACTATGATAATTAGTATATGTTAGAGAAAAATGAGTAAAACACAAGAACTAGAATACAAAAATCCTAAAGTATATGCTAACATGTAAAATAACAAGAGATAAAGAGAGAACAAAACACAAAATGGAGTAGCAAAGAGCCTACCCCAGATATCAGCTTGGAGGGCATTATTAAAGGTATCCCAGCTAGACTGTGTGTCAAAATGTCACTGGACCTCTTGAAGCTTTAACCAGAATCCTAGACAAACCTCCTGAAAGGTAACATACATAGTTGTCTATCATGTATGTAGGAGCTCATCCGATACCAATTTTAACTCCACCAGATGTTAGGGGACAGTTTTTTCCCAGTATTGAGTGATCAAATAGGTATGTGAGCGGGGTCTGCCACGTCTTACCCCACAAGCAAATTCTTGAAGAAGTCCCATATGGAGGATCCGCACTTGCTGAAGCCTGGGGATCGCAAACTGAATCACTCCGTTGGATCTCTAAGCTGGCCGCCGGTGAGGACATTCTTCTTTGCATACCCGCTGCGTGTTTAACTTGACGAGTCCAGCAAAGCAGGGCCTGTACATGTCGTGGAGCCCAATTTCTAGTGCGAGTCTGTAAAGTTGCAATGGTTTCTTGCTCAATCGGCACACCGCGTTCTCCTCTTAATGATTGGGGAGCTGCTTTCGCAAACTTGGTTTCAGCTGACACGGGGATGTTGAAGTGCTTAGGGGACTTGTGTCTCTCAGATTCATTCTCGGAAATGCAAGAGGCTTGGTTAGTTCCAGTAGATGGGGGTTCATCGCTATTATGTGGCTTGCTACACGGGGGTATCACCCCAAATGCTAGGCATAACTGCTGTTCTAGGCTCTGAAACTGCTCAGCAATCATCTGCGCTAACCTCCGTTCCCATATAGTAAGCCGGTCACTGACCGGGACATCATTTTCGCCATGTGTGCCTTTTTCCCAGAGCATGGTTTCCTTCTGTGTGCTATCAGGCCCAGCCATCTTAGTTGAGGGTGGTTTTACAGTTCTGTATCCTATTACAGGATATTTTAACCCCAGAGTTTGGGGGGGGTAACTATGCGGCAGCCCCAGACCTATGCTTCTACCTCTCCACAGGCGTTGTTTCTAGAGATCCTCACAATACCTGAGCGTAGCCATTGCAGCCCAGGTATTCTCTGCGGTATCTGAGACGCTGTCTGCTTTTCCCTTGCTGCAGAGAAAGCACAAAAAAAGGACATTTTAAAGTCAGTGAGTAAAGTTGAGTAGTCCAGTTGGGGCTACTCAAAGTGCTTCTTCTCAGAAGTCTGAGGAGGAAGACACTTCGGTAGCATCTGAGGGTGAAATCTCAGATTCAGACAGTATAATTACTTCTTATGCTGAAGTTGTATCCTTCAGATTTAAGCTGGAACACCTCCGTCTGTTACTTAAAGAGGTTTTGGCTACTTTTGACGACTCCGATACGACTATTGTAGTCAACCCTAGGAAGTCTAGTAAACTAAACAAGTACTTTGATGTTCCCTCCGCGGTGGAGGTATTCCCTGTGCCAAACCGTGCTACAGAGATTATTGCACGGAGTGGGAGAGACCTGGAATTCCTTTTCCTACATCTCCAATTTTTAAGAAAATGTTTCCAATAGCTGACTCTATTAAGGAGTCTTGGCAGACGATTCCTAAGGTGGAAGGGGCGATCTCTACCTTGGCTAAGAGAACCACTATCCCTATAGAGGATAGCGGTTCTTTTAAGGATCCAATGGATAAGAAGTTGGAGGCATTGTTAAAGATGTATGTTCACCAGGGTCTCCAATGGCAGCCTGCGGTGTGTATTGGTACTGTCACCAGCGCGGCAGCTTACTGGTTTGATGCTTTATCTGATTCTATTCAGACAGATACTCCTCTTAAGGAGATCCAGGACAGGATTAAGGCTCTTAAGTTAGCCAATTCCTTTATCATGGATGCTTCCTTACAAGTCATTAAGCTGGGAGCAAAAATATCTGGTTTTGCGGTGCTAGCTCGCAGAGCCTTATGGTTGAAGTCCTGGTCTGCGGATGTTTCGTCCAAGTCCAAGCTCTTGGCGATTCCTGTAAGGGTAAGACCTTGTTTGGACCTGATTTGGCTGAAATAATTTCTGACATTACAGGTGGAAAGGGATCCTTTAGAGGTAAACCCTCCCCTCCTTTCTCCAAGCAGGAACAATCCAAGTCTTCCTGGAAGCCTAGTCAGTCTTGAAAAAAGGGGGAACAGTCTAAGAAGCCGGCAGCTGATTCCAAGTCAGCATCCGGGAGCAGATCCAGTAGGGGGAAGACTTTCTCAATTTGCTCAAGCCTGGATACAAGATGTTTTGGATCCCTGGGCGGTGGACATCGTATCCATGGGGTACAAAATAGAATTCAAGACTTTCCGTCCCAGAGGCAGGTTCCTCCTCTCAAGATTATCTGTAGACCAGATAAAGAGAGAGGTGTTCTTATATTGTGTCAAGGACCTTTCCACCCTGGGAGTAATAGATCCAGTTCCTCCACAGGAACAGGGTCTGGGATTTTACTCAAATCTGTTCTTGGATCCCAAAAAAGAGGGAACTTTCAGACCGATTCTAGACCTGAAGTGTCTAAACTATTCGTTCCATTCTTCCTTTGGTCCAAGAAGGTCAGTTCATGACAACAATAGACCTAAAGGATGCATACCTTCATGTTCCTATTCACAAGGATCATGACAAGTTTCTGAGATTTGCATTCTTGGACAATCATTTTCAGTTTGTGGCTCTTCCATTTGGCCTTGCCACAGCTCCCAGAATTTTTCAAAGGTTCTGGGGGCCCTATTGGCAGTGTTCCGGTCTTGGGGCATTGTAGTGGCGCCATATTTGGACAACATTCTGGTTCAGGCGCCACCTTTTCAACAAGCAAACTACCATACAGAGACCTTGTTGTCTTTTCTTCGCTCCCAACCTTGTTGTCTTTTCTTCGCTCCCACGGATGGAAGGTGAATCTGGGAAAAAGTTATTTGGTTCCAGCTACAAGGGTAGTGTTCTTGAGGACCATAATAGATTCTCTATCGATGAAAATATTTCTGACAGAGGTCAGAAAGTCCAAGATTTTCGACTCTTGACTTGCCTTTCAGTCCTCTCCTCGGCCGTCAGTTGCTCAATGTATGGAGGTAATTGGTCTGATGGTAGCCTCCATGGACATCATACCGTTCGCTTGGTTCAATCTCAGAGCTCTGCAGTTATGCATGCTAAGGCAATTTTAACAACTTTCCAATTTACTTCATTTTTCTTTGCTTCTTTGTATCCTTTGTTAAAGAGTAATCCAAGGTGAGCTCAGGAACGTGCACATGTGTTTAGCCCTCTAGAAGCAGTGTTTGCAACAGTGTTTATAGTAGTGTTATTCAATGTTTCATATGTACACTATGGTTATCAAGAGAACAAAAAAAAAAAAAAAAAACAATAATAAAGGTAAATTGGAAAGTTGTTTAAAACTGCATGCTCTATTGGAATCATTAAAGCTTTTTGGCGACCTGATCAAACTTTAAATCCCTGTTATTTTAAGGAGAACATAAAACCTCAGCAATTAATATTATGAGACTAAATCTTCTGGGTTTTTTTCTAACATTCAGTGTAGTGTTAAAGAAATAAGCAGAGCCACAGTTTAGATGGGTATACTGCTAAATCTCTCCCTGACCTAGTGACTACTGGAGAGGAGCAGTTTCTCTGTACTGTCTGGGTCATAGGAGATGGGGTATAAGGTGCTGATTTTTTTATTAAAATAAAGATTGTTTTTATTTTCTGAGTTCTCTGGTTTTCAAACCTTAGCTATGGAGGATTCTGATTCTTCCTCTAGTACTGAGAGTGATATCTGTGTATATTGTGAGGAGGCCTCGGTAAATCCGCCCTCGCTATTATGTTCCATATCACGTGATAAGGTGTTCTCCTCAAATAATGTTGTCATATTTGAAAGCACTGAGCCTTCCACCTCTGAGGAGTCCTCGTCCCATGAGGTGCGCTCCCTACAGTCATCTTTTTCTACACATGCAGCTTCCCCTTGCCTAATCCTCCATCTGGAGGGGGACTTTTTACACCAGGCGTTACTACTCAGTTTCATACGGTAGTGTCTGCGGCCTTTAATGCTTTACCTCGCACTGCTAAGCACAAGCGAAAGGTTAAATTGTGCACTCCTACCCAGGGGGCATCATGTAGTTTGTCGGTTATACCTGATCAGTTATCTGAGGATGCGGTTCTCTCTGAGGCTTCAGAGTTTAAACTTTCTGGGTTGGTGGCTGCTGCCTCTACTCCTCCGAAGGTGAAGGATCTAGATTTTAGATTTAGAGTAGATCGTCTATGCTTTAAACTAAAGGAAGTTTTGACTGTATTAGAGGTTCCTAGGCCCGAACGGCCAGTTGAACCTCTGAGTCCTAAATCAGATGGCAAACTTGATTAAGGGCGAGGGGGGCAGGATGGAGATCCTCTTCTCCTTCGTCTATTTTTAGCTTTCCCGGTTCCGGGTTCTATTGGAGGGTTGGTTCTTTCTTATCCCATCCCTACTTGGCTGACCTTATTTGTACACTTGCCAAATGTCTTACTATCCCGTTTGAGGACAGTTAGTCGTTCTTAGAGCTGCTGGATATAAGGATAGAAACTCTTTTTAATGAAGATGTTTCATCAAGGGATATTTATTTTTACTGGTGGCGTCTGTTGCCACATATGATGGAGCTTATTAGGGGGGTCTCCTCGATCGAGGTGGTGAGTGATTCCCTCTACAACTCCAGTAGGAATTACGGTCTTAGAGCTTATAATTCTTTTATCTATGATACAACACATCTTCCTGACCCTAAGCTAGGGCTTCAGGTTTTCTCTGTTCAGAGCCGCTCTGACAGATATGACTTCTGAGTCTAATTTATTTCCTCCTTACTTAAGGGAAATTTTTTTGTTCCATTAGTTCTGATAAAGTTAAACGTCAGAGACCTTCGCTCTGCAAGAGCAATCCATGAGTTCTCTGAAGCAGGCTTAGTCTTGGTATAAGTCCAAGCATGGTTCGTATAGGGGGCAGACTGTCGCTCCCTCCAGTCTCTTGACGCAGAAACGTGCAGGAACCATAGGTTCTAAGGGGTCATAGATTAGGATTAAGTCTCAGCCACCCAGGCGCAGATTCCTTTTCTAAGACCTGCCTTCCGGGCAGAAGAAAGGGAAGCCTTTCGGGGGTGTGTGCATGATTTGTCCTCCTTTGGAGTTTACTGTCCTGGTGCCCCTCGCTGAGAGTTTTGGGATCCTATTCAAACCATACAGTGGTCCCAAAGAAGGGGGAACTTCCGTCCAATTCTGGACCTAACATGCTTAATATTAGTTTATAATGTCTCCTCGCTCAAGATGGAGACAATAGCGTCTTTTTTCCCTCGGTTCAGGAGGGGCAGTTCATGACTACTATAGACTGAAGGAGGCTTTCCTTCACGTTCCAATCCTTAAGGAACATTCTGGTTCCTCAGGTTTGCATTACTGGACCAGCACTTCCAGTTCATTGATCATTAATTTGGTCTATCTACTGCTCCAGGAATTTTTACAAGAATTTGGAGTTTACCAGTAGCTCCTTTCTCTGACGAGATTCGGGTTCAGGTACCATTGTTTCGTCTGGCAGAAGACCATTCGGAATCTCTCCTCTGTCTTCTTCGATCCGATGGATGGAAGATACATTGAAACAGAATTTTCTTGTACTAGGCACCGGGATGGATTTCCTGGGTGCTATTTTAGTCTCCATAGACATGAGTATTTCTATCAGACCAGAGACATTACATGTTAGTTTCAACATGTCATGCTCTCCAGACCTCCTGAGGGCCGTATAGAGGTGTTTGGTCTCATAAGGGCTCGCATTGACATCTTTCCTTTGCCAGGTTCCATCTCAGGCCGTTGCAACAGTGTGGGCTGAGGCAGTGAAATGGCGAGCATCGAATCTGTCTCATCAGATTGTTTGGACATCCGGTCGAGAGCATCGCTCTCATGATGGTTTTATCCGGATCTACTGTCCTGAGGGACATCTTTCTCCAGACTATCCTGGGACGCAGTCTATCAGGATAAGGAGATGTTTGAGGTGCCAGTAAAGCACTGGGCCTGTGGAATCAGGAGGAAAGCTTCCTTCCGATTATCTTTTGGATATTCAGGCAAATCTACAATGCTCTGAAGGCTTGGCCCCTTCTGGATTCGTCCCAGTATGTCAAATTCCAATCAGATAAGATATCCTCGGTGGTTTAGATCAACCATCAAGGGGAATGAGAAGCTCCCTAGGATGAGGGAAATTTTTCGGATTCTGGAGTAAGTGGAGACCCACGTCTGTTTGCTGTCAGTGTTCCACATTCCGGGTGTGGACAACTGGGGGGCGGATTTTCTCAGTAGACAATCCTTTCATCCCGGAGAATGGTTTCTCCATCTGAGTTGTTTGCGGGGATTTGCATCCATTGGGGGACGCAGAAGATAGATCTCAGGATGTCCTGTCTCTTTACCAAGCTACACCAATATGGGTAGAGGTTCAGGATCCTCAGGCGGAGGGTCTTTTTGTTTATCAAAACTCTAGATTCTCTGAGGCTGGCTGTGTGGAGTTTGAACGTTTAGTCCTAGCCTAGAGAGGGTTTTTTGGGAGAGTCATGTTACTCTCATTCATGCTCGTAGGCCTGTTACGCGTCGCATCTTTCATCAGGTGTGGAGTGCTTCTTTTTCTGGTGTAAGAGCGTGGTTTATCCTGGTATAAAGTTAAGGCTGCCAGGATTCTTTCTTCGCCAGGATGGTCTGGAGAAGGGCCCTTTTCTGCCAGTTCCCAGAGGGGGCAGATTTCGGCCCTGTCTGTTTTGCTACACAGGAGGCTCGCTGAGCTTCTTGAGGTTTAGTCTTTTGTCGAGGCTCTGATTAGAATCAGACCTGTGTTTAGATCTTTGCTCCTCCTTGGAGTTTTAATTTTGTTATGTTTTTTTCAACGGGCTCTGTTTGAGTCTATGCATGCAGTGACATTAAGGGGTTGTCCTGGAAGGTTCTTCTTCTACTGGTTATTATCTCTGCACGCAGAGTACCTGAGATTGCTGTCTGGAAATATGAGTCCCTTATCTGGTGTTCCATCCTGATAAGGCTGTCCTACGTACCATAGAAGAGAGAAAGCGGTAGTGCCGCTCCAGAATTCTTACATGCAGGTGAAGATCCAGAGACACGCCATGGTGAGGGGAGTAAAAGGAAAATGCCGGCTGCTAGCAACAGTGAAGAAAGTCTTTTATTTATCCATTAAAACAGCAAACGGTTACAAAACACAAGATGGAGGGGCTCAGCTGTTCTTATGCATTTCACGCCCATAGGCGCTTACTCATAGAACCTGAGCACAGGTAAAAATGAAGCTATGTTTAAAGGCCCAGTATCCAATCAGATGCATTGCTAAAATGACGTGTGTCTGTAGTAAATGCATGTATAGAGTAAATACTCGTGGGTAAAGGGCCATACTTAAAGATAGCCACATCTAAAATCAAATTTGACATTTACATGCAGAGATGGTAAAAAAGATTGGCTAAAACCTAGGATACTTCATAAGAGTTTCTTAAGAATAGAGAAAAACAAATCAGATAACTGAATTACTTATGGCATTTAATACTTGCTAATCTACCCTACATGGAATAATTAATAAAATGTTAGATAATTCATAAGTTACTAAACAAAAAATATATATTCACAATTGATATTCATACACAATAAGCGGAACAATAAACATGCAACTTAATATATAAATAAATAAATAGATATATTCATCCATAAGTGCATGTGTGCAAGTATATATGTGAATCCATTATATTTGATAATATTTAAATTTTTTGAAGATAGTAACCTCACATCATTACTATTAGATTGCATATTGGCATGCAGAGCCAAATATGCTAATAATGATAATGATAAAAATAATAATAATAATAGTGGTTATAATTTTCATGATGTCACTCTACAAAATAACGCATGTCCCATTCGACTTCATTCCCTGTGGGGATTGTGTTTTCAATTTATAGATCCTGAAGAGTTCCTTCTTATCTAGGATCTTATTTAGATTCCCTCCCCTTAAGGTAATTTTAGCTATGTCTATGATTCTTACTTTAAGATTGGGGACATTAGTTAGGTGAAAGAGATTAAAATACCTGGCTACAGCCGAATCCTTGTTGAAATTTTTAACATCTCTCAAATGCTCCCTGGCATGTGATCTGAAATCTCTGGAAGATTGTCCCACATATTGAACCCCACACATATTACAATCCAATAAATAAATAAATAATATTCTTAGTAAGACATGTTGCATAGAATTCAATATGGAATATGTCTCCTGTGACGTGGCTAGCAAATGTACTGCCAAACTCCATATTCTCACAAGTAAGACAATTAGTTAGGTGTGCTCGGAAGTTGCCTTTGCCCCTAAGCCAGGTGCTTCTGGAAATTATATTGGAGTTAACCATACTTGGAGACAATTTTGTGGCCAAAGTGGGCGGTTACATGTTGCATGTTCTGGATGTTATGTATTTCCTACTCACCCACAATTATTTTATTTTTTATTCTGAATTTTATTTACAAAAGCAAGGCACAGCAAAATTTGCCCCCTCATTTATTTGTGGGTGAGTGGGAACATAAAAATATCTATAACAATAAAGGTGGTAGGGACTTCAGGCCGGACATACTCATGTACATGAGGTATATAGATGATTTGATCTTTATAGTGAGGGACACTTTCTTATTTGATGACTTCTTAAGTTATATTAATGATAATGACATCAACCTCAGGTTTACGGGAGAAATGTTCTCTGATGAGGTGAATTTTCTAGACTTAACTTTACTGGGTGATCCTATTACTGGAAGGATCATCTCTAAAATCTATTGAAAAGAGACAGCAGGGAACACCATCCTGCATGCCTCTTCTTGCCACCCCAAACACCTGGTTAATTCTATTCCAAGGGGGCAGTTTATTAGGTTAATGCGTTATGCCAACACTTTAGAAAACTATACCCAAGGAGCACAAGAGCTCATACAAAGGCTCAAGCTAAGAGGATATGATGAGACACTTTTACAAAATACTTTTGAGGAAATTAAATCATGGGAAGACAAGCCAAATAAATATTCCACAGCTGACAACAAAAAATACCTTAATGAACAAGATATAGTCTTTTCCACCGAATACTCAGTACATTACAATACTATTTGCAATATTATTAGGAAACACTTAAATGTTTTAAAGGGGGACGACACTTTACAACCATATGTAAAAAAATTCAGATTTGTCGCAAAGAAACTGCCCACTTTGGCCACAAAATTGTCTCCAAGTATGGTTAACTCCAATAAAATTTCCAGAAGCACCTGGCTTAGGGGCAAAGGCAACTTCAGAGCACACCTAACTAATTGTCTTACTTGTGAGAATATGGAGTTTGGCAGTACATTTGCTAGCCACGTCACAGGAGACATATTCCATATTGAATTCTATGCAACATGTCTTACTAAGAATATTATTTATTTATTGGATTGTAATATGTGTGGGGTTCAATATGTGGGACAATCTTCCAGAGATTTCAGATCACGTGCCAGGGAGCATTTGAGAGATGTTAAAAATTTCAACAAGGATTCGGCTGTAGCCAGGCATTTTAATCTCTTTCACCTAACTAATGTCCCTAATCTTAAAGTAAGAATCATAGACATAGCTAAAATACCCTTAAAGGACCAGTCAACACAGTAGATTTGCATAATCAACAAATGCAAGATAGCAAGACAATGCAATAGCACTTAGTCTGAACTTCAAATGAGTAGTAGATTTTTTTTCTGACAATTTTAAAAGTTATGTCTTTTTCCACTCCCCCTGTACCATGTGACAGCTATCAGCCATTCACAAATGCATACACGTACCATGTGACAGCCAACAGACACTCACAAATGCATACACACTTATTTCTCCAACATTGGTGTGTCCGGTCCACGGCGTCATCCATAACTTGTGGGAATATTCTCTTCCCCAACAGGAAATGGCAAAGAGCACAGCAAAAGCTGTCCATATAGTCCCTCCTAGACTCCGCCCACCCCAGTCATTCTCTTTGCCGTTGCACAGGCAGCATCTCTACGGAGATGGTGAAGAGTATGTGGTGTTTAGTTGTAGTTTTTTTATTCTACTATCAAGAGTTTGTTATTTTAAAATAGTGCTGGTATGTACTATTTACTCTGAAACAGAAAAGGATGAAGAGTTCTGTTTGTGAGAGGAGTATGATTTTAGCAGCAGTAACTAAAATCGTTTGCTGTTTCCACGTAGGACTGTTGAGATGAGATAACTTCAGTTGGGGGAAACAGTTAGCAGACTTCTCTGCTTAAGGTATGACTAGCCATATTTCTAACAAGACTGTGTAATGCTGGAAGGCTGTCATTTTTCCCCTCATGGGGACCGGTAAGCCATTTTCTTAGTCTCAAACAGAATAAAGGGCTTAATATGGGCTATAAAACTGGTAGACACTTTTATGGGCTAGATCGATGGCTTTATTTGGGCATTTTATACAGCTTGAGGTTGAAATTCACACTTTATAACTTTGGGGAACGTTATTTTCACGGCAGGCACTGGCTTAGACACCATTCCCAGTCAGGAAGGGCCTTCTTGTAGTAGGCAGAGCCTCATTTTCGCGCCTTTATTGCACAGTTACTTTTGAGAGCAGGACATGCAGCTGCATGTGTATGGGTCTGGAAGTAGTTGAAAAGATCCATAGAAGGCTTCATCTGGTATCGTATACCCCCTGGGTTTGGTAAAGTCGCAGCAAAGGCTGTAGCTGGGACTGTAGAGGGGTTAAAACTATAAACGGCTCCGGTTTTGTCATTTTAAGGGTTAAAGGTCTGAAATTTGGGGTACAATGCTTTGAATGCTTTAAGACACTGTGGTGAAAATTTGGTTAAAATTGAACAATTCCTTCATAGTTTTTCACATATTCAGTAAAAAAGTGTGCCCTGTTTAAAATTTAAAGAGACAGTAACGTTTTTATTTTAAAACGGTTTTTGTACTTTATTGACAAGTTTAAGCCTGTTTAACATGTCTGTGCCTTCAGATAAACTATGTTCTGTATGTATGGAAGCCAATGTGTCTCCCCCTTCAAAATTGTGTGATAATTGTGCTATAGCGTCCAAACAAAGTAAGGACAGTACTGCCACAGATAGTAAAGTTGCCCAAGATGATTCATCAGATGAAGGGAGTAGACATAGTTCTACATCATCTCCTTCTGTGTCTACACCAGTTTTGCCCACGCAGGAGGCCACCCGGAGATATTTGCCCAGTTGACTCAGTTGTGGGGCATTCCAGATATGGATCTGATGGCGTCTCGTCAGAACTTCAAGGTTCCTTGCTACGGGTCCAGATCCAGGGATCCCAAGGCGACTCTAGTGGATGCATTAGTAGCGCCTTGGGCCTTCAACCTAGCTTATGTGTTTCCACCGTTTCCTCTCATTCCCAGGCTGGTAGCCAGGATCAAACAGGAGAGGGGCTCAGTGATCTTGATAGCTCCTGCGTGGCCACGCAGGACTTGGTATGCAGACCTGGTGAATATGTCATCGGCTCCACCATGGAAGCTACCTTTGAGACAGGATCTTCTAGTACAGGGTCCATTCGAACATCCAAATCTAGTTTCTCTCCAGCTGACGGCTTGGAAATTGAACGCTTGATTTTATCTAAGCATGGGTTTTCGGATTCTGTGATAGATACTCTGGTACAAGCCAGAAAACCTGTAACTAGAAAAATTTACCATAAAATATAGAAAAGATATATCTGTTGGTGTGAATCCAAGGGATTCTCATGGAGTAAGATCAAAATTCCTAGGATCCTTTCCTTTCTCCAAGAAGGTTTGGATAAGGGATTATCAGCGAGTTCTCTAAAGGGACAGATTTCTGCTTTATCTGTCTTGTTACACAAACGACTGGCAGCTGTGCCAGATGTTCAAGCTTTTGTTCAGGCTTTGGTCAGGATCAAGCCTGTTTACAGACCTTTGACTCCTCCCTGGAGTCTGAATTTAGTTCTTTCAGTTCTTCAAGGGGTTCCGTTTGAACCTCTACATTCCGTAGATATCAAGATGTTATCTTGGAAAGTTCTGTTTTTGGTTGCTATTTCTTCTGCTAGAAGAGTTTCTGAGTTATCTGCTCTGCAGTGTAATCCGCCCTATCTGGTGTTCCATTCAGATAAGGTTGTTTTGCGTACTAAACCTGGTTTCCTTCCAAAGGTTGTTTCTAACAAGAATATTTTTTTTTTATTTTTTTTAATGAAAAAGCTGACCTATTATATTTTTCAAGTCAATAAACAAAATTACACTTAGAACCAATAAATGAGTAAGAGGTTTGAAAAGCTTCAGTTGGGTTATAAGCAACAATAGCTAAACTCTGGTAACTGAAGACCAATTAACAAAAATAAAATGTAACGGTTTAAAAGTTTAAGATTTAGCACCCAAATCGATTTGAGAAGCATCAGCAAATAAAAAAAAAAAACACAATTAAAACCAGAGGGCAGTTTCTAAACATTACAATGTGATGAAGTAAAAGCTAAGACTATAGTAAATATTAAAACAATTGGTCTATTACCTGCTACAAAGAGAATATATCCCTATAGATAATAAAGTTAGCAATCAGCCTATTAAAGTATACTGGAATAAAAGGTATAATGCAAAAAAAACAGAGGTGTAGTATATGCAGGGAACAGTCTTCTGAATGTCTTTAAATGAAAACAGACACTACTAAACCACTTGAGATCATTTAGAGGAAAAGCAGAGTAGGACAAGACCCCTGTGGGGAAGTAAAGTGCCCAAGCTTGTTGAGAGTGGAAGGACAAAATACAATTTGCTTTTTTGTGCTTTGTTTCTTGCCATACTTCCACACAGAAGGCAGACACTGCTTATAAACCCCATAGCCCTTTGTCTTCATAAAGGAGGTCAAAGGGTTTAAAAACGTATGAGAAACCCTTAAACTGTCTCCTCCAGGAATAGTCTATAAAGTAGTGCGAATGAAGGAAGTAAGAGGCTAGATCACTGGTTCTCAAACCTGCCCCGAAGCCTCCCCAACAGGCCAGGCCTTCAAGACTACCCTAGATGAGAGCAGGCAAAATAAAAATGTTCACTAATCAGCTGATTATGTCACCTGTGCTACAGTACAGATATCCACAAAATGTGGCCTGTTAGGGAGGTCCGAGGACAGGCCCGAAAACCAGAGGGCCAGATAGATCACCATTTAAAAACATCACATACAATAGTAAAATTATTACATGTATGAGATTTTAAGTTTCATTTTCTGAATTGAAATGCTGTACAAGAGCTTTAAATGCGAATTTACAAAAGGCATTTGACTTAATTAAACCGCGTATGGATTAACAGTACCCTTGTACCCTCTCTCTATTGCCCTATGTGACAGACAACAAAGACATTCCTAAAAATAAATTTAAAATATTGACCTAGGATTGAAAAAAACTGCTCTAAAAATATCAACAGTGTATGGGGATTGCTCAGATGCTCCAATTGTAAGTATGCAATTGATAAATCCATAAAACTTGTTCTTCAATGAGGTCTTCTGTGGTGCATTTGAAAATAGTTCTTTTCAGTATAGCTGCACTTGATTCAAGTGTGGCTCAGAGAGAGAGGTTTGTTTTTGTTATAAATTAAGCATGGTGATGCCTTAGTGTACACAAAAGGATTATAAACTCTTCAAGTTCACTGAATAAATAGAAGTTTTTTGTGTGGAAGAATTTATCTCACTCCAGTTCGGCAAGTCATCCACTCTAGGCCTTGGCACAGTCCCTCTCCTGTAAGGGCACAGCAGGACTGGATATGCCATGGATGATCCTTTATAGAACAAAGGGTGAGGTATTTAGAAATATCTGCTGCTGTCATGCACCCTTTCATGTCCTGCTTGTTTGCGTAGATAAGAACCGCTGCCTTCCGCAAGTCCTCATGAGCCAACATTCTGTAGAGTTCTTCTTTTGTGATTGACAGCCTCTCTCGGTCTGTGCTGTCGACAACCAGGATTATAAACTCTGTGTTTGAGTAATAAGTGTTCCATGACGATCGCAGCGACTCTTGTCCCCCGATATCCCACATTAGAAAATGAGTATTCTTAACAACTATTTCTTCCACATTGCTTCCTATTGTTGGAGATGTATGAACTACTTCATTCATTAAAAACTGATAAAGTATAGTGGTTTTTCCTGCATTGTCAAGTCCCACAATGATAACTTTGTGCTCTTGGTTGCAGAAGAAGTTCCAAAGCTTAGCAAAAATAAGGCCCATTATAGCAAAGGGGGTGGGGGAAACGCTCTATCTCGGTACAATCACATAGGTCGGTGGGGTCCGTGGATACATGGCAAGGCGCAGCTAGTCCAACTCCATCAAGCGTCGCCCTGAGACTCCTCTAACAAGAATATTAACCAGGAAATAGTTGTGCCTTCTTTGTGTCCGAATCCAGTTTTCAAAGAAGGAACGTTTGTTACACAATTTAGATGTAGTTCGTGCTTTGAAGTTCTATTTAGAAGCAACAAAGGATTTCAGACAAACGTCTTCTCTGTTTGTCGTTTATTCTGGCAAGAGGAGAGGTCAAAAAGCTACTGCTACCTCTCTTTCCTTTTGGCTGAAAAGCATCATCCGATTGGCTTATGAGACTGCCGGACGGCAGCCTCCCGAACGCATCACAGCTCACTCTACTAGGGCTGTGGCTTCCACATGGGCCTTCAAGAACGAGGCTTCTGTTGATCAGATATGTAAGGCAGCGACTTGGTCTTCCCTGCACACTTTTGCCAAATTCTACAAATTTGATACTTTTGCTTCTTCGGAGGCTATTTTTGGGAGAAAGGTTTTGCAAGCCGTGGTGCCTTCCGTTTAGGTAACCTGATTGGCTCCTTCCCTTCATCCGTGTCCTAAAGCTTTGGTATTGGTTCCCACAAGTTATGGATGACGCCGTGGACCGGACACACCAATGTTGGAGAAAACAGAATTTATGCTTACCTGATAAATTACTTTCTCCAACGGTGTGTCCGGTCCACGGCCCGCCCTGGTTTTTTAATCAGGTTTGATGAATTCTTTCTTTAACTACAGTCACCACGGCACCCTATAGTTTCTCCTGTTTTTTTATCCTGTCCGTCGGTCGAATGACTGGGGTGGGCGGAGCCTAGGAGGGACTATATGGACAGCTTTTGCTGTGCTCTTTGCCATTTCCTGTTGGGGAAGAGAATATTCCCACAAGTTATGGATGACGCCGTGGACCGGACACACCGTTGGAGAAAGTAATTTATCAGGTAAGCATAAATTCTGTTTCTTGCACATGCTCAGAAGGAGCTGGTGACTGAAAAAGTTTAAATATAAGAAGAATGTGCACATTTTGTTAATGGAAGTAAATTGGAAAGTTGTTTAAAATAGCATGCTCTATCTGAATAATGAAAGTTTAATTTTGATTGAGTGTCCCTTTAAGGGGAGGGAATCTAAATAAGATCCTAGATAAGAAGGAACTCTTCTGGATCTATAAGTTGAAAACACAATCCCCACAGGGCATGAATGTCGAATGGGACATGCGTTATTTTGTAGAGTGACATCATGAAAATTATAACCATTATTATTATTTTTATCATTATCATTATTAGCATATTTGTCTCTGCATGCCAATATGCAATCTAATAGAAATGATGTGAGGTTACTATCTTCAAAAAATTAAAATATTATCAAATATAATGGATTCACATATATACTTGCACACATGCACTTATGGATGAATATATCTATTTATTTATTTATTTATATATTAAGTTGCATGTTTATTGTTCCGCTTATTGTGTATGAATATCAATTGTGAATATATATATTTTTTGTTTAGTAACTTATGAATTATCTAACAATTTATTAATTATTCCATGTAGGGTAGATTAGCAAGTATTAAATGCCATAAGTAATTCAGTTATTTGATTTGTTTTTCTCTATGTTTAAGAAACTCTTATGAAGTATCCTAGGTTTTAGCCAATCTTTTTTACCATCTCTGCATGTAAATGTCAACTTTGATTTTAGATGTGGCTATCTTTAAGTATGGCCCTATACCCACGAGTATTTACTCTATACATGCATTTACTACAGACACACATCATTTTAACAATGCATCTGATTGGATACTGGGCCTTTAAACATAGCTTCGTTTTTACCTGTGCTCAGGTTCTATGAGTAAGCGCCTACGGGCATGAAACGCGTAAGAACAGCTGAGCCCCTCCATCTTGTGTTTTGTAACCGTTTGCTGTTTTAATGGATCAATAAAAGACTTTCTTCACTGTTGCTAGCAGCCGGCATTTTCCTTTTACTTCTGTCCTACGTACCAACTTAGGTTTTTCTTCCTAAGGTTGTGTCTGACTGCAACATTAACAAGAGATTGCGGTTCATTAATTGTGCGACATCCCTTCCTCGAAGGAACGTTTGTTTAATTTTTTGGACGTGGTTTGATTCTTGGAATTTTTTCTTTAGGCTACTAAGGAATTTTGACTGACTTCTTCCTTGTTTGTTGTCTATTCTGGAAGGAGAAGGCTTCTTTGTCTTCCTTGTCTTTTTGGTTATGTTTTGCTTCGGCTGAAGCAGGTTTCGGGAGATAGGTTTTGTAGGCTGTGGTGCCCTCGGAATAGGGTCCGCCTTTTTTTTAGCCCTCCTGTTTTCATTCAGTGACTCTGGAGCTTGGGTATAATTTTTCCACAAGTAAGGAATGAAGCCGTGGACTCTCCTTATATTAAGAAGGAAAACATAAATTATGCTTACCAGATAATTTCCTTTCCTTCTGTATAAGGAGAGTCCACGGCCCCAGCCCGTGTACTCCGATGGGCAGACCTAAATTTAGTTTTTTCTTTTCTGGCACCACTTATACCCTGATATTTCTCCTACTGTTACTTGTTCCCTCTGCAGAATGACTGGGGTGTGAGGGAAGTGGGAGGAGTATTTAAGCCTTTGGCTGAGGTGCCTTTGCCTCCTCCTGGCCAGGTTCAGTATTTCCCACAAGTAAGGAATGAAGCCGTGGACTCTCCTTATACAGAAGGAAAAGAAATGATCTGGTAAGCATAATTTATGTTTTCACAAAATGCCATCAGCAACCTTATGAGCATCTATATATTCAGTCCAATATATGCTACCTTAAACCCCTGTCCAAACTCCTCCAGCATAGTGTATATATATATATATATATATATATATATATATACATATAGACTATGCTCTATATATATATATATATATATATATATATATATATATATATCAGTGACGTGCAGTGGGGTCAGAGGCTGGTGAGGCACTAGATATGATACGCCGGAGAAACACATGTACAGAGGGCCGCAAGTACCCCCAACAGGGCAGGTTTAAATGATAGCTGAACCAGTGCACAGGTGACATAATCAGGTAATGGGTGAGAGCAAGTTAGTAACCACTGAGTTACTCATCAGCTGATTACTTCACCTGTGCACTGATTCAGCTATAATGAAAACCTGGCCTGTTGGGGGTACTTGAGGACCATTGTTGAGAAACACTGCACTAAAGTACCAGCTCATCGGAAATGTATTGATTACCTGGAGAATAAAGCACACATACTCTGCTCACTGACACCCACACACACTCTGCTCACATACCCACTCACACAATTCTGTGGCACAGTGCCAGTTACTAAGCAATTAGAATGATACACAATCTCTTCTCTACTCACTACTGTATTGTAAAAATAGAAATAATTTACCATACAAGTTTTACACAAAGGACAAGTTATCAATACTGCCAACACAGCTGCTGCACATCCCACTTAGGTATGCTCTTCAACAAAGGACACCAAAGGATACCAAAAGAATGAAGTACATAATAATAAAAGTAAAATATAAAGTTTTTTTTGTGCAATTTCTATCTGAGTGATGGAAATGTAATTATGACTTTCATGTTCCTTTCAAAAACTAATTTGATTTGCTGACATGGGGCCAGTAACAGTTCTCAAAATATAAATAACTAGAAAAGTCTATTAAAATAGCATGCTCTACCTCAATCATGAAAGTTTAATTTTAAATGTCTCCCTTTGACTATGTGTTTAACCAGTTACTTTACAGTGGCATTATTTCTAAAAACATTTAACTGCAATAATTACATATATTTTTTAAATGACTAGTTATCTCCTTTTTATTAATATAAACTTGTATAAAAGCAGCACATATTAAAAACACAATGCAACAGCTTTCAATTGATTTGTGAATTACAAGTTAACAGCAGTCTTTAAATAAATGGAGACACAGAGAAAAAGAAAAATAGATACTCCATCCATCATGACTGAACAGACATAACATATATGGAGTTTGTACCTAATTAAATGAAATAACCATAAAAAGGGAGGCAATATTCAATGTCAAAAACTTTAATTTAAACAATGTGGACACTGCACACTTCAAACTCTGGGTTTTAAATTATGGATTTAAATTTGAATTGACCCTTTGACTTCCTGTCAGTATTGGGTTATGCTCACTTACTGTCCCCCCTGTTAATGAGCTGTATCTGAACACAATTTGTGAATCACAAGAGATGTAGAATACTACTTTACTCTTCTGCTTGGTGTCATCTGTTCTTAGGTTACCTCAGCTTCCAGGTGTGTCACAAGACCCTGCTCATTGCATCCTCTTTCTGATTAATCTATCTTCACTTGCTAGGAGGCATCAAGAGGGGTGCCTCCTATTGCTACCAATTTGTGCTGCTAATATATTGACAGAAGACAGGTGGCGCTGCAGCACAGCTTTTCCTTTGACCCATGTACTGCAATGGAGAGAAGCGTTCCTGTACCTGCCTCTCCATAGCATTACATGGGGGGGAAATATTTTTTTTTTTACTTTTTTTTTTGTTTTAATTAAAATTTAATTAAGCTTTGGCCACATATGGCAGGGTAGGCACTGCCTCCCCTGCCTCCTATGAGTGCACGTCCCCGATATATATATATATATATATATGTAAACCCATAAAATAGCTGACAGAAAAATCATCCAACAGAGTATTTCAGAAAATTTCATCTATTTTAAAACTCACCCATTACTCACATTTGAGGCCTGTATATTGATTTTATTAGTTCAGAGAAACATACATTAATGAGTCCTAACATCAACAAGAACAACAAAATGAGGCTAGTAGTTGCCACTAGGTGATCATTATTATGACAATCACTTAACAGTTATTCTGACATGAAACCATTTGAATTTGGTTTTAATTAGGGGTTTTATGAAAATCTGACCAATATGCCCTTCTACATTTTTACACACAGAAGATAGAGTTGCAGGGGCCTCAGATAAAATCTGGAGAAAGGAATTGCTTGGGAAGCAGTAACCATCAAAACTTTATTTCCATACTCTGGGTTACAGTTGGCAAGGGCATACAATATACTGCAAGCTGACTGAAGTTTTCATCTGTGATCTTCTGTCAGAGATAGATTTATTAGTATTATGTCTATTATAGCCCCCCAGGAAAGAGGCTTGAGTGGTTGGAACGAGAGAATACTTTGGCACATTTATTCACTAGCCGTGTCTGCACAGCACAGAGTGAAAGGCTTCCAGTTGCTCAACTTCCTTCTCAAAGGAGGGAGCCTGCACTTGAATATTAACCATATAAGGAGCCACTAAAGTGTCCCAAGTGCAAACCACCATCAGTGGGAGTTGTCTCAAGGTTAAAAAGCAGAGCCACAAACTGGTAATGCTGTTCTAGGAAGGTAAACCACAGGAATGTCACGTGATAACTGTGAATCAGGATGTACAGATGAGCATTATTCAGGTCTATGACAAACTGATATTTATACATTGAGATGTCTCTAGTTTTCAAGTATGTCCTGGATGAACAAAACATTGCATTGATAAAATAGGGTACAATAAAATACAAAAACAAAATTAATAAACAATGTTACAAAATTTAACATAGAACAGGTAGGAAATATATAATCAACCATAACAGGTGCATTCTGTTTTGAGATATTTAGAGAGGGATCTCTTAAAGGATCTTAAGCTAGGGGAAGATTTGAAAGTGTGCGGAAGGTCATTCCATATTTTCGGTGCTCTATAGGAAAAGAAGGATCGAGCTGCTTTCTTTTTATATTGAGGCAGACTAAATAAAGTGCAGGAACTGGATCGGAGGTTATAGGAGGTGGGAACAGCCGGGGAGAGCATACTGCTCAGGTATGATTGGAGCTTCCCAGAAAAGCTCTTAAACACAAGGCTGGAAAGATGGAGGGTGCGTCTGGATTCCAACGACAGCCAGTTTATTTCTTTTAGCATGTCACAATGGTGGGTCCTGTAATTACATTGTAGCACAAAGCGGCAGAACGAGTTATATAATGTATTATGTTTATTAAGGTGGGTTTGTGGTGTTGGTGCATATACTACAACCCCATAATCAATGATAGGCATCAGCATTTGCTGTACAATCTTTTCCTTTACTGAAGGGCTTAGGCAGGATTTGTTTCTGTACAGGGCACCTCATTTTGGATAAAGTTTAGATGCAAGTTTTTCTATGGAGGCCAAAAGATAGATTGGGGTCTAACAAAATACCCAAGTATTTGAAAGAGTAGACTGAGGTTAGTGTGCTATATGATTTTGTTTTAATGCATAGATGGGAATTTTGTAATTTGTGTAATTTAGGAACCGTTCCAAAGATCATTGTGACCATTTTGTCAGTATTTAGGAAGAGTTTGTTTTTTGTGATCCACTTTTCTACCTCTGTCTCTTGGAGCACAGTCTCAAGTTGCAGTAGATCAGATTTGCTTGCATAGATTACTGTGTCATCTGCGTACATGTGTACCAGTTGAGGATTTGCAGACATTAGTAAGATCATTTATAAATAATGTGAAAAGTAGGGGGCCGAGAATAGAACCTTGGGTAATACCACATGTGACTGGGAGAGGGAGGGAGTCACTGTCAGAAATGGAGACATATTGTGGCATGAGAGCTAAGGTTTTGTTAGGGGGTGAACTTTATGGAATTGTCAACATAAATTACAATGCCGCCTCCTCTTTTTGCTCTGTAATTTCTATAGCAAGAATACCCATGTATTGCAATGGCAGAGTCAGGTATTATTATTATTATCGGTTATTTGTAGAGCGCCAACAGATTCCACAGCGCTATAAACAAAGGGGGAATACAACAAATCAAATATAGGGATCAAATGGGTAGAAGGCCCTGCCAAGAGTTGCACTGTTGTAGTCAGCTCTTAAGAAGGTGATCTACAAACAGCTGGACTCTTAGGCTTACATGCTAATGGGGTTCAGAGGATAGCGATGAGGAGTGGAACTGGTATAAAGTAAGGTTAGCATAGGTTGTAAGCATCCCTGAACAGTAGATTCTTTAGGGAGCGCTTGAAGCTTTCAAAACTAGGGGAGAGTTTTGTGGAGAGAGGCAGAGAGTTCCACAAGATGGGAGCCAGTCTGGAGAAGTCCTGTAAATGGGAGTGCGATAAGGTAACCAGAGAGGAGGAGAGTAGGAGGTCATGGGCAGAGCGAAGGGGGGCGGGAGGGAGAGTATCTTGAGACAAGGTCTGAGATATAGGGGGGAGCAGTGCAGTTGAGGGCTTTGTATGTCAGAGTGAGAATTTTGTGTTTGATCCTAGAGGCAAGAGGAAGCCAGTGAAGGGATTGGCAGAGAGGTGCAGCAGATGAAGAGCGACGTGTAAGGAAGATGAGTCTGGCAGAGGCATTTATTATGGATTGTAAAGGAGCTAGGCGGCAGGTGGGTAGACCAGAGAGGACAGAGTTGCAGTAATGGAGGCGGGAAAGAATGAGAGTGTGGATTAAAATCTTAGTTGTGTCTTGTGTAAGGAAGTGTCAAATTTTTCGAGATGTTTTTAAGGTGGAAGCGGCAGGCTTTAGCCAAGGACTGAATGTGAGGACTAACAGAAAGATCTGAGTCAAATGTGACCCCGAGACATCGGGCATGCGGGGTAGGGGTAATGATGGAGTTGTCGACAGTTATAGAGAGATTGGGGTGGAGATTTTGGAAGAAGGGGGGGAAATGAGGAGCTCAGTTTTGGAGAGATTTAGCTTGAGGTAGTGAGAGAACATCCAGGAAGAGATGTGAGAAAGACAGTTAGTGACATGGAGGGAGATAGGTCTGGCATACAAATGATATTGGAAATCGTGGGACTTTATTAGGGAACCTAGTGATGACGTGTAGATTGAGAAGAGAAGGGGACCGAGGACAGAGCCTTGCGGTACTTCGACAGAAAGTGGTGACGGGGCAGAGGAGGCCCCAGAGAAGGCTACACTAAAGGTACGGTTTGACAGGTAGGAAGAGAGCCACGAAAGGGCTGTGTCACAGATGCTGAAGGATTGGAGGGTTTGGAGCAAGAGAGGGTGGTCAACAGTGTCAAAGGCTGCGGACAGATCAAGGAGGATGAGCAGAGAGAAGTGGCCTTTTGATTTTGCTGTAAGTAGGTCGTTGGTAACCTTAACAATAGCTGTCTCTGTGGAGTGATGGGGACGAAATCCAGATTGCAATGGGTCAAGAAGGGAGTTTAACATAAGGAAATGGGATAGGCGTGCATATACTAGTTTTTCAAGAAGCTTTGAGGCATGAGGGAGGAGGGAAATAGGGCGGTAGTTGGATGGGGAGGTAGGATCAAGGGAAGTTTTTTTGAGGATAGGTGTGACCAGTGCATGTTTCAGCGATGAGGGAAATATACCAGTGCTGAGGGATAGGTTGAGAATGTGTGTAAGTATAGGGGTAAGGGTATCAAAGAGGGAGGGGAGTAGCTGTGAGGGGATAGGTATTTCTCCAACATAGGTGTGTCCGGTCCACGGCGTCATCCTTACTTGTGGGATATTCTCTTCCCCAACAGGAAATGGCAAAGAGCCCAGCAAAGCTGGTCACATGATCCCTCCTAGGCTCCGCCTACCCCAGTCATTCTCTTTGCCGTTGTACAGGCAACATCTCCACGGAGATGGCTTAGAGTTTTTTTAGTGTTTAACTGTAGTTTTTATTATTCAATCAAGAGTTTGTTATTTTAAAATAGTGCTGGTATGTACTATTTACTCTGAAACAGAAAAGAGATGAAGATTTCTGTTTGTAAGAGGAAAATGATTTTAGCAACCGTTACTAAAATCGATGGCTGTTCCACACAGGACTGTTGAGAGGAATTAACTTCAGTTGGGGGAACATTGAGCAGAATTTTGCTGCTTGTGGTATGACACATTCTAACAAGATGATGTAATGCTGGAAGCTGTCATTTTCCCTATGGGATCCGGTAAGCCATTTTTATTACAGACAGTAAATAAGGGCTTCACAAGGGCTTTTTAAGACTGTAGACATTTTCTGGGCTAAATCGATTCATATATAAACATTTTTTATACTCCATAGCCTTGAGGAATCATTTTAATCTGGGTATTTTGTAAAATAATATCGGCAGGCACTGTTTTGGACACCTTATTCTCTAGGGGCTTTCCCTAATCATAGGCAGAGTCTCATTTTCGCGCCTGTATTGCGCACTTGTTTTTGAGAAGCATGACATGCAGTCGCATGTGTGAGGAGCTCTGATACATAGAAAAGACTTTCTGAAGGCGTCATTTGGTATCGTATTCCCCTTTGGGCTTGGTTGGGTCTCAGCAAAGCAGATACCAGGGACTGTAAAGGGGTTAAAGATAAAAACGGCTCCGGTTCCGTTATTTTAAGGGTTAAAGCTTCCAAATTTGGCGTGCAATACTTTTAAGGCTTTAAGACACTGTGGTGAAATTTTGGTGAATTTTGAACAATTCCTTCATACTTTTTCGCAATTGCAGTAATAAAGTGTGTTCAGTTTAAAATTTAAAGTGACAGTAAAACGTTTTTTGTACTTTGTTATCAAGTTTATGCCTGTTTAACATGTCTGAACTGCCAGATAGACTGTGTTCTGAATGTGGGGAAGCCAAGGTTCCTTCTCATTTAAATAGATGTGATTTATGTGACACAAAATTTAGAGAAAATGATGCCCAAGATGATTCCTCAAGTGAGGGGAGTAAGCATGGTACTGCATCATCCCCTCCTTCGTCTACACCAGTCTTGCCCACTCAGGAGGCCCCTAGTACATCTAGCGCGCCAATACTCCTTACTATGCAACAATTAACGGCTGTAATGGATAATTCTATCAAAAACATTTTAGCCAAAATGCCCACTTATCAGCGAAAGCGCGACTGCTCTGTTTTAGAAAATACTGAAGAGCATGAGGACGCTGATGATATTGTTTCTGAAGGGCCCCCACACCAGTCTGAGGGGGCCAGGGAGGTTTTGTCTGAGGGAGAAATTTCAGATTCAGGGAAAATTTCTCAACAAGCTGAACCTGATGTGATTACATTTAAATTTAAGATGGAACATCTCCGCGCTCTGCTTAAGGAGGTGTTATCCACTCTGGATGATTGTGAGAATTTGATCATCCCAGAGAAACTATGTAAAATGGACAAGTTCCTAGAGGTCCCGGGGCCCCCAGAAGCTTTTCCTATACCCAAGCGGGTGGCGGACATTGTAAATAAAGAATGGGAAAGGCCCGGTATACCTTTCGTCCCTCCCCCCATATTTAAAAAATTGTTTCCCATGGTCGACCCCAGAAAGGACTTATGGCAGACAGTCCCCAAGGTCGAGGGGGCGGTTTCTACTCTAAACAAACGCACCACTATACCCATAGAAGATAGTTGTGCTTTCAAAGATCCTATGGATAAAAAATTAGAAGGTTTGCTTAAAAAGATGTTTGTTCAGCAAGGTTACCTTCTACAACCAATTTCATGCATTGTCCCTGTCACTACAGCTGCGTGTTTCTGGTTCGATGAGCTAGAAAAGGCGATCACTAGTGATTCTCCTTCTTATGAGGAGATTATGGACAGAATCCGTGCTCTCAAATTGGCTAATTCTTTCAGCCTAGACGCCACTTTGCAATTGGCTAGGTTAGCGGCGAAAAATTCTGGGTTTGCTATTGTGGCGCGCAGAGCGCTTTGGTTGAAATCTTGGTCAGCGGATGCGTCTTCCAAGAACAAATTGCTTAACATCCCTTTCAAGGGGAAAACGCTGTTTGGCCCTGACTTGAAAGAGATTATCTCTGATATCACTGGGGGTAAGGGCCACGCCCTTCCTCAGGATAGGTCTTTCAAGGCCAAAAATAAACCTAATTTTCGTCCCTTTCGTAGAAACGGACCAGCCCCAAGTGCCACGTCCTCTAAGCAAGAGGGTAATACTTCTCAAGCCAAGCCAGCCTGGAGACCAATGCAAGGCTGGAACAAGGGAAAGCAGGCCAAGAAACCTGCCACTGCTACCAAGACAGCATGAAATGTTGGCCCCCGATCCGGGACCGGATCTGGTGGGGGGCAGACTCTCTCTCTTCGCTCAGGCTTGGGCAAGAGATGTTCTGGATCCTTGGGCACTAGAAATAGTCTCCCAAGGTTGTCTTCTGGAATTCAAGGGGCTTCCCCCAAGGGGGAGGTTCCACAGGTCTCAATTGTCTTCAGACCACATAAAAAAACAGGCATTCTTACATTGTGTAGAAGACCTGTTAAAAATGGGAGTGATTCATCCTGTTCCATTAGGAGAACAAGTGATGGGGTTCTACTCCAATCTGTTCGTAGTTCCCAAAAAAGAGGGAACGTTCAGACCAATCTTAGATCTCAAGATCCTAAACAAGTTTCTCAAGGTTCCATCGTTCAAAATGGAAACCATTCGAACAATTCTTCCTTCCATCCAGGAAGGTCAATTCATGACCACGGTGGATTTAAAGGATGCGTATCTACATATTCCTATCCACAAGGAACATCATCGGTTCCTAAGGTTCGCATTCCTGGACAAGCATTACCAGTTCGTGGCACTTCCATTCGGATTAGCCACTGCTCCAAGGATTTTCACAAAGGTACTAGGGTCCCTTCTAGCGGTGCTAAGACCAAGGGGCATTGCAGTAGTACCTTACTTGGACGACATTCTGATTCAAGCGTCGTCCCTTCCTCAAGCAAAGGCTCACACGGACATTGTCCTGGCCTTTCTCAGATCTCACGGATGGAAAGTGAACGTGGAAAAGAGTTCTCTATCTCCGTCAACAAGGGTTCCCTTCTTGGGAACAATAATAGACTCCTTAGAAATGAGGATTTTTCTGACAGAGGCCAGAAAAACAAAACTTCTAAACTCCTGTCAAATACTTCATTCCGTTCCTCTTCCTTCCATAGCGCAGTGCATGGAAGTAATAGGTTTGATGGTAGCGGCAATGGACATAGTTCCTTTTGCGCACATTCATCTAAGACCATTACAACTGTGCATGCTCAGTCAGTGGAATGGGGACTATACAGACTTGTCTCCGACGATACAAGTAAATCAGAGGACCAGAGATTCACTCCGTTGGTGGCTGTCCCTGGACAACCTGTCACAGGGGATGAGCTTCCGCAGACCAGAGTGGGTCATTGTCACGACCGACGCCAGTCTGATGGGCTGGGGCGCGGTCTGGGGACCCCTGAAAGCTCAGGGTCTTTGGTCTCGGGAAGAATCTCTTCTACCGATAAATATTCTGGAACTGAGAGCGATACTCAATGCTCTCAAGGCTTGGCCTCAGCTAGCAAAGGCCAAGTTCATACGGTTTCAATCAGACAACATGACGACTGTTGCGTACATCAACCATCAGGGGGGAACAAGGAGTTCCCTGGCGATGGAAGAAGTGACCAAAATCATTCAATGGGCGGAGACTCACTCCTGCCACTTGTCTGCAATCCACATCCCAGGAGTGGAAAATTGGGAAGCGGATTTTCTGAGTCGTCAGACATTACATCCGGGGGAGTGGGAACTCCATCCGGAAATCTTTGCCCAAATTACTCAACTGTGGGGCATTCCAGACATGGATCTGATGGCCTCTCGTCAGAACTTCAAGGTTCCTTGCTACGGGTCCAGATCCAGGGATCCCAAGGCGACTCTAGTAGATGCACTAGTAGCACCTTGGACCTTCAAACTAGCTTATGTATTCCCGCCGTTTCCTCTCATCCCCAGGCTGGTAGCCAGGATCAATCAGGAGAGGGCATCGGTGATCTTGATAGCTCCTGCGTGGCCACGCAGGACTTGGTATGCAGACCTGGTGAATATGTCATCGGCTCCACCATGGAAGCTACCTTTGAGACGAGACCTTCTTGTTCAAGGTCCGTTCGAACATCCGAATCTGGTCTCACTCCAACTGACTGCTTGGAGGTTGAACGCTTGATCTTATCAAAGCGAGGGTTCTCAGATTCTGTTATTGATACTCTTGTTCAGGCCAGAAAGCCTGTAACTAGAAAAATTTACCACAAAATATGGAAAAAATATATCTGTTGGTGTGAATCTAAAGGATTCCCTTGGGACAAGGTAAAAATTCCTAAGATTCTATCCTTTCTTCAAGAAGGATTGGAGAAAGGATTATCTGCAAGTTCCTTGAAGGGACAGATTTCTGCCTTGTCTGTGTTACTTCACAAAAAGCTGGCAGCTGTGCCAGATGTTCAAGCCTTTGTTCAGGCTCTGGTTAGAATCAAGCCTGTTTACAAACCTTTGACTCCTCCTTGGAGTCTCAATTTAGTTCTTTCAGTTCTTCAGGGGGTTCCGTTTGAACCCTTACATTCCGTTGATATCAAGTTATTATCTTGGAAAGTTTTGTTTTTGGTTGCAATTTCTTCTGCTAGAAGAGTTTCAGAATTATCTGCTCTGCAGTGTTCTCCTCCTTATCTGGTGTTCCATGCAGATAAGGTGGTTTTACGTACTAAACCTGGTTTTCTTCCGAAAGTTGTTTCTAACAAAAACATTAACCAGGAGATAGTGGTGCCTTCTTTGTGTCCGAATCCAGTTTCAAAGAAGGAACGTTTGTTGCACAATTTGGATGTTGTTCGCGCTCTAAAATTCTATTTAGATGCTACAAAGGATTTTAGACAAACATCTTCCTTGTTTGTTGTTTATTCTGGTAAAAGGAGAGGTCAAAAAGCAACTTCTACCTCTCTCTCTTTTTGGATTAAAAGCATCATCAGATTGGCTTATGAGACTGCCGGACGGCAGCCTCCTGAAAGAATCACAGCTCATTCCACTAGGGCTGTGGCTTCCACATGGGCCTTCAAGAACGAGGCTTCTGTTGATCAGATATGTAGGGCAGTGACTTGGTCTTCACTGCACACTTTTACCAAATTTTACAAGTTTGATACTTTTGCTTCTTCTGAGGCTATTTTTGGGAGAAAGGTTTTGCAAGCCGTGGTGCCTTCCATTTAGGTGACCTGATTTGCTCCCTCCCTTCATCCGTGTCCTAAAGCTTTGGTATTGGTTCCCACAAGTAAGGATGACGCCGTGGACCGGACACACCTATGTTGGAGAAAACAGAATTTATGTTTACCTGATAAATTACTTTCTCCAACGGTGTGTCCGGTCCACGGCCCGCCCTGGTTTTTTAATCAGGTCTGATAATTTATTTTCTTTAACTACAGTCACCACGGTATCATATGGTTTCTCCTATGCAAATATTCCTCCTTTACGTCGGTCGAATGACTGGGGTAGGCGGAGCCTAGGAGGGATCATGTGACCAGCTTTGCTGGGCTCTTTGCCATTTCCTGTTGGGGAAGAGAATATCCCACAAGTAAGGATGACGCCGTGGACCGGACACACCGTTGGAGAAAGTAATTTATCAGGTAAACATAAATTCTGTTTTTAACAGTTAGCCACGATTCAGAGAGCACAATGATTTTGGGCTTGTAATGTTAGCACCATGCTTGCAGTGCATTGATTTTTGGTAGTAAGCTGCGGATATTACAGTGCACAAAGGAGAGGCCTTTTTTAGCTGGAAGGTTAGGAATGGAATCTGTTGGGGGACCAGGGTTAGACTCTACATCATTTGCAAGGGCAAGTAACATAAGGAATAGGAATTTGTACATATTTTTTGTTTGGTGATACAGTGAATGGGATACTTTAAAATTTTGTGAAGTGGGGGTAGGAAGGCTATTTTTTATAACTCTCCACCAGCACTCAGCAGATAAGTTACAGCAACAGAGCAGGCCATGATGTATGATAATTTGTTTTCCAGTTTAAGGTGTGTGCTTATAGCGGTAGTGATGTGAACAAAATTGGAGAGAGAAAAGGGTTATCACGAATAACAGTATGGTCATATTTGGATTCATGTTAGTGGTATGAGGTGTGTAGATGAAAATAAAACACAAATAGAGTGATTGGGAGGATGTGTTGATAAGTGTTTGCATCTGTCATTTTAGGAGAATGAAAGTTGTGTCAGAGACTATCTATAAATGAGGGAATGAGATTGGGGTGGGAGGGAAACTGTCCTCCAGAAGGTTACTTTCTTGCAGAGGGTAGCGGAACAGATGAATGGAGCTATGTGTTGTTTGTAAGTCTGAGACAGGAAAGATTTTAAATCAGCCCAAGTCTATGTCCTCCGGTTGCATCAGGGAGAAGCGGATCCAGGAAAAAAGCGTGCTGGGATAGGTTAGGTCTACTACACTCTTAGTTGCTGAGTAGGTTCCACATAAAGGATTTTTGAGGTAGACGGACTCCAATACAGGAAGAGAAGGCAAAATGGTGACCGTTCGCGCCACTCAGCTTGAAGCAGGCTAATGCAGAGTCCTCAGTTGGATTGTGAAAAAAGTTCATACAAGTAAATGAATTAAGCAGATGCCAATTTGTTGTATAAGTTTGGCTATCTGGAGAAAAACTTACGCCTAGATTTAGAGTTTGGCGTTAGCCGTCAAAACCAGCGTTAGAGGCTCCTAATGCTGTTTTTGGGCTACCGCTGGTATTTAGAGTCTTGTAGGTAAAGGTCTAACGCTCACTTTCCAGCCGCGACTTTTCCATACCGCAGATCCCCCTACGCCATTTGCGTATCCTATCTTTTCAATGGGATCTTTCTAACGCCGGTATTTAGAGTCTTGGCTGAAGTGAGCGTTAGAAATCTAACGACAAGGGGGGCGGAGCCAACCGCCATTGCTAGAAGACGCATTGTTCAGAAGCTCCCGACCTCAACTTCAGAAAAAATGAATTACCCTTGATAAAATCAGACTACACAACTGGTGTTTGGAGGACGGTGATACGTAAAGAAGCCTGGGATATGTGAACAGCAAACTGGTGGCTGTATATCTACTACTCAGCTGAAAAATCTGACCCGGAGCTCCCTGTCACGCTCTGAAGCGCCATTTTGGTTGAAAATATGCTATTACCCGCCATGGAGATCCCTGTGCTGTATTCTGACATCAGGGAGCTATTGGAGGAATACGGACAGCGAATGTGTGAGAGACTAGATGCTCTTACTGAAAAAATCCAAGAAGCTCGTTCACGCCACATCACCGCTGCTGAGGAGCGGGAGGCGGCACCGGAGTCGCAGCGGGACACAGTGTCTGTGGATCCCCGGGGAGGCTTTCCGCTGCAAGCGCTGGTGAGTCCAGGCAACAAGAAGGAGTCCTACCCACCCTTTGTCACTATGAGAGACACAACCACAAGGGGAGCAGCTCAGTACGACCTCTTACAGGCGGGCGCAGGCCCTGTGAGTCGGAGCAGTGGTCGCGCTCTGTTACCCGCGCCCCCCTCTGAAAAGAACTATGCAGTCATGTTGCGGCAGCCCGAATGGGGTCACTTCCACAGTATTCAGATACCCTTGATTTGGTGTCATTGTTTCCCCTGGGCCCCCCGGGCTGGCTGCTCCCATCTGATAGTGGGTGGGTTTGCCTGCATGCAAACAGGGTGAGCGGGACTTATAAGAGACAGTTATGGTCACCGGAGCAGTTGCATTATATATATGGAACTTAATGCTTCAGGCAATTGGAGGCTCCCTCTCTATTGAGATTAGTAATCTGTCCATGATGACACATAGTCGGATCCCCACTAGAGGATTACCTCCTGCTCCTCCATATTATCTGTCATATTTGTCTGTTAAGGATATAGCTCATACAACTGTACATTACTTAGCCCTCACCTATGTCTATTAGCTTGTCATTATTCTGCTAGAGGTGGCAGGACAGACTCTGGACTATACATGAGATATTATGTTTTTATCAACACTAGTCTTAAGCAGCCATTGCCATCAATATTTATGCCCATCTGGATCTTCCCAGATTAAATGTACCTATGTTCCAGAGTAACAAAAAGGATCTAGAGTCAGGTAGTTTCTACATATACACTGAGTACTAGCAGCTGACCTGTGCTACATTTGTTTACTTTTTAGACAAACTATTCCTTAGAAAAATACCTATCTTGTATATATTGGTTGCTACTCACAAAGATATGCTAACTTTCTGAACTGTATATTCTATTCTGGGCTGTTCATATGCATAGTTGTCCTTATTCAGCTAGTCATGATGTTTCGTTGTTCTATCATTATCTTTGGGCTCTATGGTAGAAGTGTGAGTTAATAATAGTAAGATTTGTTTTTTTTTGGCCTTTCCTCCGCCCTCCCCTTCCCTCCCTCCCCTCCCCTCCCCTCCCTCCCCTCCCTTCCCTCCCCTCCCCTCCCTCCCTCCCCTCCCCCCCCCCTCCCTCCCCCCCCCCCTTCCTCCCCCCTTCCTTCCTTTCCCCTTCCTTCCTTTCCTTTCCTCCTCCCTCCCCTACACCCCTTCCCCCTCCCTTCCCTCCCCTTCCCCCTTCCCCTTCCCTTCCTTTCCTTCCCTGGCCCCCTCCCCTCTCCCTCCTCATTTCTGTGCGGTTGGGGATGATTCCCTTCTCTCTGCACACCTTTTTGGCAGAGTTTAGTAGTCTCTGCCCTACCTGTTGAGCCATGACTAAGTTTTTATTCCCCTGCATCATTGTAGAATGGCTCACGGGGGTTCAACACAGGATCATCGATTTTATAATGATTTCCTGTTTCCTGAAGTTTACTTAAGATAGTGGTTTTGAGATTGCCTATGTTCTAATGGAGGCTCAGTACTAATGGTTATTGAACTAAAATAACAACCAAGAGAGGCTACATTCTATGTTTACATAAATGTTGATCTATACAGAGTTACCCTGATGCCTTTATTATGCTTTACTATTTTTGATATTCTATATGCTCTTCACAATCTGTGTTTATCCCACATAAGTTGACTTTGCAATCTTTACTACTACCTATGTTGCCATGTCCTCAATTGTTTTGTTTTATTTCTGGTCCCACGACTGGACCTGCTTGTATGAGGAACTCGCAAAACCTGTAAGATTTAAAAAAATAATGAGGTGCCCATCATGTAATGTCATGCCAGAACCATATAAGTTGTACAATGTATTCTGTAGATGAGACTGTTGTCAATCTGTTATTTCAACCTCAATAAAAAAACTATTTAAAAAAAAAAAAAAAAAAAAAAGAAAAGAAATCTAACGACAAGACTCCAGCCGCAGGAAAAAAACAGGAGTTAAGAGCTTTTTGGGCTAACGCCAGTTTATAAAGCTCTTAACTACTGTGCTCTAAAGTACACTAACACCTATAAACTACCTATGTACCCCTAAACCGAGGTCCCCCCACATCGCTGCCACACGATTAATTTTTTTTAACCCCTAATCTGCCGACCGCACACCGCCGCCACCTACGTTATACTTATGTACCCCTAATCTGCTGCCCCTAACACCGCCGACCCCTATATTATATTTATTAACCCCTAATCTGCCCCCCACAACGTCGCCGCCAGCTACCTACAATAATTAACCCCTAATCTGCCGACCGCACCTCACCGCTACTATAATAAAGTTATTAACTCCTAATCCGCCTCACTCCCGCCTCACTAACCCTATAAGAAATAGTATTAACCCCTAATCTGCCCTCCCTAACATCGCCGACACCTAACTTCAATTATTAACCCCTAATCTGCCGACCGGACCTCACCGCTACTCTAATAAATGTATTAACCCCTAAAGCTAAGTCTAACCCTAACACTAACACCCCCCTAAGTTAAATATAATTTTTATCTAACGAAATAAATTAACTCTTATTAAATAAAGTATTCCTATTTAAAGCTAAATACTTACCTGTAAAATAAACCCTAATATAGCTATAATATAACGAATAATTATATTGTAGCTATTTTAGGATTTATATTTATTTTACAAACAACTTTGTATTTATTTTAACTAGGTACAATAGCTATTAAATAGTTATTAACTATTTAATAGCTACCTAGTTAAAATAATTACAAAATTACCTGTAAAATAAATCCTAAACTAAGTTACAATTAAACCTAACACTACACTATCAATAAATTAATTAAATAAAATACCTACAATTATCTACAATTAAACCTAACACTACACTATCAATAAATTAATTACATACAATACCTACAAATAAATACACTAACTAACATACAAAAAATAAAAAAGAACTAAGTTACAAAAAATAAAAAAATATTTACAGACATTAGAAAAATATTATAACAATTTTAAGCTAATTATACCTACTCTAAGCCCCCTAATAAAATAACAAAGACCCCCAAAATAAAAAAAATGCCCTACCCTATTCTAAATTAAAAAAGTTCAAAGCTCTTTTACATTACCAGCCCTTAAAAGGGCCTTTAGCGGGGCATGCCCCAAAGAAAACAGCTCTTTTGCCTGTAAAAAAAAACATACAATACCCCCCCCCCCAACATTACAACCCACCACCCACATACCCCTAATCTAACCCAAACCCCCCTTAAATAAACCTAACACTAAGCCCCTGAAGATCTCCCTACCTTGTATTCACCACACCGGGTTCACTGATTCGTCCTGGCTCCGACGTCTTCATCCAAGCCCAAGCGGGGGCTGAAGATGTCCATGATCCGGTTGAAGTCTTGATCCAAGCAGGAGCTGAAGAGGTCCATGATCCGGCTGAAGTCTTCATCCAAGCAGGAGCTGAAGAGGTCCATGATCCGGCTGAAGTCTTCTATCAAGCGGCATCTTCAATCTTCTTTCTTCCGGATCCATGTTCATCCCGCCGACGCGGAACATCCATCTTCACCGACGACTTCCCGACGAATGACGGTTCCTTTAAGGGACGTCATCCAAGATGGCGTCCCTCGAATTCCGATTGGCTGATAGGATTCTATCAGCCAATCGGAATTAAGGTAGGAAAATTCTGATTCACTTGTAATCTAGGCCATAAGTGTTAAAATGATGTGCTCTAACAAAGTTTTCCACCAAAATGTCCTACGTATAGAGCATTGGTTTTCAAACTGTCCTCAGGCCTCCCCAACAGGACAGGGTTTCAGGATTACCTTGGATGAGGGCAGGTAAAATAATTTCTTTTTTCTACAGGCCTCTGTGAGGAGCGATATCCTCTCATGCTGGGTAGGCTGGCCCCCCTGCCGTATGGCTAGATGCAGTTAAGTGCTCAGTCTTCTATAATTATGGGGGACTTGCACTTCAGATAATAGTCTGCAATTCTTGGGACACTTATATATCCTGGGGTAGGATATTTCAGGCAGGATGCAGGCACTGGTGACCAGGAGACAGGGGGATAATACTTTATGGAGTATTCCCTGTTTATGGTATAGGGCTTATTAGAGGTTGATGGCATTTTCTCAAACCGAGTGCAGTGTTACTCATGTTCCTAAACTCATGTATCTAGATTAAAAGTGTCTTAATCCTGCTATACAGAGATCTCACATCAAGAATGCTATCTATAAGAGGGTTTCCACCCTGACACTGTGTGTAGTAAGTGCGTACTCTTTATTGCAGAGCGGCGCTGTGTTGGGCTTCCTTCAGGGTTTATTATTTTTCTCTGTGTGTAGTGTTTTTTGATGCACTATCCTTATTGGACTGCCGGAGCATTTTCCTCTATGGTGGCTATGACAGATGAGGCGCGAGATAATTATACTGCACGCTTCATCTCGGTCCTCTCTCGTAGTTAATTCTGACGAGTTCCGCCTCCTTCCTTTAGTTGTGGCGGGGAGTCACCATTTTCGGCTCTCCTTCTGAGCCAGGCGTTGGCCACGCCCCCTTGTCTACTTAAGAACGGAGCGAGGGGTTGTTAGGTGATTTATCTGGAAGGCTCATGCAATGCAAGATTTGCTGCGTGCGTTTAGTGTTTCAACTGCCATTTCTGTCAAAAGGGAAAACGCAAGATGCAGTCATAAGTGCTTTATTCCTGACGTTTTCATTTTCTAATAATCAGGAAGCCTTATCCTATAATATATTTTATATTTATGAGGCAATTATAAATTTCCACTATGTTTTAATTAAACTCTAGCCAATACTGCCCCAGCCTTTAAGGGGTTAAGTCTGTTGTGCTCTTCCAGCCTATGTGGGTTTAAGAGAATACTGTTCCTATGTAATTAGGATGACTTGAGTTACAACATACAGCTGTCACTCATACCTTTCCTGTCCTGTAATATATTAACAGGACAGGAGTGTCACTGTGATTTTTCTAAGCAATGGTCTAATCGGTGGCAAATTTTATATATATTTTAACCTCTGAGCCCAATGTCTCCTTCGATGATGCTGTTCAGAACAGCTTCTCCTTTAGCGTCCCAAGTTTCATTGGCGTCACATACAGTACCCTGTGGTTCCTCTCAATCTCCTAGGGGAGTATATTTGCCTACAGATTCTGCAGCTCAAGTATCCTCTGCTGTATCTGTGGTTTTATCATTTTTTTTCCCCTTATCTTCAGGGAAAACGAAAGAGGACTTTAAAATTTTCAGATAGTAAGGTTTCTGCTTCTGTGTCAGGGTTTTTTCCCTGATCTGTTTGCCATGTGCTGCTGGCAGCCATTTTACTCACCTCTCTTCCTGACTCTGGTGCATACTGTGTGATGCTGCTCATTTCCTGCACTTCCTTTTATGGCCAGACTGGTGTACATCATCCGTGTGAGACAGGATGCAGTCTCAGAATTGTGATGTCATCACTTATTATTTAAAGGGCCTCTGTTCAGTATGCTTTGCCCTTGCGTTGTCTCAGACCTGTTTGTGAGAGCTCCTGTGTATTACCTGGCTGTCTGACGTCCCTCCTGGTTCCTGATCCCTGGCTTGTTCCTGACTCTGCTGTTCTCCTTGTTCCTGATTCCGGCTTGTCTGGCTATTTGCTTTGGCTTCCGAGTCGGCTCGTCTGACTATCAGTTCTGGTTTTGATTCCTGGCTTGTTATTTGACTTGTGGACTTTTTATTATTTTTTGCTATTAATAAAGGTGTGATTATTTTTGCACTTCTTGTCTCAGTCTGATTCCTGGCACCCTGACATTACACAAGGGCCATGAATCCTGATGGTGCTAATAATCCACCTTTACCTGCCATTAAGGCCTTTGATAGTCTTTGCTGCCGCTCCAGTACTGGCTCATCCTAACCTTGTCCTGCCTTTCGTTCTTGAGGTCGATGCATCTGAGACTGGAGTAGGTGCCCTCTTGTCTCAACGTCCTACGCCTGACGGTTCCTTGCATCCATGTGGTTTCTTCTCTAAGAAATTGTCTCCAGCGGAGTGCAATTATGAAATTGGTGACAGGGAATTACTGGCCATAATTTTGGCACTCAAGGAATGGAGGCATCTTCTCGAGGGTACTAGCGTGCCAGTGCTCATTCTTGCTGACCACAAGAATTTAACTTATCTTTCTGTCGCCCCGACAGGCCAGATGGGCGCTATTTTTGTCTTGGTTTAATTATGTGGTCTCCTACCTGCCTGGTAGTAAGAATGTTAGGGCTGATGCCCTCTCTCGACAATTTTCGCCTCTGTCCAAGGAGGAGTCTGTACCTACTCCAGTTATACCTCCTGACCATATTTTTGCTACCATACGTACTAATTTGACTTCTCCCTTGGGGGAGGAGATCCTGGCTGCACAAACCAATGCACCTCCTGAGAAACCTAGTGGTAAGTGTTTTGTTCCTGAGAATATTCGAACTAAACTTTTGCACACTTACCACTATCCTAAAGCCGCAGGTCACCCAGGCAAGAACCAAATGATTTGGTCTGTCACTCGACAATTCTGGTGGCCAGCTCTTCGTTCTGATGTTGCTGCATATGTTGCCTCCTGCTCAGTTTGTGCACAGAATAAGACTCCTCGACGTCTTCATGTGGGTCTTCTTCAACCTATTGCTAATGGTGAGCCTTCTTGGACACATCTTTCCATGGACTTCATTGTCAAGCTCCCTGTTTCCAATGGCAATACTGTTATCCTTATGGTGGTTGACCATTTTTCTAAAATGTCACATGGCATTCCCTTGAAGAAGTTGCCTACCTCTCAGTAGCTTGCTTCAATTTTTGCCCGGGAGGTCTTCCGTTTACATGGGTTACCCAAGGAGATAGTGGCGGACCGGGGTAGCCAGTTTGTCTCCAGATTTTGGCGTTCCTTTTGTGCTCAAATGGGGATCCAGCTCTCCTTCTCCTCGGCATATCACCCTCAATCCAATGGGGCTGCGGAACGGTCTAATCAAGCTCTGGAACAGTTCCTCCTTTGCTATGTCTCAGATCACCACAATAATTGTTCTGAACTGTTACCTTGGGCAGAGTTTGCTCGTAATAGTGCTATTAATGCTTCCTCCAAGTTATCCCCATTGATGGCGAATTATGGGTTTCAACCATCCTTTTTGCCCGATTCATTCATGTCTCAGGGTTTTCCGGCTTTGGAGGAGCATCACCGGCAACTCCGTTCCACGTGGGTGCAGATTCAGGATTGCCTTCATCGTTCTATGCAGCGCCAAAAGTTCCAGGCTGATCGTAGACGTCTGCCCGCGCCTTCCTACCAGGTTGGTGAGAGAGTTTGGCTGTCCTCCCGCAACTTGAACCTTCCAATAAACTAGCTCCCCATTATGTTGGTCCTTTTCGAATACTCCGACAGGTCAATCCTGTGGCCTATGCTCTTGACCTTCCTCCTGCAATGCGCATCTCCAATGTTTTTCATGTCTCCCTCTTGAAACCATTGGTTTGTAATCGGTTTACCACTCTATTGCCTCGTCCCTGCCCTATCTTTGTTGACAACCATGAGGAGTATGAGGTCAGCAGCATTATTGACTCTCGTATGTCCAGGGGCCGAGTACAGTATTTGGTTTACTGGAGGGGCTACGGTCTAAAGGAGCGTTCATGGGTTCCCTCCTCTGATGTTCATGCTCCCGCCCTCCTCCGTGCCTTCCATGCCCGTTTCCCCAATAAGCCTTTTGTCCTCCCACGGGGGAGGGGTAGTTGAGGGGAGGGTACTGTTAGGGTTTTTTCCCTGATCTGTTTGCCATGTGCTGCTGGCAGCCATTTTACTCAACTCTCTTCCTGACTCTGGTGCATACTGTGTGATGCTGCTCATTTCCTGCACTTCCGTTTATGGCCAGACTGGTGTACATCATCCGTGTGAGACAGGATGCAGTCTCAGAATTGTGATGTCATCACTTATTATTTAAAGGGCCTCTGTTCAGTATGCTTTGCCCTTGCGTTGTCTCAGACCTGTTTGTGAGAGCTCCTGTGTATTACCTGGCTGTCTGACGTCCCTCCTTGTTCTTGATCCCTGGCTTGTTCCTGACTTTGCTGTTCTCTTTGTTCCTGATTCCGGCTCGTCTGACTATTCGCTTTGGCTCCTGACTCGGCTCGTCTGACTACCAGTTCTGGTTTTGATTCCTGGCTTGTTATTTGACTTGTGGACTTTTTATTATTTTTTGCTATTAATAAAGGTGTGATTATTTTTGCACTAATTGTCTCAGTCTGATTCCTGGCACCCTGACATTCTGCTACTTAGACTGATCTCTCCCCTAAGTTAGGTAAGAAGAGAGGGTAGAATCTCAGATGCGGATGGTATAATTCCTTTGTCTGATGCTGAAGTGGTATCCTTCAGATGTATGCTTATTCACATTGTGTAACTAATAAGGTATACCCAAGCGCCAACTATACGAAGGCTGGGTCTGGACCTAATGCAATATTATCAGACGATTACAATAAACAATTTATTGAGTACACAAATACAAATAAGTTAAAAACATGGATCCATGTATAAACAATCAAATTTATACAACAATAATAGCTAAATGAATAGTTAAAACAAATAGTTATGTAACAGATATAGCATTTAAAATTGTGCAAACATTGCTCTTAAAAATATTCCTAAAAAATTTCAAATTTAGTATAAGGCTCACAACAGAAATTCAACTTTGTGTTTACCACATACACAAATTTATACAGCAATAATAGCTAAATGAATAGTTAAAACAAATAGTTAAATAGCAGATATGGCATTTAAAATTGTGCAAACATTGCTCTTAAAAAATATTTCTAAAAAATTCCAAATTAAGTATAAGGCTCACAACAAAAATTCAACTTTGTGTTTACCACATACACATAATAGGTGAAATATATTAGTCAGTTATATAATATTATCTAACCAATAATGTTCTGGATTCTATGCAATGCTCCTAAATATTGCCAATAGTGACTAATGTGTAAGGCTCTGAGTAAGAACTTTAACTGTGTGTTTAACACATACGCATTGTCAAGTAAAAAATATTGTGACAGCAATAAGCCAATGTAAAAAATGTGTATCAAAAAAGTTGTGTGCAAAAATTAGTGTACAAAAATTATTAATGGTCAAAAAATAGGTTGATCTTCAAAAAACGTGAATTAAGAACAAAGATTGTGAAAAATGAAAAACCAAAAATTTACAAAAACATTGTGGTGTGTTCAAATAGTAACTTATATAAATGTAAATAATAGTCCCAAAAATAGTCCAACAGTGAAAACTTAATAGAAAAAATAATCCAACAATAAATTATAATAAGTAGTGTGTCTCTTTAAGAAAAAAACAATAATCCTTAAAGTGTTGTGAATCCTAATAGCAATAATTATGGTGATTTTCCAAGTGTTTTATACTGAATAGTAGTGTCAGTACTTGCTAGCCGTTTTCCAACCCAAAATTCTTTCTTCTTGGCAAATATTTTGTTATAATCCCTGGATGATCCTTCTGTAAAAGAAAGATATGATGGTGTAGATTGTTTTTAGATCAATAGAAAATGAAATTGTGCTTACCAGTCGACGCGTTTCGGTCACAAAGAGACCTTTATCAAGACTCACATTGTGTACTGTTAAAGGAGGTATTAGCTGCTTGGAAAACATCGATAAGCCTGTCGTTGTCAACCTTGGATAGTTCCACTATAATGTTCCTTCTTGTGAGGAAGTGTCTATAGACGTACTGTGGATATTTGCACAAGAATATCTAAGGATACTTGTCTCCCTGTCTTCCGTATGCCCTCCTGGACTGTGCTGCTATTGCACAGAGTACTTCGATCTCTATGGGAGATAGCTGCTTCTTACGGATCCAGGGGATAAAAAGCTGGAGGTTTATTTGGGGCAATGCATTGTCTTCCAGTTTTCCTGTGATAGGCAGTGGGCACTGTGACTGAGTTCTTGTTCTGCAGATACCACCTAGGCCTTATAGTTTCTGCAGTGGCAGATTCAATTCCTATGTTCCTCCAGATCCACGCCTGGCAGGCGCATCCTCCGACTTTTCGAAGAGAGGTTGTTCTGCCTTTCGCCAAGGGAAGTTTTTCTTTTCTCTTTATGCGATCCATCCAACTTTAATATTTCTCCCAGAGAAAGTTTCCCCTTTTGGAGTATCTGCAATCTAGGAGTGATAATCCCAATCCCAGTCTGGGAAAGGGATCTAGGTATTACCTAAAGTCATGTTTTGCACTTCTAACTTTTCTCATTTAGTTCAAGGGGGTCTGTTTATTGTATACATAGACCTAAAGGATGAGCTTTACTGCTCTCTTGAAACTCTGTCAAGTGTCTGAGTTTCATCATCCTTGAAAGACCTTTTTTATCTTGGGATATTGCAGTGCCTTCTGAACCTATTTGGTTCATGTGTCATCCTTTATTTGAGCAATTTCTCTTTTCCGGAGGTTCTGCCCAATATACTTTTCCATGATTGGGAATTAAATCTGGAAATGGGTTTATCTGTCCTGTCTACGATAATTTATTGAGGACCTTGATAGATTCTTTATTAGGAGAACTTTCTGAGGTCAGATAATCGATGACTTATCCCTTCCTCTCTCTACAAGAGGATTTGAGAGAGGAGTTAATTCTCTGTTTTTAATTCTTCTGCCCGATCAACAGGGAATTCTTGTGGTCCGGTAGATAGCTTCCACTTTGCAATCTTATGATCCATGGACATCATTCCCTTGTTATTCTCCATAAAATGGAGGACTTACGATCTGTCGCAAAGGATAGATTGAGATTAATCTCTCTGCCGTAGTGGACCCATGCACATCAGTCCGTTGGCTAATTTACACAATATGGAGAACTCTTGGATCTGTCTCAATGGATAGTTCTTTATTGGGTAATAATAACAACTGTTACTATTCAGCTGCTGATTTGGTTAATTCCGAGAGCGAGCGCTGAAAAAGCGCTTTGAGTCCCACTGGGAAAAAGGCGCTATATAAATACTAGTTATTATCAGTCAACAAGAGTCTCTCTCTCTCGTTGGGGTTTCTAAGGAGTATATGTCTCAGGGCGTAGATTTCTGGAGACATTCCTGGGTGATGGGACCACGGACGCCTTCCTCCTGGGCCGGGGGGTAGTTCTGAGACTCATACTCGGTGCAGGGACTCTGGATTCGTTAGGAGTTCATGTTTCTATTTTTATATATTAATTATTATTAGTGTAATATGTGATATGTATACAGGATGGGTATATTCCTCTTACTGGCTTTTTATAGTTTTTAAAAATATTTTTAGAATTTTTGTATTTGTCTCCTTGAAGTAGCTGTGTAATTGGCGGTCTCTGAGGGGTGTATGTGGATGTTGTGTTAGGGTTTACCCACTGGAGACTGCTGTTCCTTTGGATATAAGTTGAGACCAATACCTATGTTAATTCATACTATTGCCCTTGAAAAAGTCCATCCGGGATCCGGATGAAACGCATAGGGATCTATCCTATGTGTTCTGTGGACGGCTTGTACTGAGAACTACTTGTTTGCTGGGGGACGCTTCAGCTACTTTGCCGGTCGTGACGTCAGACACCACTTCTCTGGAGGTTGGCGCCGTGCAAGATCTTGGATGTCGGGCTGCTAGTGGGTTACACAGCACATTAAGGACATTCATTGCAAATGGGTGCTGAGTATTCTAAATTTTAATGTAAATACTTATGTTTCGTTGCACTGTTTTAGGTAATACAATTTCTAAACGGTTTTTGCGCTCTGCTTACTGTTTTTCATAGTTCTCTACATCCTGTGGTCTTTGGAAATACCACTAAAAGAGAGCTGAATTGGCTAATGGAGTATTGAGACTTGGATACCGATATACAGATTGTCCACTTTTATTATTCATCATTTGGACTCTCCCAATTCACCTTTGGACTTTGTTTGATTTTTTGGTCGAAGGTACTCGCTTATGTTTGTAAAATAATGCATATTGACCTATTGCATGTTTCCATTTACTGATTTTTTAAAAAGTTTTACATGTTGTAGTTTTTTGACCATCAGATAACTTTGTTTTTGCTTTCTTTTTAATTTTAATTTTTATTATTATTTTTTACTTTAATTTATTCTGATTTAATTTTTTTTTATAGTAGTGAAGTAGCACTGATTTTTATGTTTTATGTTTTATATTTTTTTCCTAATTTCAGCAGCTTTTTACTAATTCCCCAATTTTGATATAATTATATTAATACATTTTCTCTTATTTCATTTGATTATCAATATATTGCTTTTGCATATTTTTCTATATATTTACACAAACATATATATTTTCCATCTAAAGGGGAGGAGAGTCCACGGCTACATTCATTACTGTTTGGAATTAAGAACCTGGCTACCAGGAGGAGGCAAAGACACCTCAGCCAAAGGCTTAAATACCTCCCCCAATTCCCTCATCCCACAGTCATTCTTTGCCTTTCGTCACAGAAGGATGGCAGAGGTGTGCCGGAGTTTCAGAGTAGTCTCTTATGGAGGGTAGTACTCTTCGCATTGGGACTGGAGTTTTAAGTAGTCCTGTCAGCCTGTCAGTGAGAGCCTGGGCGAAAGTTAGAGTCTGGAGATGCAGGGAGAGTCTTTCTGCAAAACCATCCCGACTCATATTAACAGCTCCATAGGCAATCAGCGTTGACGAGTTTCGCTGCCTGCTTTCTTAACACAAGTCCATGTCAGGAGCGAGGCTACTAACCTGTCACACTTGAAGGGCCGTATTCCTGTTCCACGGCGTAGATTCTGGTAAGATTGTTTAATTTTTTATTAATGATAACATAGAAGACAGGCTCACAGTGTGGCGCCTTTTTATCTTCACAGAATCAAGGGTTAATATTCCTGGAAGGGGGATTATTGAACAGGGGAGGGTTATACATGATATTTTTTATTGTGTCATTGCTGCGTTATGTGCGAGATGAGGCTCTGGGAATGTGTGGAACTTTCAGGTTACTTGCGGAAATTTTGCGCGGCCATTTTATGGTGCGTTTTTCCCTAGTGCAGGGGCGGTCCTGTCAGGAATTCCATGTGACTGGGTGTCGCTAGCTATCCTCTCTGTTGATCTGTGGTGCAGAAGACGTAGCGGTTTCTGTAGGCCGGGTCCTAGGAGGTGGTGAGTGCCCTGGCCATTGGTGGTATAAAGGTGCCTTTTTTATAAATAAAGTTAGTCTACCCAATCGCGCAAGTGATGGAAGACTCTGACGCGTTGGAGGACTCTCCTTCCTTAACAAAGTCTCATTCCTGTGTTTATTGTGGAGGTTCTGGTAGATCAGTCTGCTCAACTATGTTCCACATGCCTTGATAAAGTTACAACATCTAAATGTAAACGATGTCTAGTACTACTGAGCCGTCCACCTCTGAGGGGTCTTCGTCCCGGGAGGTGCGTTCCCTACATTCATCTCTGATTGCACATGCAGCACCAAGTCTCGGGAGAGACTAGTTGGCCGTCAGACTTTGCGGACCAACTGGAATCGGCGGTTTTGAAAGTGATCCATGCCTTATCACGTTCTTCTAAGCTTAAGAGTAGGGTTTATCATAGTGGCCAGGCCTAGGGTTTGTCCATGCCGATGGCTGATCCAGAGGCTCTATACAATGACGAGGCCCCCTCCGACCCTTCGGAGGAGGCCCCTTCTGGGTCGGAGTCCGTGTCATCTAAACTTTCGGCGGCGGAGGAGCCTGGTTATAGGTTTAGGATGGAGAATCTGCGCTTTCTGCTACAGCAGGTGCTTGCTACTCTAGAGGTTCCGGAACCTAAGATTCCGGAGGAACCTGCGATTCCTAAGCTTGATAAGGTATACGAGGACAGGGTAGTGCCTCAGTCTTTCCCGGTTCCTGTTAAGATGGCAAATATTATTGAGAATGAATGGGTTAGGGTCGCCCTTTTCCCCTTCTTCTTCTTTTAAAAAGCTGTTCCCCATTCCGGACTCTCAGCTTGAGCTGTGGGGGACCATCCCTAAGGTGGATGGGGCCATTTCTACGCTCGCGAAGAGGACGACTATTCCCCTCGAGGATAGTTCGTCGTTTAAAGAGCCCATTGATAAAAAGCTGGAAAACATGTTGAGAAAGATGTTTCAGCACACAGGGTTTGTTTTTCAGCCAGCAGCGGCGGTTGCTGGAGTTGTGACATATTGGTGTGAATCCCTGTGTGAAATGGTCGTGGGGGACACATCCATCGACGAGATACAGGAGAAGATTAAAGGGACAGTCAAGTCCAAAAAAAAACTTTCATGATTCAAATAGGGCATGCAATTTTAAACAACTTTCCAATTTTCACCAATTTTGCTTTGTTCTTTTGGTATTCTTAGTTGAAAGCTAAACCTAGGAGGTTCATATGCTAATTTCTTAGACCTTGAAGGCCTCCTCTAATCTAAATGCATTTTGATAGTTTTTCACCACTAGAGGGCATTAGTTCACGTGTTTCATATAGATAACATTGAGCTCATGCACGTGAATTTACCATGGAGACAGCTCTGATTGGCTAAAATGCAAGTCTGTCAAAAGAACTGAAATAAGGGGGCAGTTTGCTGAGGCTTAGATACAAGGTAATTACAGAGGTAAAACATGTATAATTATAACTGTGTTGGTTATGCAAAATTGGGGAATGGGTAATAAAGGGATTATCTATTTGCATTTCTGGACCAACACTTCCAGTTTGTGGCCCTTCCTTTTGGTCTGGTGACGGCCCCGAGAGTCTTTACAAAGGTTCTGGGGCGCAGCTTGCAGTAGCCAGATCCAGGGGCATTGCGGTGGCACCTTACCTGGACTACATCCTGATTCAGGCGCCGTCGCTCAGCCTCGCAGAGGATCATTCGAGGGCTCTTCTTCTTCTGCTCCAATCTCACGGTTGGAAGATCAACTCAGGAAAGAGTTCCCTGGTTCCCAGCAACTGGGTGGAGTTCCTGGGCACGATAATAGACTCTATGTCCATAAAGATATTTCTCACAGATCAGCGGCGCAGGAAGCTTGCGTCCACCTGTCTTGCCCTTCAGTCCTGCTCAAGCCCATTGGTGGCTCAATGTATGGAGGTGATAGGTCTCATGGTGTCAAGCATAGATATCATCCTATTCGCCAGGTTCCACCTCCGATCTCTTCAATTGTGCATGTTGAGACAGTGGAACAGCGATCATTCAGATCTATCACAGCTGATATCCCTGGATGCTCAGACTCGAAACTTCCTCTCTTGGTGGATTCGTCCGGAGCAACTGTCCATGGGGACATCCTTCTTGAGACCGTCCTGGTAGATTGTGACCACAGACGCCAGTCTGTCAGGATGGGGAGCTGTTTGGGGTGCCAGGATGGCACAGGGAAAGTGATCCAGGGAGGAGTCTCTCCTTCCAATCAACATCCTAGAACTACGAGCAATCTACAATGCTCTGAAGGCTTGGCCTTCGCTGGGGTTGGTCAGTTTTATCAGATTCCAGACCAACAACATTACCTCTGTGGCTTACATCAACTATCAGGGGGGTACGAGGAGCTCCCTTGTGATGAGGGAGGTGTCTCGGATTCTTGAGTGGGCGGAGTCCCACGACTGCTCGCTCTCAACGATTCACATCCCGGTTGTGGACAACTGGGAAGCGGACTTTCTCAGCAGACAGTCCTTCCATCCGGGGGAATGGTCTCTTCACCCCAAATTGTTTGCGGAGATTGCAAACTACCTTGATACGGGTCGAGGTCCAGGGATCCCCAAGTAGAACTGATAGATGCCTTAGTGGTTCCTTGGGGATTCAGCCTAGCTTACATTTTTCCTCTGTTACCACTTCTACCTCGCATAGTGGCACACATCAAACAAGGAGCGGGCCTCGGCCATTCCTTCGTGGCCGCGGAGGACGTGGCTTGCGGATCTGGTGGGGATGTCATCCTCTCTGCCGTAGAGGTTACCCTGTCACAGGGATCTGCTGTCACAGAGCCCTTTTCAGCATCAAAATCTAGATTCTCTAAGGCTGACTGCGTGGAGATTGAACGCCTAGTCTTAACCAAGAGAGGCTTTTCTGAAAGTGTGATTGATACTCTAATTCAGGCAAGGAAGCCAGTCACTCGTCGCATCTACCATAAGGTGTGGAGGACTTACTAGTCCTAGTGTGAGAAGCATGGATATCCTTGGCATAAGGTGAAGGTAGCCAGGATTCTGTCCTTTCTCCAGGATGGCTTGGAGAAGGGTCTTGCAGCTAGTTCCTTAAAGGGACAGATTTTGGCATTATCAGTCTTGTTGCATAGGAGACTCGCTAAGCTCCCTGACATCTAAATCTTTTGTTCAGGCTCTGTCTAGAATCAGACCTGTCTTTAGGCAGTCGGCTACGCCTTGGAGCTTAAACTTAGTACTTAAGGTTTTGCAGAAGGTTCCGTTTGAACCTATGCATTCCATAGACATTAAGGTTCTGTCCTGGAAGGTTCTTTTCCTGTTGGCTATTGCATCAGCACGCAGAGTATCTGAGCTTGCTGCCTTGCAATTTGACCCTCCTTATCTGGTGTTTCATGCGGATAAGGCTGTACTGCCCACTGGGTTGGGGTTTCTCCCCAAGGTGGTGTCTAACCTTAACATCAATCAGGAAATAATTGTTCCTTCTTTGTGTCCTAACCCTTCTTCTTCAAAGGAGAGGTTACTTCATAACATGGGTGTGGTTCGTGCCCTGAAGTTTTAGCTTCAGGCTACCAAGGATTTCAGACAGTCTACATCTCTTTTTATGGTGTATTCTGGGAAGCGCAAGGGGCAAAGGGCCTCTGATACTTCTTAGTTTTTTTGGTTGAGGGGTATGATTTGCTTGGTTTATGAGACAGTGGGACATAAGCCTTCTCAGAGGATCACGGCTCATTCAACTAGAGCTGTGGCTTCCTCTTGGGCCTTCAAGAATGAGGCCTCTATGGAGCAAATTTCTAAGGCGGCTACCTGGTCCTCCTTACACACTTTTACAAAATTTTACAAGTTTGACGTTTTTGCTTCTGCGGAAGCTGTTTTTGGGAGAAAGGTTTTTCCAGGCTGTGGTGCCCTCTGATTAGGGTTCACATTTTTACCCTCCCGGTTTCATTCAGTGTCCTCTAGAGCATGGGTATATGTTCCCAACAGTAATGAATGAAGCTGTGGACTCTCCTCCCCTTTAGATGGAAAACATAAATTATGCTTACCTGATAATTTAATTTCCATCGAGGGAAGGAGAGTCCACGGCTCCCGCCCGTATCTCAGATGGGCGGACCTAAATTTAATACTCTTCTGGCACCATTTATACCCTGATATTTCTTCTACTGTTCCTGGTTTCTTCGGCAGAATGGCTGGGGGATGAGGGGGAGGTATTTAAGCCTTTGGCTGGGGTGTCTTTGCCTCCTCCTGGTGGCCAGGTTCTTAATTCCCAACAGTAATGAATGAAGCCGTGGACTCTCTTCCCCTCGATGAAAATGAAATTATCAGGTATGCATAATTTATGTTTTTCTGTTTTCTTGTGTATGGCTGAAAACCCTAATGAAAATTTTGGTAATAATATAGCAAGATAGAATAGGCAGAGAGATTGTAATCTGCTTAACAGATTCTGATACTATTGTATCTAACTCTGACCCAAATGAATTATTCAGGAAATTAGAGAAACTTTTACAACAGGACACAAAGGATTGGCAAGATCTAATCCTATTAGACAATTACATTTTACACAATGTTGTCCCAAGGGGACTTAGGCTATTTAAATATCCATCTTTTGATTTAGAAGAAGTTGAGTATATTTCTGAATGGGAAAGTGCGCTACATGAGTGTTCTATTAAATTAATTAAAATTCTCATTAAATATCGTGAATATAAATTAGGAAAACAAAGTTGAGATTGATGATGTGATTTCAAAAGTTCAGCCTTATAAATCTGTTGAGAAATTGGTTACAAGAAATAATAATATCCAACTGAGGATCACCAATCTGAAAAAAGAATTACAATTTAAAAAATTATTTAAACTTAACAGAGATTTGGCTGACTTTAGAGATGACAAAGTCTATACTTTTAAAGACAAAAATACAAAGTTTAATAGTAAAACTCCATCAAAGAAAAATGAGAATATTCATGCCAATGAACCTAATATTTCTAATAAGTTTACTCCAAATTATCAGGGGACATGTTTGAATAGTAACCATTATGGTAGGGATAATACCCACTCAAAACATCCTGTGCAAGCAAAAGAACAACAAAGACCTTTTTAAAAAAATCAGAATCATCAAAATTCTGGACCCTATAATGTATAATAAATCACCTCGTAATTTTCATCATCCCTATAGACATAATGGATACAATAATAACTATGGGGGAAATAGAGGGAAAACAGAAACATATGGAGGGAAAGGGCCCAACCAACACAGAGAAAAGGAATATAAACATGTTAGTTTTTCAAAGGATATTGTTCACAATGACTATGCACATCACAATAGGTTTGAGGTCCTCTCACAAGAATCAGAACGTTTTCCTGATCATGGAGGAGAATGGGAAGGTCAAGGTGCAAGACCAAAATGGCATGATAAGAATGAGAATGAAAATAATAGTATGAATAGGAATCATTTTTTAGAAGTAAACAGGTCTAGAGGGCCACCATATACGAAGAGACCCAAAAAAGGACCAGAGAACTTTAGAAGTAAGGAGGAATAACGTGGAAGAAAAGAGTCTACCCTCATGGAAAAGATCATTAGAACAAGAACCAGAAGAGGAATACGAGCAGGACAGAGAGTGCAGGCAGTTAGACAGAAGACCCAGGTATTAAAGGAAGCTAGGTCCTCTGTGTTTAATTTATCTAGTGTCCATTTGGATAATACTGATATTAAGTTATTAAGCAAAGGTTCAAATTTATTTGGGCTGTTTTAGGCGCAAAATTTAAAGTATTTATAGATGTACAAAAGTATGTACGCAAACTTACCTTAAAACGTTATTTTAGTAAAAAAATCCCTGTAATAGAACTAATTATAACCCTGAATACATTGAATATAAAGATCTGGACACCCTTAAGATTTTACGTGACCTAGAAGGGATTATTGCTAAAACAGAATACCAAGAAATATCTACTGAACCCATTACAATAGAAGATCTTAATAATATTTCTATTTATGATGAAGAACAACAAATTATCCGAGTTTCTACCCTATAGGGGCTCAGGGGGATCAAATACCTATATTTTCTAAACTAGTTATGGATGATTTAGATAAAGCTTTTAGACAAAATAAACAACTTATGAATAAATATGTTTATAATCTTAGTACTTTAGAACGTAAGTCCCTCAAGAAATTAATTGACAATAAGAATATTGTCATTCAGTGTGCTGGATGGGGACCCAACCATCAAATATGTGAGGGATCTTAAAAACATGCTATGTAAAGCAAAGGATAAATATATTATATCTAATGAAGAGTATCAATTTCTTCTTGAAACTTCCCCCAGGACTTCAGTTTTTTATCATCTACCAAAAGTCCATAAAGACCCCCTGAACCCTCCAGGTAGGCCCATTGTTTCTGGGATTGATTCTTTATGTGACCGCTTATCCCATTATGTGGACTTTTATTTACAGCTGGTTGTACAGAAAACCAGGGCCTACCTAAGAGATAGTACTCAAGTAATTACTACCTTTGAGGGAGTGTATTGGAAATCTGATTTTTGGTGGATTACTTGCGATGTCACGTCGCTTTATACCTGCATTCCCCATGATCGTGGGAGCAGGGCAGTAGATGCAAAACTTCAAAGATGGAATATTCCAATTGCCCACAGTGATTTTATTATAGAATACATACTGTTTATTTTAGAACACAACTATTTTGTGTTCAAAAAGAAATCCTATAGACAAATTAAGGGGACTGCAATGGGGACAACTTTTGCGCCCTCATACGCTAATCTTTATGTCAATGACTATGAAAATAAAAATATATTTGGTACAATAATCCATTCTATGAAAATATGATTAAATTCCATCATTATATCGATGATGTAATTATTTTGTGGAAAGGAGATGAGAATAGTATCAATAAATTCATGACATATATGGATAATAATGAGCACAATCTTAAATTTACGGGAAAATACTCCCAAAATATGATTGAATTCATCGATTTGGTTCTCTATAAAGATGAGAATAATCTTATCGCTGTCACCAATTATAAGAAACCAACTGAGAGAAATAGCTATATAGAAGCCACTAGTGGACATAAACCAAGTTGGATATCAAATATCCCATATGGGCAATATCTCCACATGTGTAGAAATTGCACACATATGCCGAATTTTCACAAAGAAGCAACTATTTTTGATAAAAAATTCCATGAAAAAGGATATAAGCCTGAACTTTTGGAGAATCCGAAAAGTAGAGCTATAAATACAAATAGAAATTGTCTTCTTAAAAATAATAATATAAAAAGCAGAGAGCAAGGATTAAAACAAAATCAGGATAATGATACACCTAGATTTATTACTACTTACAACCAAGGGGCTGCCACAATTAAAAAGATTTTCAAGAAGCATTGGGGTATTTTGAAAACAGACCCCATTTTAGGAGTTCAATTGACAGAAAATCCCCTGATAACCTTCAGAAAAGGAAACAAATCTTAAAAAATTATTGGCACCAAGCAAATTGAGGGATCCTTTATCAGTAACAAGTCAATCTAATTGGCTCACTGCTTTAAAAGGAACATACGCCTGTAGGAAGACAGTGTGTAATATGTGTAGTCACGTAGACAAATCCCCTAAGTTTACTAATTGGGATGGGTCAATTGAATTTGACATTAAATACATGACCACCTGTGATTCCACCTTTGTGGTATACCTACTCACGTGTGGGTGTGGCCTGTTATATGTGGGGCGCATGAAGAGGAAGATAAGAACAAGAGTAAATGAACATATATATAATATTAAAATAGCTAATGAAAAACCTATTAAACATAGTGTTCCTAACCACTTTTGTAAAGTACACAACTGTAATCCTTCATCCTTAAAAGATAATGTTAAAGATTGGATCCCTTCAAATATACATAATAGGCTACTGGCTTTGAGACAGCAGGAGACCTTCTGGATTTACAAAATTGTTTCTCTAGACCCCAGAGTTCTGAATGTCGACTTGGATCTTGCAGCCTATATGTATATGCATTTGTACATTTATATTATTTAGTAATGGTCTCATGGTATTATCAAGTTTTACAAAAATATATTTACATTCATTTCTTTTTTATTTTATCAATTCATTTTATTTTATTAATTAATTCACCAATTTTTATTTTCATTTGTCATGTTTCTATGTTATATATTATTATTAGTGTAATATGTGATATGTATACAGGATGGGTATATTGCTTTTACTGGCTTTTTATAGTTTTTAAAAATATTTTTAGAATTTTTGTATTTGTCTCCATCAAATTATGTCAATAATGTATTTAGGAGTCTTGAAGTAGCTGTGGAATTGGCGGTCTCTGAGGGGTGTATGTGGATACTGTGTCAGGGTTTACCCACTGGAGACCGCTGTTCCTTTGGATATAAATTGAGACCGATACCTATGTTAATTCATACTATTGCCCTTGAAAAAGATAAAACGCGTAGGGATCTATCCCATATGTTCTGTGGACGGCTTGTACTGAGAACCACTTGTTTGCTGGGGGACGCTTCAGCTACTTTGCCGGTCGTGACGTCAGACGCCACTTCTCTGGAGGTTGGCGCCATGCAAGATCTTGGATGTCGGGCTGCTAGTGGGACTAGTCGTGCAGTTTACACGGTACATTAAGGACATTCATTGCAAATGGATGCTGAGTATTCTAAATTTTAATGTAAGTGCTTATGTTTCATTGTACTGTTTTATGTAATAAAATTTCTAAGCCGTTCTTGGGCTCTGCTTACTGTTTTTCATAATTCGTTAGGAGTCAGCTCCCCTCATAAATTTCTTGGAGCGGAGAGCGATTTTCAATCCTCAATTGGCATTTGCGGTTCTGGTTGGGCCTATTCTCTGTGGCTTACCATCCACCAGGGAGGAACCGGAATGCCTTTGCTTGTAAGAGGTAGCTAGCAGTGGGTGGAGGCTTACAATTGTTTTCTGCCATCCACATCCCAGGGGTGGACTTTGGGAGTGGATTCCTGAACAGATAGATTATTCATTCCGGGGAGTGGGAACTCCATCCGGAAGTGTTCTCTAGGTAAGTAAGTATTTTGAGGTTGAGAGACCCTCTAGCCTTTCTGATAGATGCTTTGGCAGTTCCTTGGAACTTCCAGTTGGCATGTCTGTTTCCTCCGTTTGCTCTCCGTCCTTGAGTCATCGCTCGGATCAAACAGGAGAGAGCATTGGTGATTCTTATAGCTCCTGCATGGCCTCGCAAGAGCTGGTATGCAGATCTAGTAGAAATGTTGTCTCTACCTAGTGGAGACTATTTCTCAGGAAGGACCTTCTGCTTCAGGGGCCCTTCCTTTATCCGAGTATTGTTTCTCTGAAGCTGTCTGCTTGGAGATTGAACTCTTGACAAGCGTGGATTTTCCAAATCGGTTATCGAGACCATGGTTCAGGCTCGTAAGCCTGTTACAGATTTACCATAAGATATGGTGTAGATAGCTTTCATGTGTCTAAAGGATTCCAATTATATCCTTTCTCCAGGATGGCCTTGAGAAGGGGTTATCTGTCAGTACCCTGAAGGGTCAGATTTCTGCTCTTTCCATCTGCTACGCAGGTTTCTGGCGGGCGTGCCGGAGGTACAATCTTTTGTCAGGTCATGGTCAGAATCAGGCCTGTGTTTATTTCAGTGGCTCCACCTTGGAGTCTTAACCTTGTTCTTAAGGTTTTACAAGAGGCTCTGTTTGAGCCTATGCATTCCGTAGATATTAAGTTTTTTATCTTGGAAGGTGTTGTTTCTTTCTGCTATTCTTCTGCTCGGAGAGTTCTGAACTCTCAGCTTGCAGTGTGATTCTCCTTATCTAATTGTTCTTCAGATAAGGCAGTTCCCCGTACCAAGTTTGGTTTCTTCCTAAGGTCGTTTCGGACTGGAATATTACTCAGGAAATTGTTTTTCCTTATCATCCTTTTCATAAGGAATGTTTTTTACACAACTTAGATGTTGTGTGTTCTCTTAAGTTCTTTTTGCAGGCTACAAGGACTTTCCTCAGTCCTTTGCTTTGTATGTTTGCTTTCTGGAAAAGTTAAGGTCAGAAAGCTACTGACATTTTTCTTCTTTCTGGTTAAAAAGTATTATTTTTTGTTTTGCCATATGAGACTGCTGGACTGCAGCCTCCTGAGAGATTTACAGCTCATTCCACCAGGGCGGTGTTTTTTTCTTGGGCCTCCAAGAGTGAGGCCTCTGTTGGACAGATCTGTAAGGCTGCGACTTGGTCTTCTTTGCACTCTTTTTGTAAATGCTATAAATTCGATACTTTTGCCTCGGCTGAGGTTTCTTTTGGGAGAAAGGTTCTTCAGGCAGTGGTACCTTCTGTTTAGGTTACCTGTCTTGCCCTCCCATATCATCTGTGTCCTATAGCTTGGGTATTGATTTCCAACAGTAATTGATGATGATCCATGGACTCACCGTGTCATTAGAAAGAAATCAAAATTTATGCTTACCTGATAAATTTATTTATTTCTTGACACTGTCAGTCCACGGCCTTCCCTTTTTTCAGACAGGGTTTTTTTATATAAACCTCAGGCACCTTGTGTTATTTCCTTTCTCTCCTTTTCTTCGGTCGAATGACTGGGGTTTGTGGGAAGGGAAGTGATACTTATCAGCTCTGCTGTGGTGCTCTTTGCCTCCTCCTTCTGGCCAGGAGGGATATTCCCAACAGTAATTGATAATGATCCGTGGACTCACTGTGTCAAGAAATAAATTTATCAGGTAAGCATAAATTTTGTTTTACATTGATGTTTATTGCTTTTACATCCAAAATAGTAATGAACACAGTTAGATGATTAGGAATAAAATAACCATAAAGAAACAAAATACATGTTTTTTTCAATGTTTGAATCCAATTAATATTTTGTTTTTCAGCTGATGAGCATAGGGAGATGAATTGAAGATAAATAGTCAATCTAGTGGGTGAAATTATTTCATAAACAAGGGGTGACAAATCTTTTAAAATTCAGAAGCACATTTGGTTACTAGTTACGCTTCTGATTGTATCTCTAATTTGCATACCTTACCCAGATTTCTCTGGTGCATTGGTAGCAATGTATTTAGAATACTTCTGGGGAAAAGCAAGCGGTGATACTTGCCTAGATGTGCTAATGGTTTATACAATAATTCTATGTCCGATAGCTATGTAGGTAGATAGATGGATAGATAGTGACATAAATACCCCTCTGTTTGACAGTTTTCCTCTGGATCAGCATAAACACACTTTTTTTTCATAGCAGTATTTACATCACACACCGGTTTAGGTTTAAAAGCCTGGACCTGTTTATTTTTCAGACAACTTGCAGGAATAGTATGTAAACATGAATAAAAGCAAACATTATGATACTTTTAAGAGAGCGCCTAATATGTAGCAAATATCAACCACAATGTCCCTCTTTCAGAGCTGATACTTGAGTATTATAACTTAATAAAAATAAAATAAAAAAATAAAACATTATATAATATACAATTATATTATACTAGTAAGCAGCTTTCTTTAAACAACCTAAATAACTTTGAAAATTGCCCTGAAAACAGCGACAAGAACATCGCTAGATTAAATATGAAACAAAATTGTTATTCTATAAGTATTTAATAAAACAATTCCAAGATGGTACAGATAAAAAATACAAAAGAATACTTGCGGTTTTATGACTAAAGTTTCATACTGCTTCGTAATCCTCAATCATTTGTGGCTTTAATAGTGCAAGTATTATTTAGTAATTTTTATTAAATATGTATTTATTGAAAAAATATTTTTGTTTCATAGGTAATAGGTATTAAATCTAGCGCTGTCTTAGTCCCTGTTTTTAGGGACATTATCAATGAATAAAGCAAAAACAGTGTTGCTCCATTGCTATTACTAAACGGTAAATTAAAGTCTAAGGGGTAGTTTCCATTGAGGTGGTAAAGTGTGGAAACTGGTGGTAACTTGAAAAATCCCATAGACGTTAATAGAGATAAATTATTATATTTTTTTTTTACATAAACAAGCTTTATTAAGTCAAAGTTGCAGATGTACAATAAGAGAGAAATTATTTTATCACCGGTTTCCACAAATTAGCACCTCAATGGAAACGAGCCCTAAGTTGGGTGGCTTGTCCACTCACAAACTACAGTCTTAAAAACAAAATAGAATAACTTACAGGCCTATAACCCTTTAGGCCAGTGATTTTTAACCTTTTTTTTGCTGTGGCACACTTTTTTACATTAAAAAATCCACACCACCATCCCAAAATTTTTAAAAAATCACACATTGTAGCCTAATACAGCATATATATATACACATACACACAAACACACACATACTGTATGTATTGTGCTGTTATGCCATGCCTCCTACAAACTACCCCTGCACTGGGAGTAAAAAACAAGCAAAGTTTAAAAATTATGTCACACTGTTGTCAGTCTGCCGTGGCACACCTGAGGATCTCTCACGGCACACTAGTGTGCCATGGCACACTGGTTGAAAAACACTGCTTTAGGCAGCTCATCATTAGTATGTTTTTCTGTCTCTCTCACACGTTCTGTTTATCAACCTCAACAAACATTATTTAACAGAAACCTATTGCTAATTATCAGCTGCAGATGAGTGAGGTTTATACTGTGGGGAAAACCTAGACTACATTTCTCACCTGTAAGTATCTGCCACATCATAATTTGTGGAGAACTATATACAGGTAGAAAACCCTTTATTCAAACTGCATCCGTAAAATGGGACAGTTTGGGGATGGAACAAAATGGCATATCATTTAGGCAATATTGCATGTCATAATACAGGGTATACATGCAAGGTAAAGGTAGTTTTTATATAATTTTTAATAGTTTTGCTTACAGAATACCCTCAGAAAAATAGCACAGCACTGTAATCGGAAAGCCAATATTTGTTTTCTTCATTTAAAACCTGGCCACCAGGAGGAGGCAAAGACACCCCAGCCAAAGGCTTAAATACTCCTCCCACTTCCCTTGTTCCTCAGTCATTCTATGCCTTTCATCCCAGGAGGTTGGCAGAGAAGTGTCAGAAGTTTTCGATAGTCTCTTATGGAGGGTAGCACTCTTCGGCATGGGACTGGAGTTTTCAGTAGTCCTGTCAGCATCTCAGTGAGAGCATGGGTGAAAGTTAGAGTCTGGAGATGCAGGGAGAGTCTTTCTGCGAAACTATCCCGACTCATATTAACAGCTCCACAAGCAATCAGCGTTGACGAGTTTCGCTGCCTGCTTTTTTCTCTCAAGTCCATGGCAGATGCAACGCTACTATCTGTCACACTTGAAGGGCCGTGTTCCTGTTCCACGGCGTAGATTCCGGTAAGATCGTTTCATTTTACTTTCATCATGGATGTATTGTAACTTCAACTGTTTACCCGAGAGGGGCTACAACCTTTCGGAGATAACTTTAACATAGGGTCTCATTGAGGCTCCTTTTTGTATCTAGGAATCAAGGGTTAATATCTCCTGAGGGGGATTATTGAACAGGGGGGTTTATAATCATGTTTGTTATGTGATTCTGTCTGCTACTGTGTAGTGTTGCTTTGGCTCATGGCTATTTTGGAACATAACGGCATATGTCTAGTGACGCAGCCTTTTCGGTCGGGCGCGCTTTTGCATGAACTGCACGGTTTACCTTGTGACCCCATTTCCATTTTCCTGACCGCGTGGCGACGGAGAAATCCTGGTCCGCTGGTGTCTGGTTCTCTGGAGGTGGCAGTGTCCCAGTTATGGAGGATTCTTGGAGACGGATATCTCTGATTCAGACTCTACTTCTTGTGAAGAATATGAATTGGCCTGGGTGATACATGCCCATCAGTTATGTTCCGAATGCCGTTTAAGAGTGCTCTGTTCCTCGGGATCGGGGAATCGGGTCCCACTGAGCCATCCGTCTCTGGGGATTCTATTTCTCACAAGACGAGTTTCCTACCATCAACTCTTACTACGCATGCAGGTAACTCGAACGCTACTTATCCTTTCTAGGGAGTGTGGCCTGTTCCCAATGGAGGTTACGACACGTTTCCGCATGGCCATATCTTTGGCGCTGGCGCATCTGCACCTCCCGGGAGTGTGCTTACGATATTGTCCGTGTTTCGTTAACCGGGGCTCGTCAGGCGTGGGATCGCCTGGTCCAGTTCAGCCTTCCAGGGGAGCAACTGCCCCTGAGGCCTCAGGGGGTCAACCTTCGGGGGCCGGTGTTTCCTTTTGTCCCGTCGGAGGTATGTTGCACCTTTCGTTATAGACTGGCACGCCTTCGTGTCCTACTAAGGCACGTTTTTGGCATTGCTGGGGATTCTCAGTCTTACTCTGCTGCTGGCTTGCATACATAGGCATAAGGGGATGAAGTAATCTTATAGTCTTTGTTATTTGTGTATCCTTTTGCAGTTCTGAGCTTGGAAGTATCGGACCCCTGTTGGGCTGGTCCTGCGGGTCTGTCTGTTCTTCCTGGGCGATAACCTACGGGTTGCCTTATGTTTTATTTTCATCCAGTGAGGATGATTTTTATTTGGTTTAAAGCTCATGTTGTGAGGACTTGAGGGTCCATGGTTGCTTAGGGGCATGGGGGATTGGTTCAGTCCTCATTCACCTTTTAATCTAGTGGGCCGGGACTCCGTTGAGTTCCGCGGAGACATGCTCAGTCGTTTCCGAATTTTTCGGGAACTAGAATGTTCCTTCCCATTGTGGGTTGGAGGCTTGGAGGATTTAGGTCCTTCATACCGCCGTTCTTACGGTTTTGCCTTTCATGGTCTCTTTAGAAGTGTCCTTATAGGACTTATACCTTTTAGAGGTTCTCTTCCTTTGGGTCGAGACTTTCTGGACTTCGTCCGGTTCTTGTGGCAGGTTTGGTCGCTTCATTAGGAAGTGAAGGCCGTGAGGCTCTGTCTTCCTTCGGGAGTTAGTCGTCAACATATCAGGGACGATAGGAGGTGTTGTCTCTTTTTCCAAGATTTTTGCTTAGGGGATGTTTTTCTGCCTGGGTTCGGGATGCTTTGCATTCTTCTCCCTTGGGTGTGGTCCTCCGGAACGTTAATCTGAAAGGATTATGGAGCCTAGCCTTTCTTCTACTCTCTTTCCGGTAACTCTGCTCTATTTTTCATTTCCCTTAGTGCTTCCCCTGGCGGCCTTTGGGCTCTAGAGAAATTGTGTGACTTATTTGCGGCCTTGCTGGGGGGGGGATGTTGACCTCCGGCTAAGGGTGTTCTCTTCCCTTTGGGTTGGGAATTACGAGTAAGTCCTGTACCCATTCTCTGGGTTTCCCGGTTCTCATCCCCTGTGAGGTCTGATTGCTTCAGATGGGGTATCTTGTGTTCCCTGAGGGTGTCGTTCGTTCTAGGACGATTCTGGGTCCCGGGTCTAGAGTTCTTGTCTTGGATCCTTCTTGGATGTCTGGAGACTTATGATCCGATGGACTGGTTTGGGACGACCCAGTTTTTTTCAGGGACCCTATGTTGCGACATAGGGACTAGCTCATTGGGCTTGCAAGCAGGTAGGCCAGAGTTCTCATCCACATTCGGGTACTGGTTATAAACTTTAAGGCCTGACTTGTCCTTTGGACGGAGTGTGCTCCTCTATGGGGAGTTTTTTTCTCTGTTGGGTCAACAGTGGTGTCTGGATAATTTTTCATTCGGTCCAAGTTTTGATCATACTATGGCTTCATGTCTTGTGGACATGTACTCTGTTCTTATCTGTGCCCTTCCCTTTGGAGGGGATAGTTTATCTTCCTTATGAGTTGGGGTTTCCTCTCTCTGGAGGGTCCTTGTCCTGCCCTGTGTGTAGGAGGTTGGATCAGGTGGCTTATTTCTTTCTTTTTTTTTTTTTTTAATATCTCTTTATTTGTCACCAACAATGTTCAATACACAAAATTCAATCTTGATGTCACATATAACCAAAAACAGAAACTTGAATGCGTAGTTATCACAAAACACAATATGACATAAATTTGTCGGCATTTTTATACTCTACACCTAGCAGCACCTGGCTGCGAGGTACCCTAACAGAACAAAAAACAAACAATAAAACAAACAAAAAAACAACAAAACAAAAAAAAACAACAACAAAAAAAAAAAAAAAAAAAAGGGAGAAAAAAAAAAAAAAACAGAGACCAATCCTGGGGATTAGTATTATATCTCGCCTGCATTTGTTATCCACGTGTGCGGGAACAACTCTAATATGACCATTTCTGCAAAGCTAGCAGAGGAGAGGAAAGGCGATAGAATCTGTTTTTGTATAGGTATAGGATAAGACTTAATAATGGGGTACCATCCTAATAAAAATTTCTTAATTCTTTTTTCTGAAGCATCCTGCAGATGATAGGATTCAAAGACAATCTGTTCTTGTATAGCTTGAGTAACCACTGAAAAGGCAGGCCCTCTTTTAGCTTTCCAATTCTTTAATATAAGCTGTCTAACAGCTAATATTATGGTGTTTAAAGTGCGTACCCAATGGCTATTACTGTTATTAGGAGTCTCGATTAGTAATACAATGTCTTGGAACATGAGGGGGATCGACAAATTATAATAATTAAACCAATATATAGTTTTCAACCATAATTGGTTAATTCTAGGGCACGACCAAAACATATGAAATAAATCCGCTTTGGGATTCAAACATCTTGGACAACATGGGGACCTAGTTGAGTAAAATCTAGCAAGCTTAACTGGATATAAATAAAAATTATTAAGAAGCTTCATATGTGATTCCTTCCAATTTGATGGGACTTTACACTTATTTAAAGTACTGAAACTTTGCTTGACTCTGTCATGATCTATATGGGGAATAGACAGAACCTAATAATTACAAATCTTGTCTAGAAATCCCTGACTTTGCTTTGACAACATAATGTCATATATTAATGAAATTGATGTGTCACCGGAAACAAATTTTTGTATCAAAATTCTGATATCGGACCACGCAACAGATAGAGGAAACTGCCACTTCTGAGCCGCAACAAAATGTCGAACTTGAAAAAAAGCAAATAAATTTGACCTGGGTAGCTCATATAAAGAAAAAAGGGTTTCCCCTGCCAGCATTTGATAATCAGGTCCTAATAGCTGATTTACTAAGCATAAGCCTTTCTCTACCCAAGATTTAAAAGGTCTGTGATTAATACCTGGAGAGAATAACGGGTTACCCTGAATAGGAAGGAACTCTGAAAAAGTAAAATCTATCCCTAGCATTCTACAAAACTTATGCCACGCGAGGACTATATTCTTGAATGTTATAAGCGAGAGAATAATAGAGGGCAACTTTCGAGGACTACAGTGTAATATTGCTGTTAGCGCAAAAGTATATATTAAAAAGGTCTCCTCTTCAATAGAAGAAAATATATTTGTTCTAGCTAGCCAATCAATCGCAAATTTTATCAAAGAGGCAATATTATACAACCTAATATCTGGAAACGATAATCCCCCTGAACCAGTTCTCTGTATTAGCCTAGCCAATGCCATACGTGTTTTTTTATTTTGCCAAATAAATTTGGAAAAATACCCATGCAGTTTTCTTAAGTCACTATTAGATAAAAACAGAGGTAAATTTTGTATTGGATAAAGAAGACGTGGAAAAATAATAGTTTTCACCAAATTCACCCTAGCCATTATGGACAATGGAAAGGAAACCCATAATTGCAAGTCTAATTTAATCTTTTGGAATAAGGGAACATAATTATCTAAGTACCAATGTTTGGGATTCTTATGCAGCTCTAATCCTAAATATTTAATAGTATCAACGACTTTAAATGGATTATTGCAAAGGATAGGAGGGAATTTGCCCACACACATCAGTTCACTTTTTTCTAAGTTTACCTTGTAGCCTGAGAATGAGCTGAACTCATCAAGCAGATGCGTCAAAATTGGAAGGTTCTCCAAAAAAACTAGGATGTCATCCGCATATAACGGCGGTTGAGAACCTAATGATATCCCCGTTAGGCTATCTCTTAAACGTATGACTAGCGGTTCTAAGGCTGTATTAAACAGTAAGGGTGATAATGGGCAACCTTGTCTTGTGCCACGCTGCAATGTTATCTTAGGGGAGCTAGTTCCATTTACCAGTAAATATGATATTGGTCTCAAATAGATTCTGTGGATAAACTGAACAAAGTTCCCATTAACCCCAAATTTTTCAAGCGAGATGAATAAGTGTTCCCAGACTATAGAATCAAATGCTTTAACAGCGTCTAATGTAAGGACAACCATGTCCTGAGCCCAACTCAGTTTATGTTCTTGCTCTTTATTCCAAGCATAATCTAAAAAGGTTGTAAGTTTGCGAGAATTCTTACACGGGTTCCTAGTGGTCATAAACCCCGTCTGATCCGGATGTATAAGATTCTGTAAACAACGAGAAAATCTAACAGCTAAAATGGAAGCTAGAATCTTATAATCCGAATTCAGGACCGATATCAGTCTATATGATGCTGGATCCTCAGGATTTTTACCCTTTTTAAGAATATGGGAGATATTAGCCATTGAGAAATATGATGAAATCGGATTATCTACTGAGTAATAATTATTGAACAAGATTTCTAAAACCGGGAGTAGGTCTTCCATAAGACATTTATAAAATTCTGCTGGGAATCCATCTGGACCTGGAGCTTTATTCAGTTTCAATTTATCAATAGCTTTACAAATCTCTTCTCAAGTTATTGGTTCATTTAACATTGCCAATTCTTCAGGTTGAATCTTGGGAGTCACGACTTTAGACCAGAATATATCTTGGTTATGCGAATTAATATTTATTGAAGAGTATAAATGTTGATAATAGGTGGCAAATACTTCACTAATTTCCTGGGTCTTAAAATATCTCAACTCATCATGTTTAATAACTGGTATAAAAAAATTTTTCTTCCTACTTTTGGTAAGGCTTGCAAGATATTTTGCAGAGCACCCATGAAACCCTCTATTATGACGGTTTATTCTGACTTCTTCTGCTTGTGATTTTTGTTTTAAAAAAAGATCTCGCTCTTTTCTACTTGCTAAATACTTGTCCCAATTTGTCTGTGAGGGAACATTCTGTACCTCTCTGTACATATTATTTACTCTATTTGCCAAAGAAACCTCCCGCAACTTAATCTTTCTTCCTCGTCTATTCAGATAAGCCATAATCTCCCCCCGTAGCACAGTTTTAGAAGCTTCCCAAAAAATTTCCACTTTGTTTCTGTAATCGGCGTTATTAATGCCTTACTCCTGCCATTTTTGTTTCAACTATGATCGAAATCTAGGATCAGAATATAAAAAACGAGGGAAACAAAACACCGAATTATGTAATTTGCCCTTACTAGAGAGAGGAAACATTAGTGAGATTATTGCGTGGTCCGATATCAGGATCTCTTTAATCTCCGCCTTTAATTGCCATATAGATAGAGATTCTGAAACTAAAAACAGGTCAATCCTGGAGAACGTCCTATGGGCTTTGGACTCACACGTATATGATAGAATATCAGGATTTTGAATACGCCAAAATTTTGAATATGACAAAATTTCTTGAAGTATTTAGCGCTATGCATATGACTAGCTACATTTTTATTTGAAAAACGATCTATAGCTGGCTCCAATGTCATATTGAAGTCTTCACATAACACTAGGATTTGCCCCTTGAACGGAAATACCTTGTTTTGAATTCTTTCACAAAATTCTGTCGAGAGTCTATTTGGCACGTAGATATTACAGATTATAAATTTTATGTTCTTAACACTTATTTGGAGTAGAATAAACCGGGCTGCGATATCAATCTCTATTTTAATAATCTTATAATCTAATTGTTTATGCAACAATACCACCACACCGCATTTTTTGTTAGAGCCTTTAGTAGAAATTACCTCTCCGACCCAGTTAGTCCTCAGTTTAGCTGCTTCCAGCTCATTAAGATGAGTTTCCTGAAGAAAAACTAGGTCGGCTTTTTGTTTAGCTAGGGTTCTGATAATTAATTTGCGTTTAGCTGGAGACCAAATCCCCCCCACTTTCCAAGACAACATCTTAATTCCTTCTATCATCTTATCTTATTTGACAACCCCCGGGGAATATACACACAAAACCCCCCCCAAAAAAAACCAGTCCAGACATATTATTCACTTCCAAAAACCATATATACATCTTCCAATATCCAACATTTCTTAACATTAAACCCGGTAAAATAAACATCAGGATCAACTTCCCAGCAAACCACTTATTGTATTTTTCTCTCTATTATTATCATAGACTTTTAAAAAATTCGGCAACTTCTGATACTTCACTGAACACATGTCTACAACCATTATCATCCACTGTGATTCTGGCAGGATACATCAACCATGCCTTTATACCTTTGTTTATTAGCTGGGTACAATATGGTGCCATGGCCTTCCTCCTAGAGGAGGTCTCGACAGAAAAATCCTGAAATAGTAGTATCTTATTGTTACCAAATACCACAGGATCAGCTCTTTTAAACAGCTTCAGTAACTCAACTTTGTCCTGGAATTTCAGGAGTTTGAAGATAGACATTCTTGGTCTAAAAGACCCATTCCCTACAGGTTTCCTAGGGCTGACTCTGTGCGCCCTTTCTATTGCTAATGGGCCTGTGGTAAGGTGGTAGAAGTAAATATCATCAAATCTTCAAACTCGGGTAATTCCGGTAGGCCTATGATTCTTATGTTATTGCGCCTGGAGCGATCTTCCAGATCCTCCAGGCGCAATTGCATATTATTTAATTTGGCCTCTTGTTTTCGTATAATTGTTTCTTGAACATTTGCCTGATCTTCTAGTAACGAGATCCTATCTTCTGCTTCGACCAATCTTGTTGAAAATTGCTTAACTTCTGTAGAAAATGCTCCTATATCTGATGAAATAACTCCTAGTTCTTTTTTAATAGAGTCAAATTGTGGAGAGAAAATAGCAGTCAATTGACCGATAAGGGCCTAAGTATCAATAACTAAGGGAACCGTGTCTGTTGGAATATCAACACTGATATCAACCGTCTTGGCTTTTTTATCTTTAGATTTCACAGGCATTTTTGGTGAATTGGTTTTTACCTGTGTAATGAATTTTTCCATTAAGTGAAGTGCAAAAAGAAAAATAGAAGAAAAAAACAATATTACTTGAGTATATCTAAACACACACTGTCAGTTAGTGTATCTAAAAACCACAAATAACAAAAAGGAGTTGGGTAAAAACCCCCAGTGAATTATACTTTTTTTTTATTTTTATTTTTTTTATAGAGAGATTTTCCCTATATAGTGTTGTGAATTAGTGCTATCTTAAAGTGTAATAGAGTGATATAAAAAAACACTTTTGTTAGCAGATGCAGAAAAAAACCTGTGCCTTAATTACCAAAAAGATATCCCTAGTTTATCCAAGCAAAACTGACTAGACACCAGCGCTTACAACCCCAAACAGAGCAACTACTGAATTATAACCTTATTACACGGTCCTACGATAACTCCTTTCCAAAATAATATGCTCTTATCTGAATTACAATCTGTCTACCCAGTACCTCTATACTGTTTTCATAGGTATATATAAAATATCCTACTATAACCTAATCACAACTTGAAAAATATACAAAAGTTATCAGAAAAAAACAAAAAAGTACTACTTTCCAGCCAGAAAATAGAGAGGAATTCTCAATAGCACACACAATTTGTAATTGGCATTTAAAGCAATAGATAATATAGATAATATAGAACTCTCTTGTGTCGGCATCAGCCGTTTTAATCCTGTGTCCGAAAGTTAATGCAAGCCACAACAATCCTTTAATACCCTTTTGGGGTTTTGTACTACTTTGTATCCAACAAAAAGCTATCACCCCTGTACAAGAAATGTCCCCAGTTGTCTATACAGCAGACATGAGCCGTTCATCTACAAGGGTCCACAAAGTTTTGCACCTTATTGGCATCAACAGCACAATTTACCTGAGATAACATTTCATTTTGTGCTAAACTGTTATAATGTGTACAAAAGCCGTTTAAATATTAGGATTGAAATGTCCTTCAAACAGAGAAGTTCCTCTTTCTTTTTTCCCTTAATATTCATGTGTGAGACTGCTTGAGAGAGCGTAACAAGCTCAGTTTGCTAGGATAAATTTTTCTGAAGCTTTATAGTTCCCTCTGTTGGGACCGGGGAAACAGCACATTAAGCACTGTATATTGGATGTCAAATCCCCATATCAAGAAGCTCCCAAGTTAAACTGAAGATCCTGACAACTTTTTCCCCCTTTTTGTTTCCTATTCAGTAACACAGGCAGCCAGGAAACGGAAACTCTTACAGGGCAGAACTAATATTCCGGGGACCCTGCCCTTTATGCTCAATGTCCTCCACTGTTATCCAAGCAACTCCAATAATAACTTTAACCAACAAGCAAAAAAAAAAAGTATATCAGTTGTGCCTTATACTTGCGAACTCTGCGAATCGTTGGTATCCAGAATTTCTTACTCCATGGCAGCCAGTTCTTACCGCGGTACTGCTGCCGGATAAAGCTGTAATGCAGCCCATCCTCTGTGTCAGAGGCTCTCAATTCCTTCCGGGTCAGTAGTCCTCCCAAATCCCTAGAGACTCCACAGATTTTGGCGTTGCGGCGGAGGTGTGATGAGTTCGGATCCCTCCGCGCTCCACCAACACCTCCCCCTACAGCGTGACTGTGTTCCGGGTAATGGGTTTGCCACTTCCTCAATCCACAGGAGGTAAGCGCCTTACATGGACTAAATCTTCATCGGAAAAGGTAATTCTGTATGCTCACAATGTGTTCACAATGTAGCTTTTCACCAGTATAAACAAAAATAATTACTCCTGGACTTTTAGTGAGTCGTAGAAAGACATAAAAAATAGCGGTACTACCGCTGGCCCAACCGGCCACTGTGATTTCCTCCTCAGGCTGACTCGAGGCCTAGCTTGGGCCTAACTGAACCCCACTGAACCGGGGGCTATGAGGCTATGAGTAGAGGCTTAGATTGCAAACGCTGCAGCGAGACAGCGACCTGGAGCATGATGCTGTTAGGCTCCGCCTCCAAACCGGAAATCACCTTTCCTATCTTCATATTGTGCAAGCATTTTTACTTAAAATTGTGCCCATTGTTTAGAAACTCTCAGTTCTGATTTATCACGAACTGTAAACAGACTTGGTACTCCCATCTGGCCATGTCAGTAAATATGCAGCATACAGACAGTCACAGCCCTAAGATGTCAGTGCTTACATTTCTAAAAGCAGGTGGCTTATTTCTGTAAGGGCCAGCATCTGCTGCTCTGTTTCACTTGTTCAAAGACGTAGAGACTGTCTAAGAGAGTTGTGACAGGTCTTCCTACGGATCTATTGCACTTTTCTCTGTTCCATGTCTTAGGGGGTTCTCCTTGGGAGTGCCTTATTTTGGAGGAGCGGATTGGGTTGGCACCCAAGCTCTGCTGGGGTGGGTGAGTCCCCCCTTTTTTCTTCCATTCCCCGGGGGCTTGTGGTTGGGGTCTTCTGTCCCCCTGTCTATCAGACATGTCTGTCGCTTGGGCTGGTCTGGAGCAGGATCTGAGATCTGTTGCTCTGCTAATTCGTCCTTGGAGCATTCGAGGTACAGTAAGCTTTTTTGAGGTTTCTCATTTCTCCACATTCAAGATTTGTGGGAAGGACAACAATCTGAAGGATCCTATCTTCAGCTGCTTTCTACTTGCCCTGCAAGTATTTAAGTTTCAGAGTCATTTTTAGATGACTGCAGCGTGCTGTGTTTTTGCTTCAGGTGTTGTTCGTCAGAGCTTGCTGCACGAGGTTTCGTTCTGAATATTTCGGTATTCTGAGATACCTTTTTGCGACTTGGGGATCTTTGTCTTCAGTTGCTTTCTAGAGTGCGGTTGCACTGTGTTAGGGGAAGATCCTCTCTCTGTTTCAGACTCCTGGCCTTATCCCATGGTTTCTGTATTTCTGTGGTATGGGCGTTGCCTCCCCTTGTTTCTTTGAGACTGGTTGGGCCTCTTGTTAGCCTGAGTAGGGTTTTTTTCTGGAGTTTCTTATGCTAGCTGGAAGCTAGCTCTGCATACTAATGCACTGTGGCTAACAGAGGGTTGCAAGTTCAATCCCCGGCGAGGTCTACTCAGCCTTTCCTCCTTTTGAGGTTGATAAAATGAGCAGCGCCTTGAGTGCCTTAAAGGGGGCATTATGCTCTCATTTTTATCTTTGCATAAATGTTTTGTAGATGATCTATTTATATAGCCCAAAATTTTTTTTTTTTAAAATGTATAGTTTTACTTATTTTTAAATAACATTGCTCTGATTTTCAGACTCCTAACCAAGCCCCAAAGTTTTATCAGAATACTATCAGCTACCTTCTCCAGCTTGCTCCTGATTGTGTAAAGGGTCTTTTCATATGCAAAAGAAGGGGGAGGGGGGAGTGTCTTATTTGCCACTTGCAGTGGGCTTTCCAGCTACCTTTTCAACAGAGCTAAACTGAGAGCTTCTAAGTAAGTTTTTAAACAGTTTTATACTGGATTTTTATATCAGTATCCATGCATCTTATTCTTTATAGTAGTGTCTATTACATGCCGTTATATGAAAATGAGTGTATACTGTCCCTTTAAGGGTGATTAGCCACGCTTTACAAGTACAATCATGTTTTCTCCGTGCCTTTTCTTCTTTGTGGAAGAATACGTAGTTTGTTCCCTTTCTTTAGTAAGGGGTGTATTGTTTGGAGACTGACTGCTACGGACGGTGTCTCTTGGAGGCTGTTGTCTCAGTCGAGTCAAGTTCCTGCGGTCTCTAGCAAAGGCTGTGGACTATCTGTGGGTCAGTGTCCTTGGGCCTTTTCCTTTTTTTTCAAAGTTGTTCTCGGCTTCGTATGAAGCAGGATTTTGTTGGGTAGGGGTTTTCAGGCCAGGTGCCCTCAGAATGGGCCGCCTCTTGTACCATCCCGTTTTAGCATTCAGTGTCCTCTATAGCTTGGTTATTGTTTTCCCAAAAGTAATGAATGCAGCTGTGGACTCTTTCCATTTATGAAGAAAAACTTAAATTATGCTTACCTGATAATTTTCTTTTCTTTAGATGGAAAGAGTCCACAGCTCCCCGCACTTATTTTTTCTGTGGGGTGTCTGTTATTTTTGTTCTTCTGGCACCTTTTCACCCTGATGTTTCTTCTACTGTTCCTTGTTCCTCGGCAGAATGACTGGGGGATGAGGGAAATGGGAGGAGTATTTAAGCCTTTGGCTGGGGTGTCTTTGCCTCCTCCTGTGGACACTTTCCATTTGAAGAAAAGAAAATGATCAGGTAAGCATAATTTAAGTTTTTAAATAAATATAGACAATAAAAAAACAACTAAAAGACACAGGCAGAGATTTGGATTTCAGAATAAGCTTGGATTTTAGAATTCCAGATTTGTGTGTGTGTATGTACTGTGTATATATATATATATATATATATATACACACACACACACATCTAAATATATACACACACTTGTATGGAACGGCGGGAGGTAGGTGGTGGAAAGAGAACCTCAAAGTTAACAACACTGTTAAAGCTGATCCTACATCAGATAATAGTTAGATGCCATCACCAGGCTTTTGAAAATTTGATAGATTATCAGTAACTATTCATTAATCATGACATACGATATAGGACTTCCAAGTCCTAGCATAGGAATATTCATTGTCTTAAAGGGACAGCATACTATAAAATTGTTTTTCCTTTAATGTGTTTCCAATTACTTTTTTTACCAGCTGCACTGCAGAGTATAAAATGTATGAGAATTGCTTTTTAAGGCTTATTTGTGTATATGAATTAGCTGATTTTGTGTTTTGAAGCCACAATCTAATAAAATGGGTGGAGTTTGTATGTATAATCAGATATCATTACTTTATCACATTGTGTACATATACATTCCTCTTTATCTTATATCTGTCTGTAAACCAATTACCAATACTCGGAAAGAACAATGGAAAATTAACATTTTATTACTGTATGTCTTCTATTCCCCACTGGGAGTGTGATTTCTTCTGCTGGCTGTGTTTACACAGCTTGGCCTTAAGGCCAACAACTATCAGGATAGATGGGGATACCACAGGCTAAATCAACTATTTAAAATGCCAATATAAGGGTAATGGAAATGTTGAAAGACCATTCACCTAAATGAAGAGTCTAGTGCATGAGCTAGTCAATTGGAATGCAACCTACAGCTGGAAAATGTATTGTTGAGATTGCAACTACAAACCTTTTCACCAAAAAACAGAACTTTGTAAACTTCCACCATTACAGTTGAACTTGCAATGGTGATTGATATTGACCAACACAGTGGCATCACTTGAGTGAATATACATGTTTCTGTCATTGAGGCCCATTTGTTAGATTAGTACAGAAATAAGACATTTATCTAATTCCAGTAGACTGATGAGTGGGGAAGCAGTGGTCAAAAGCGAGCAGGGGGGCAGAATTGCACAAGCATTTCACCAGAAATGCTTGTGCAATGATAAATGCTGTTGGCATTTAGTGAGGTCGAGCGGACATGATTCGCTACAGCGAATAATGTCCGATCGCCTTTTAATAAATCTACACCTATCAGTGAACTGGAAATTTGTAATCTTTTTTGAGTATATGAATATTCTGATCAATTAAGTAGTGAAGCTTTTCTCCTTTTTCCAGAATAGTACCATCCGATATGTCAATCTCACAAAACGCCAAGGTGTCAGAGCTTTCCAAAGATGCATATTTAAACTTATTGCCAATCAATAGATCTGTACATGAATGAGCAAGCATTTGGAGGTTCAAAAAAATATATATAGTAAATATCTTAAAACATTAAAAACTGTAATAGGTCACTGCTATTAGTGGATTCACTACAGCTAACTACAATCTGCTAAATACATTTGGACTGATTTGCCATTTAAATAATTTGCTATGTTATTTTATGCTGTACAGACTGAGCTAATGTATTGGTGCCATACATTCTAGGTTGTTGACACAGTTACTCACCCCCCCCCCTCCAACTGTGGTCCAGGTTTAGCAACAAAATAAAACTATTACTTATATTTTATTATGCATGACTAGTCAAACCAGACTAGCCCTTAAAAAATTGCTATAGAGGAGCTGCACATTCTTAATATCAAGTTGGCTCTCCTATAGCTTTAAATGACCATTAAATGGAGCAGGATTACATAATCAAAAAGTGCTTCATAAAAAGGCCATGCAATAACACTTACTCTGAATTTGAAAAAATGGGACATGAAATCCAATTTTTTTTTCTATAATGATTCAGATAGGCCATACAATTTTAAGCAACTTTAAAATTGACTTCTATTATCAAATGTGCTTTGTTTTCTTTGTATCCTTTGTTGAAGAAGCAGTAATTCACTACTGAGAGCTAGCTAAATACACAGAGAGAGCAAATTACAAGTGGCAGGCACCAATCAGCAGCTAGCTCCCAAAAGTGCATTGCTGCCACTGAGCCTACCAATTGCACACTGTCTAAAACATGAAAGTTTAATTTGACTTTACTGTCCCATTAAAAACTCAAGACAAGTTCCATCAGTTGAGCTTAGTCAGTAACATTGCCTTCAGAGTATCCACATCAAGCGTTTCAGTGGAAGCATATGTTCAGAGAAGGCAGAGAATAAACTCTGCATGATTTTTGTTGAAGTGAAAGACCATTACAACCCAACTTTGAGCTGGCAATGTTTTATTAGCAGTCGATTCTGAAACTTTTCCCCTAGTTACAAACTACTTCATTTAGACATACTCATCCTACATTTAATTCTCAGCCAACTGAGCAGACTATACAGTTTAAATAACAAGACAAAGTTCTCTCAATGTCTTCCCAAGAAGGTGTTCAAAAAAGATAATCCCTTTATTACCCATTCCCTAGTTTTGCATAACCAACACTGTTATAGAAATACACTTTTTACTTCTGTGAATAACTTGTATCTATGCTTCTGCAAACTGCCCCCTTATTTCAGTTCTTTGACAGACTTGCATTTTAGCCAATCAGTGCTCACTCCATGGTAACTTCACATGCATGAGCTCAATGTTATCTATATGAAATACATGAGCTAATGCCCTCTAGTGGTCAAAATGCATTCAGATTAGAGGTAGTCTTCAAGGTCTAAGAAGTTAGCATATGATCCTCAACTAAGAATACCAAGAGAACAAAGCAAAATTGGTGATAAAAGTAAATTGAAAAGTTGTTTAAAATTACATTCCCTATTTATATCATGAAAGTTTTTTTTGAACTTGACTGTCCCTTTAAGGTTACCCAAATATAGGATTTCAGGTCCTGAAAGCTATTTCTTCAAGTAACAGCTCAGTTTCATAGACTGAGGCCTCTAGTTATCAACGTGTCTACTTACCTGCCATCGCCGGCCCCAATACGCCCGCCTAAGCTCGCCTCACATCGCCGCCGCGGACCTGAATACGCTCGCCAAAGTTATCAATAAAGTTGTCCAAAAGCTGCGCACCAAGTACAGGGCGATGAGCAGCGGACTGTGATAGTTATCACTCATCCGATCTCGCTGCTCTTCGGCTTTTTCCCAGCTTTATTGATAAGCTGTCACTAAGCACCCACACTAAACTACACTGTTCTACCGCCTATACCGGAGCCCCCGCAACTAAATAAAGTTATTAACCCCTAAACCGCCGCTCCTAGACCCCGCCGCAACTATAATAAATGTATTAACCCCTAAACCACCACTCCCGGAGCCCACCGCCTATCCTGCCGATCCCGGACCCCGCCGCAACTAAATAAATTGTTTAACCCCTAATCCGCCGCTCCCGGACCCCGCCGCCACCTATATTAAACTTATTAACCCCTAATCTGCCCCCCCTACACCGTCGCCACCTATATTAAACGCATTAACCCCTAATCTGCCCCCCTACACCGTCGCCACCTATAATAAATTTATTAACCCCTATCCTGCCCCCCCCTACACCGCCGCCACTATAATAAAATTATTAACCCCTAAACCTAACACCCCCCTAACTTAAATATTAATTAAATACATCTAAATATTATAACTCTTATTAACTAAATTAATCCTATTTAAAACTAAATACTTACCTTTAAAATAAACCCTAATATAGCTACAATATAAATAATAATTATATTGTAGCTATCTTAGGATTTATTTTTATTTTACAGGCAAATTTCAATTCATTTTAACTAGGTACAATAGCTATTAAATAGTTATTAACTATTTAATAGCTACCTAGTTAAAATAAAGAGAAATTTACCTGTAAAATAAAAACTAACCTAAGTTACAATTACACCTATCACTACCCTATAATTAAATAAATTATTCCTATTTAAAACTAAATACTTACCTGTAAAATAAACCCTAATATAGCTACAATGTAATTAATAATTACATTGTAGCTATTTTAGGATTTATATTTATTTTACAGGTAACTTTGTATTTATTTTAGCTAGTTAGAATAGTTATTAAATAGTTATTAACTATTTAATAACTACCTAGCTAAAAGAAATACAAAATTACCTGTAAAATAAATCCTAACCTAAGTTACAATTAAACCTAACACTACACTATCATTAAATTAATTAAATAAATTACTTACAAATAACTACAATTAAATAAACTAACTAAAGTACAAAAAATAAAAAAAACTTACAAAAAATAAAAAAAATAAGTTAAACATTTCAAAAATATTACAACAATTTTAAGCTACTTACACCTAATCTAAGCCCCCTAATAAAATAACAAAGCCCCCCAAAATAAAAAAATGCCCTACCCTATTCTACATTAAAAAGTTAACAGCTCTATTACCTTACCAGCCATTAAAAGGGCTTTTTGCGGGGCATGCCCCAAAGAAATCAGCTCTTTTGCCTGTAAAATAAAAATACAACCCCCCCAACATTAAAACCCACCACCCACATACCCCTACTCTAACCCAAACCCCCCTTAAATAAACCTAATACTACCCCCTGAAGATCATCCTACCTTTAGCTGTCTTCAGCCAGCCGACCACCGATGGAACAGAAGAGGACAGCCGCAGCGGCCAAAGTCATCATCCAAGCGGCGCTGAAGAAGTCTTCCATCCGATTGAAGTCATCATCCAAGGGGCGCTGAAGAAGTCTTCCATCCGATTGAAGTCATCATCCAAGGGGCACTGAAGAAGTCTTCCATCCGATTGAAGTCATCATCCAGGCGGCGTCTTCAATCTTCATCCATCCGGAGTGGAGCCATCTTCAGACGAGCCGACGAGGAGCCTTCTTCTTCCACCGACGACTTCCCGACGAATGACGGTTCCTTTAAGTGACGTCATCCAAGATGGTGTCCCTTGAATTCCGATTGGCTGATAGGATTCTATCAGCCAATCGGAATTAAGGTAGGAAAAATCTGATTGGCTGATTTAATCAGCCAATCAGATTGAAGTTCAATCCGATTGGCTGATCCAATCAGATTGAGCTCGCATTCTATTGGCTGATTCCTACCTTAATTCCGATTGGCTGATAGAATCCTATCAGCCAATCGGAATTCGAGGGACGCCATCTTGGATGACGTCACTTAAAGGAACCGTCATTCATCGGGAAGTCGTCGGTGGAAGAAGATGGCACCGCGTCGGCTCGTCTGAAGATGGCTCCGCTCCGGATGGATGAAGATTGAAGACGCCGCCTGGATGATGACTTCAATCGGATGGAAGACTTCTTCAGCGCCCCTTGGATGATGACTTCGGCCGCTGCGGATGTCCTCTTCTGTTCCATCGGTGGTCGCGGCTAAAGGTAGGATGATCTTCAGGGGGTAGTGTTAGGTTTATTTAAGGGGGGTTTGGGTTAGAGTAGGGGTATGTGGGTGGTGGGTTTTAATGTTGGAAGGGGGTTGTATTTTTATTTTACAGGCAAAAGAGCTGATTTCTTTGGGGCATGCCCCGCAAAAGGCCCTTTTAAGGGCTGGTAAGGTAATAGAGCTGTTAACTTTTTAATGTAGAATAGGGTAGGGCATTTTTTTATTTTGGGGGGCTTTGTTATTTTATTAGGGGGCTTAGATTAGGTGTAAGTAGCTTAAAATTGTTGTAATATTTTTGAAATGTTTGTAACTTATTTTTCTTCTGTTAAGTGTGATCAGTCCACGGGTCATCATTACTTCTGGGATATTACTCCTCCCCAACAGGAAGTGCAAGAGGATTCACCCAGCAGAGCTGCATATAGCTCCTCCCCTCTACGTCACTCCCAGTCATTCTCTTGCACCCAACGACTAGATAGGATGTGTGAGAGGACTATGGTGATTATACTTAGTTTTATATCTTCAATCAAAAGTTTGTTATTTTAAAATAGCACCGGAGTGTGTTATTACCTCTCTGGCAGAGTTTGAAGAAGAATCTACCAGAGTTTTTGCTATGATTTTAGCCGGAGCAGTTAAGATCATATTGCTGTTTCTCGGCCATCTGAGGAGAGGTAAACTTCAGATCAGGGGACAGCGGGCAGATGAATCTGCATAGAGGTATGTAGCAGCTTTTATTTTCTGACAATGGAATTGATGAGAAAATCCTGCCATACCGATATAATGTCATGTATGTATACTTTACACTTCAGTATTCTGGGGAATGGTACTTCACTAGAATTACACTGTAAGAAGTACATAAAGCTGTTTAATAACTAGAAATTATGTTTAACGTTTTTGCTGGAATGTAAAATCGTTTTCATTTGCTGAGGTACTGAGTGAATAAATGTTTGGGCACTATTTTTCCACTTGGCAGTTGCTTAATCTTTTTTCTGACAGTTTCTGTTCTCTCTCACTGCTGTGTGTGAGGGGGAGGGGCCGTTTTTTGGCGCTTTTGCTACGCATCAAATATTTCAGTCAGCAGCTCATTGTATTTCCTGCATGATCCGGTTCATCTCTACAGAGCTCAGGGGTCTTCAAAACTTATTTTGAGGGAGGTAATTTCTCTCAGCAGAGCTGTGAGAATTATAGTTGACTGAGATAAAAAACGTTTATTCTGTAATTTGTTTCCTGCTTTCAGAATTTGTTATCTTTGCTAATGGGATTAAACCTTTGCTAAAGTTGTGTTGTTTACACTATAACTGTTTTCAATTTATTAATTTTCAACTGTCATAGATCTTCTGTGCTTCTTAAAGGCACAGTACGTTTTAATATTATTCTAATTGAATTGTATTCCAAGTTGCAAGTTTATTTGCTAGTGTGTTAAACATGTCTGATTCAGAGGATGATACCTGTGTCATTTGTTGCAATGCCAAAGTGGAGCCCAATAGAAATTTATGTACTAACTGTATTGATGCTACTTTAAATAAAAGTCAATCTGTACAAATTGAACAAATTTCACCAAACAACGAGGGGAGAGTTATGCCGACTAACTCGCCTCACGTGTCAGTACCTGCATCTCCCGATCGGGAGGTGCGTGATATTGTAGCGCCGAGTACATCTGGGCGGCCATTACAAATCACATTACAGGATATGGCTACTGTTATGACTGAAGTTTTGGCTAAATTACCAGAACTAAGAGGTAAGCGTGATCACTCTGGGGTGAGAACAGAGTGCGCTGATAATATTAGGGCCATGTCAGACACTGCGTCACAGGTGGCAGAACATGAGGACGGAGAACTTCATTCTGTGGGTGACGGTTCTGATCCAAACAGACTGGATTCAGATATTTCAAATTTTAAATTTAAACTGGAAAACCTCCGTGTATTACTAGGGGAGGTGTTAGCGGCTCTGAATGATTGTAACACAGTTGCAATACCAGAGAAAATGTGTAGGTTGGATAAATATTTTGCGGTACCGGCGAGTACTGAGGTTTTTCCTATACCTAAGAGACTTACTGAAATTGTTACTAAGGAGTGGGATAGACCCGGTGTGCCGTTCTCACCCCCTCCGATATTTAGAAAAATGTTTCCAATAGACGCCACCACACGGGACTTATGGCAAACGGTCCCTAAGGTGGAGGGAGCAGTTTCTACTTTAGCTAAGCCTACCACTATCCCGGTGGAGGATAGCTGTGCTTTTTCAGACCCAATGGATAAAAAATTAGAGGGTTACCTTAAGAAAATGTTTGTTCAACAAGGTTTTATATTGCAACCCCTTGCATGCATTGCGCCGATCACGGCTGCAGCGGCATTCTGGATTGAGTCTCTGGAAGAGAACATTAGTTCAGCTACTCTGGACGACATTACGGACAGGCTTAGAGTCCTTAAACTAGCTAATTCATTCATTTCGGAGGCCGTAGTACATCTTACTAAACTTACGGCGAAGAATTCAGGATTCGCCATTCAGGCACGCAGGGCGCTGTGGCTAAAATCCTGGTCAGCTGATGTTACTTCTAAGTCTAAATTGCTTAATATACCTTTCAAAGGGCAGACCTTATTCGGGCCCGGGTTGAAAGAGATTATCGCTGACATTACAGGAGGTAAAGGCCATGCCCTGCCTCAGGACAAAGCCAAAGCTAAGGCTAGACAGTCTAATTTTCGTTCCTTTCGTAATTTCAAAGCTGGAGCAGCATCAACTTCCTCTGCACCAAGACAGGAAGGAGCTGTTGCTCGCTACAGACAAGGCTGGAAACCTAACCAGTCCTGGAACAAGGGCAAGCAGACCAGGAAACCTGCTGCTGCCCCTAAAACAGCATGAATTGAGGGCCCCCGATCCGGGATCGGATCTAGTGGGGGGCAGACTTTCTCTCTTCGCCCAGGCTTGGGCAAGAGATGTCCAGGATCCCTGGGCGCTAGAGATAATATCTCAGGGATACCTTCTGGACTTTAAATACTCTCCTCCAAGAGAGAGATTTCATCTGTCAAGGTTGTCAACAATCCAGACAAAGAAAGAGGCGTTTCTACGCTGCGTACAAGAGCTCTTGTTAATGGGAGTAATCCATCCTGTTCCACGATCGGAACAGGGACAGGGGTTTTACTCAAATCTGTTTGTGGTTCCCAAAAAAGAGGGAACTTTCAGACCAATCCTGGACTTAAAGATCCTAAACAAATTTCTAAGAGTTCCATCGTTCAAGATGGAGACTATTCGGACAATTTTACCTATGATCCAAGAGGGTCAGTACATGACCACTGTAGATTTAAAAGATGCCTACCTTCACATACCGATTCACAAAGATCATTACCGGTACCTAAGGTTTGCCTTCCTAGACAGGCATTACCAGTTTGTGGCTCTTCCATTCGGATTGGCTACAGCTCCAAGAATCTTCACAAAGGTTCTGGGTGCTCTTCTGGCGGTACTAAGACCACGGGGAATCTCGGTAGCTCCATACCTAGACGACATTCTGATTCAAGCTTCAAGCTTTCAAACTGCCAAGTCTCATACAGAGTTAGTACTGGCATTTCTAAGGTCACATGGATGGAAGGTGAACGAAAAGAAAAGTTCACTCGTTCCACTCACAAGAGTTCCCTTCCTGGGGACTCTTATAGATTCTGTAGAAATGAAGATTTACCTGACAGAGGACAGGCTAACAAGACTTCAAAGTGCTTGCCGCACCCTTCATTCCATTCAACACCCGTCAGTGGCTCAATGCATGGAGGTAATCGGCTTAATGGTAGCGGCAATGGACATAGTACCCTTTGCACGCTTACACCTCAGACCACTGCAACTGTGCATGCTAAGTCAGTGGAATGGGGATTACTCAGACTTATCCCCTTCTCTGAATCTGGATCAAGAGACCAGAAATTCTCTTCTATGGTGGCTTTCCCACATCTGTCCAGGGGGATGCCATTCAGCAGACCAGACTGGACAATTGTAACAACAGACGCCAGCCTTCTAGGTTGGGGTGCCGTCTGGAATTCTCTGAAGGCTCAGGGACAATGGAGTCAGGAGGAGAGTCTCCTGCCAATAAACATTCTGGAATTGAGAGCAGTTCTCAATGCCCTCCTGGCTTGGCCCCAGTTGACAACTCGGGGGTTCATCAGGTTTCAGTCGGACAACATCACGACTGTAGCTTACATCAACCATCAGGGAGGGACAAGAAGCTCCCTAGCTATGATGGAAGTATCAAAGATAATTCGCTGGGCAGAGTCTCACTCTTGCCACCTGTCAGCAATCCACATCCCGGGAGTGGAGAACTGGGAGGCGGATTTCTTAAGTCGTCAGACTTTTCATACGGGGGAGTGGGAACTCCATCCGGAGGTCTTTGCCCAAATACTTCGACGTTGGGGCAAACCAGAGATAGATCTCATGGCGTCTCGACAGAACGCCAAGCTTCCTCGTTACGGGTCCAGATCCAGGGATCCAGGAGCAGTCCTGATAGATGCCCTGACAGCACCTTGGGACTTCAGGATGGCTTACGTGTTTCCACCCTTCCCGATGCTTCCTCGATTGATTGCCAGAATCAAACAAGAGAGAGCATCAGTGATTCTAATAGCTCCTGCGTGGCCACGCAGGACTTGGTATGCAGACCTGGTGGACATGTCATCCTGTCCACCTTGGTCTCTACCTCTGAAACAGGACCTTCTGATACAGGGTCCCTTCAAACATCAAAATCTAACTTCTCTGAAGCTGACTGCTTGGAAATTGAACGCTTGATTTTATCAAGACGTGGGTTTTCCGAGTCAGTTATTGATACCTTAATACAGGCTAGGAAGCCTGTTACCAGAAAGATTTACCATAAGATATGGCGTAAATACCTATATTGGTGTGAATCCAAAGGTTACTCTTGGAGTAAGGTTAGGATTCCTAGGATATTATCTTTTCTACAAGAAGGTTTAGAAAAGGGTTTATCTGCTAGTTCATTAAAGGGACAGATCTCAGCTCTGTCCATTCTGTTACACAAACGTCTGTCAGAAGTTCCTGACGTCCAGGCTTTTTGTCAGGCTTTGGCCAGGATTAAGCCTGTGTTTAAAACTGTTGCTCCACCATGGAGTTTAAACCTTGTTCTTAATGTTTTACAGGGCGTTCCGTTTGAACCCCTTCATTCCATTGATATAAAGTTGTTATCTTGGAAAGTTCTATTTTTAATGGCTATTTCCTCGGCTCGAAGAGTATCTGAATTATCAGCCTTACATTGTGATTCTCCTTATTTGATTTTTCATTCGGATAAGGTAGTTCTGCGTACTAAACCTGGGTTCTTACCTAAGGTAGTTACTAACAGGAATATCAATCAAGAGATTGTTGTTCCTTCCTTGTGCCCAAATCCTTCTTCGAAGAAGGAACGTCTACTGCACAACCTGGATGTAGTACGTGCTCTAAAATTTTACTTACAGGCAACTAAGGAATTTCGACAAACGTCTTCTCTGTTTGTCGTTTACTCTGGGCAGAGGAGAGGTCAAAAAGCTTCTGCTACCTCTCTTTCTTTTTGGCTTCGTAGCATAATTCGTTTAGCTTATGAGACTGCTGGACAGCAGCCTCCTGAAAGAATTACAGCTCATTCTACTAGAGCTGTGGCTTCCACTTGGGCCTTCAAGAATGAGGCCTCTGTTGAGCAGATTTGCAAGGCTGCAACTTGGTCTTCGCTTCATACTTTTTCCAAATTTTACAAATTTGACACTTTTGCTTCATCGGAGGCTATTTTTGGGAGAAAGGTTCTTCAGGCAGTGGTTCCTTCTGTATAAAGAGCCTGCCTATCCCTCCCGTCATCCGTGTACTTTTGCTTTGGTATTGGTATCCCAGAAGTAATGATGACCCGTGGACTGATCACACTTAACAGAAGAAAACATAATTTATGCTTACCTGATAAATTCCTTTCTTCTGTAGTGTGATCAGTCCACGGCCCGCCCTGTTTTTAAGGCAGGTAAATATTTTTTAATTTATACTCCAGTCACCACTTCACCCTTGGCTTTTCCTTTCTCGTTGGTCCTTGGTCGAATGACTGGGAGTGACGTAGAGGGGAGGAGCTATATGCAGCTCTGCTGGGTGAATCCTCTTGCACTTCCTGTTGGGGACTAGTAATATCCCAGAAGTAATGATGACCCGTGGACTGATCACACTACAGAAGAAAGGAATTTATCAGGTAAGCATAAATTATGTTTTTTTATTTTTTGTACCTTAGTTTTTTTATTTTTTGTACTTTAGTTAGTTTATTTAATTGTATTTAATTGTAGTTATTTGTAGGTAATTTATTTAATTAATTTAATGATAGTGTAGTGTAAGGTTTAATTGTAACTTAGGTTAGGATTTATTTTACAGATAATTTTGTATTTCTTTTAGCTAGGTAGTTATTAAATAGTTAATAACTATTTAATAACTATTCTAACTAGCTAAAATAAATACAAAGTTACCTGTAAAATAAATATAAATCCTAAAATAGCTACAATGTAATTATTAATTACATTGTAGCTATCTTAGGGTTTATTTTACAGGTAAGTATTTAGTTTTAAATAGGAATAATTTATTTAATAAGAGTTATCATATTTAGATGTATTTAATTAATATTTAAGTTAGGGGGGTGTTAGGGTTAGACTTAGGTTTAGGGGTTAATAATTTTATTATAGTGGCGGCGGTGTAGGGGGGGCAGGATAGGGGTTAATAAATGTATTATAGGTGGCGGCGGTGTATGGGGGGCAGGATAGGGGTTAATAAATGTATTATAGGTGGCGGCGGTGTAGGGGGGGCAGGATAGGGGTTAATAAATGTATTATAGGTGGCGGCGGTGTAGGGGGGCAGGATAGGGGTTAATAAATTTATTATAGTGGCGGCGGTGTAGGGGGGGCAGGATAGGGGTTAATAGGTATTATGTAGGTGGCTGCGGGGTCCTGGAGCGGCGGTTTAGGGGTTAACATATTTATTATAGTTGCGGCGGGGTCCGGGAGCCGCGGTTTAGCGGGGAATAACTTTAGTTGCGGCAATGTAGGGGGCGGCAGATTAGGGGTTAATATGTATAATGTAGGTTGCGGCGGGGTCCGGGAGCGGCGGTTTAGGGGGTAATAAATGTATTTAGTTGCGGCGGTGTAGGGGGGGACAGATTAGGGGTGTTTAGACTCGGGGTACATGTTAGGGTGTTAGGTGCAGACATCTCCCATAGGAATCAATGGGATGTCGGGCAGCAGCGAACATGAACTTTGGCTATGGTCAGACTCCCATTGATTCCTATGGGATCCGCCGCCTCCAGGGCGGCGGATTGAAAACCAGGTACGCTGGGCCGGAAAAGTGCCGAGCGTACCTGCTAGTTTTTTGATAACTAGCAAAAGTAGTCAGAGTGTGCCGAACTTGTGTTCGGAACATCTGGAGTGACGTAAGAATCGATCTGTGTCGGACTGAGTCCGGCAGATCGAAGCTTACGTCACAAAATTCTACTTTTGCCGGGCAGCAGGGCTTGATAACTTAGGCGAATCAGCCTCGCCACAAATACGCTGCGGAATTCCAGCGTATTTGAGGTTGGCGGCTTGATAACTAGAGGCCTGAGAGTAGAAGCTGCGCAGTAGATCCGTAAGGAAACAAGGCAAGGTCCGTAGTTGCAGAAGAAGGGAACCAGGTAGATGCCAAATGGTTCAGAGGTTAACTTAGACGTAGTATAAGCAAAATAACTGAAAAGTAGTGATCACCAAATGGTGAAAAGGAGTCTTGATGTTACACAAAGTCAGAGTAGTACCGACAGGTATCCAGCTGTAGGCAAAATTACCAGAATATTCAAGCGAAGATTACTAGGGAAAGTGAGGTAAAATAGACTGGTGAGTGAAAAGGGAGGAGCCAAGTTAAAGGGACATTACAGATCCCCCTTCTCAAGGGATTCTCTTCAAGGATCAGATACAAGGCTTATGAGGCTACCTGGTGTGAAAAGCTTTAAAGGGACACTGTAGTCAGAAATAAAATGGCAATCACACACGAGTATACATATAAATCAAGCATTTTCTAATGTGGATTCTGTATTAAATATGTACCGTTTTTAAAATATATACGTTTAAAATAATTCATTTTTCCAAACCCATTCCTTTGTCAGACTTTACGGATTCCCAATCCGTGTTGACAACTGCAGTTGTAAGATGGCGACATTTAGACGCATTGCGCATGCGCAAGTTAGCGCAACGTCATGCGCATGCGTTTTTTCAGGTTCGCTATGATGTCGGCTTGATTGCCGCAATATGCGCATGCGATGGGAATTAGATGGTATTGTGCATGCGTTTAACACAGATAGTGAATTTAAATGAGATGCAAAAACAAGAGATACAATTGGCGGTTTGGTTAGCCCTTAGACGGCCCACATTTGTGGGCTGGATGACGTGATGTCATCGTAATACAATAAAATATAATTTCTCCAACATAGGTGTGTCCGGTCCACGGCGTCATCCTTACTTGTGGGATATTCTCTTCCCCAACAGGAAATGGCAAAGAGCCCAGCAAAGCTGGTCACATGATCCCTCCTAGGCTCCGCCTACCCCAGTCATTCTCTTTGCCGTTGTACAGGCAACATCTCCACGGAGATGGCTTAGAGTTTTTTAGTGTTTAACTGTAGTTTTTATTATTCAATCAAGAGTTTGTTATTTTGAAATAGTGCTGGTATGTACTATTTACTCAGAAACAGAAAAGAGATGAAGATTTCTGTTTGTATGAGGAAAATGATTTTAGCAACCGTAACTAAAATCCATGGCTGTTCCACACAGGACTGTTGAGAGCAATTAACTTCAGTTGGGGGAACAGTGTGCAGCCTCTTGCTGCTTGAGGTATGACACATTCTAACAAGACGATGTAATGCTGGAAGCTGTCATTTTCCCTATGGGATCCGGTAAGCCATGTTTATTACGATTGTAAATAAGGGCTTCACAAGGGCTTATTGAGACTGTAGACTTTTTCTGGGCTAAATCGATTCATTATTAACACATATTTAGCCTTGAGGAATCATTTTATCTGGGTATTTTGATATAATAATATCGGCAGGCACTGTATTAGACACCTTATTCCTTAGGGGCTTTCCCAAAGCATAAGCAGAGCCTCATTTTCGCGCCGGTGTGGCGCACTTGTTTTTGAGAGGCATGGCATGCAGTCGCTTGTGAGAGGAGCTCTGATACTTAGAAAAGACTTTCTGAAGGCGTCATTTGGTATCGTATTCCCCTTTGGGCTTGGTTGGGTCTCAGCAAAGCAGATACCAGGGACTGTAAAGGGGTTAAAGTTTTAAACGGCTCAGGTTCCGTTATTTTAAGGGTTAAAGCTTCCAAATTTGGTGTGCAATACTTTTAAGGCTTTAAGACACTGTGGTGAAAATTTGGTGAATTTTGAACAATTCCTTCATGTTTTTTCGCAATTGCAGTAATAAAGTGTGTTCAGTTTAAAATTTAAAGTGACAGTAACGGTTTTATTTTAAAACGTTTTTGTACTTTGTTATCAAGTTTATGCCTGTTTAACATGTCTGAACTACCAGATAGACTGTGTTCTGAATGTGGGGAAGCCAGAATTCCTATTCATTTAAATAAATGTGATTTATGTGATAATGACAATGATGCCCAAGATGATTCCTCAAGTGAGGGGAGTAAGCATGGTACTGCATCATTCCCTCCTTCGTCTACACGAGTCTTGCCCACTCAGGAGGCCCCTAGTACATCTAGCGCGCCAATACTCCTTACTATGCAACAATTAACGGCTGTAATGGATAATTCTGTCAAAAACATTTTAGCCAAAATGAACACTTGTCAGCGTAAGCGCGGCTGCTCTGTTTTAGATACTGAAGAGCATGACGACGCTGATAATAATATTTCTGAAGGGCCCCTAACCCAGTCTGATGGGGCCAGGGAGGTTTTGTCTGAGGGAGAAATTACTGATTCAGGGAACATTTCTCAACAGGCTGAACCTGATGTGATTGCATTTAAATTTAAGTTGGAACATCTCCGCATTCTGCTTAAGGAGGTATTATCTACTCTGGATGATTGTGACAAGTTGGTCATCCCAGAGAAACTATGTAAAATGGACAAGTTCCTAGAGGTGCCGGGGCTCCCAGAAGCTTTTCCTATACCCAAGCGGGTGGCGGACATTGTTAATAAAGAATGGGAAAGGCCCGGTATTCCTTTCGTCCCTCCCCCCATATTTAAAAAATTGTTTCCTATGGTCGACCCCAGAAAGGACTTATGGCAGACAGTCCCCAAGGTCGAGGGAGCGGTTTCCACTTTAAACAAACGCACCACTATACCCATAGAGGATAGTTGTGCTTTCAAAGATCCTATGGATAAAAAATTAGAAGGTTTGCTTAAAAAGATGTTTGTTCAGCAAGGTTACCTTCTACAACCAATTTCATGCATTGTCCCTGTCGCTACAGCCGCATGTTTCTGGTTCGATGATCTGATAAAGGCGGTCGATAGTGATTCTCCTCCTTTTGAGGAGATTATGGACAGAATCAATGCTCTCAAATTGGCTAATTCTTTCACCCTAGACGCCACTTTGCAATTGGCTAGGTTAGCGGCTAAGAATTCTGGGTTTGCTATTGTGGCGCGCAGAGCGCTTTGGTTGAAATCTTGGTCGGCTGATGCGTCTTCCAAGAACAAGCTACTTAACATTCCTTTCAAGGGGAAAACGCTGTTTGGCCCTGACTTGAAAGAGATTATCTCTCTGATATCACTGGGGGTAAGGGCCACGCCCTTCCTCAGGATCGGCCTTTCAAGGCAAAAAATAAACCTAATTTTCGTCCCTTTCGTAGAAACGGACCAGCCCAAGGTGCTACGTCCTCTAAGCAAGAGGGTAATACTTCTCAAGCCAAGCCAGCTTGGAGACCAATGCAAGGCTGGAACAAGGGAAAGCAGGCCAAGAAACCTGCCACTGCTACCAAGACTGCATGAAATGTTGGCCCCCGATCCGGGACCGGATCTGGTGGGGGGCAGACTCTCTCTCTTCGCTCAGGCTTGGGCAAGAGATGTTCTGGATCCTTGGGCGCTAGAAATAGTCTCCCAAGGTTATCTTCTGGAATTCAAGGGACTTCCCCCAAGGGGGAGGTTCCACAGGTCTCAGTTGTCTTCAGACCACATAAAAAGACAGGCATTCTTACATTGTGTAGAAGACCTGTCAAAAATGGGAGTGATTCATCCTGTTCCATTAAGAGAACAAGGGATGGGGTTCTACTCCAATCTGTTCATAGTTCCCAAAAAAGAGGGAACGTTCAGACCAATCTTAGATCTCAAGATCTTAAACAAGTTTCTCAAGGTTCCATCGTTCAAGATGGAAACCATTCGAACTATTCTTCCTTCCATCCAGGAAGGTCAATTCATGACCACGGTGGATTTAAAGGATGCGTATCTACATATTCCTATCCACAAGGAACATCATCGGTTCCTAAGGTTCGCATTCCTGGACAAACATTACCAGTTCGTGGCGCTTCCTTTCGGATTAGCCACTGCTCCAAGGATTTTCACAAAGGTACTAGGGTCCCTTCCAGCTGTGCTAAGACCAAGGGGCATTGCTGTAGTACCTTACTTGGACGACATTCTGATTCAAGCGTCGTCCCTTCCTCAAGCAAAGGCTCACACGGACATTGTCCTGGCCTTTCTCAGATCTCACGGATGGAAAGTGAACGTGGAAAAGAGTTCTCTATCCCCGTCAACAAGGGTTCCCTTCTTGGGAACAATATTAGACTCCTTAGAAATGAGGATTTTTCTGACAGAGGCCAGAAAAACAAAACTTCTAGACTCTTGTCGAATACTTCATTCCGTTCCTCTTCCTTCCATAGTTCAGTGCATGGAAGTGATCGGGTTGATGGTAGCGGCAATGGACATAGTTCCTTTTGCGCGCATTCATCTAAGACCATTACAACTGTGCATGCTCAGTCAGTGGAATGGGGACTATACAGACTTGTCTCCGAAGATACAAGTAAATCAGAGGACCAGAGACTCACTCCGTTGGTGGCTGTCCCTGGACAACCTGTCATAAGGGATGACATTCCGCAGACCAGAGTGGGTCATTGTCACGACCGACGCCAGTCTGATGGGCTGGGGCGCGGTCTGGGGATCCCTGAAAGCTCAGGGTCTTTGGTCTCGGGAAGAATCTCTTCTACCGATAAATATTCTGGAACTGAGAGCGATATTCAATGCTCTCCAGGCTTGGCCTCAGCTAGCGAGGGCCAAGTTCATACGGTTTCAATCAGACAACATGACAACTGTTGCGTACATCAACCATCAGGGGGGAACAAGGAGTTCCCTAGCGATGGAAGAAGTGACCAAAATCATTCTATGGGCGGAGTCTCACTCCTGCCACCTGTCTGCTATCCACATCCCAGGAGTGGAAAATTGGGAAGCGGATTTTCTGAGTCGTCAGACATTGCATCCGGGGGAGTGGGAACTCCATCCGGAAATCTTTGCCCAAATCACTCAGCTGTGGGGCATTCCAGACATGGATCTGATGGCCTCTCGTCAGAACTTCAAAGTTCCTTGCTACGGGTCCAGATCCAGGGATCCCAAGGCGGCTCTAGTGGATGCACTAGTAGCACCTTGGACCTTCAAACTAGCCTATGTGTTCCCGCCGTTTCCTCTCATCCCCAGGCTGGTAGCCAGGATCAATCAGGAGAGGGCGTCGGTGATCTTGATAGCTCCTGCGTGGCCACGCAGGACTTGGTATGCAGATCTGGTGAATATGTCATCGGCTCCACCTTGGAAGCTACCTTTGAGACGAGACCTTCTTGTTCAGGGTCCGTTCGAACATCCGAATCTGGTTTCACTCCAGCTGACTGCTTGGAGATTGAACGCTTGATTTTATCGAAGCGAGGGTTCTCAGATTCTGTTATCGATACTCTTGTTCAGGCCAGAAAGCCTGTAACTAGAAAGATTTACCACAAAATTTGGAAAAAATATATCTGTTGGTGTGAATCTAAAGGATTCCCTTGGGACAAGGTTAAGATTCCTAGGATTCTATCCTTCCTTCAAGAAGGATTGGAGAAAGGATTATCTGCAAGTTCCCTGAAGGGACAGATTTCTGCCTTGTCAGTGTTACTTCACAAAAAACTGGCTGCTGTGCCAGATGTTCAAGCCTTTGTTCAGGCTCTGGTTAGAATTAAGTCTGTTTACAAACCTTTGACTCCTCCTTGGAGTCTCAATTTAGTTCTTTCAGTTCTTCAGGGGGTTCCGTTTGAACCCTTGCATTCCGTTGATATTAAATTATTATCTTGGAAAGTTTTGTTTTTAGTTGCAATTTCTTCTGCCAGAAGAGTTTCAGAATTATCTGCTCTGCAGTGTTCTCCTCCTTATCTGGTGTTCCATGCAGATAAGGTGGTTTTACGTACTAAACCTGGTTTTCTACCAAAAGTTGTTTCTAACAAAAACATTAACCAGGAGATTATCGTACCTTCTCTGTGTCCGAAGCCAGTTTCAAAGAAGGAACGTTTGTTGCACAATTTGGATGTTGTTCGCGCTCTAAAATTCTATTTAGATGCTACAAAGGATTTTAGACAAACATCTTCCTTGTTTGTTGTTTATTCCGGTAAAAGGAGAGGTCAAAAAGCAACTTCTACCTCTCTCTCTTTTTGGATTAAAAGCATCATCAGATTGGCTTACGAGACTGCCGGACGGCAGCCTCCCGAAAGAATCACAGCTCATTCCACTAGGGCTGTGGCTTCCACATGGGCCTTCAAGAACGAGGCTTCTGTTGATCAGATATGTAGGGCAGCGACTTGGTCTTCACTGCACACTTTTACCAAATTTTACAAGTTTGATACTTTTGCTTCTTCTGAGGCTATTTTTGGGAGAAAGGTTTTGCAAGCCGTGGTGCCTTCCATTTAGGTGACCTGATTTGCTCCCTCCCTTCATCCGTGTCCTAAAGCTTTGGTATTGGTTCCCACAAGTAAGGATGACGCCGTGGACCGGACACACCTATGTTGGAGAAAACAGAATTTATGTTTACCTGATAAATTACTTTCTCCAACGGTGTGTCCGGTCCACGGCCCGCCCTGGTTTTTTAATCAGGTCTGATAATTTATTTTTTTTAACTACAGTCACCACGGTACCATATGGTTTCTCCTATGCAAATATTCCTCCTTAACGTCGGTCGAATGACTGGGGTAGGCGGAGCCTAGGAGGGATCATGTGACCAGCTTTGCTGGGCTCTTTGCCATTTCCTGTTGGGGAAGAGAATATCCCACAAGTAAGGATGACGCCGTGGACCGGACACACCGTTGGAGAAAGTAATTTATCAGGTAAACATAAATTCTGTTTTTATGGAAAAACGGAGCTTCGTTTTAAACAATAAGGCCTAGATTTGGAGTTCGGCGGTAAAAGGGCTGTTAACGCTCCGCGGGCTTTTTTCTGGCCGCACCATAAATTTAACTCTGGTATCGAGAGTTTAAACAAATGCTGCGTTAGGCTCCAAAAAGGGAGCGTAGAGCATTTTTACCGCAAATGCAACTCTCGATACCAGAGTTGCTTACGGACGCGGCCGGCCTCAAAAACGTGCTCGTGCACGATTCTCCCATAGGAAACAATGGGGCTGTTTGAGCTGAAAAAAAACCTAACACCTGCAAAAAAGCAGCGTTCAGCTCCTAACGCAGCCCCATTGTTTCCTATGGGGAAACACTTCCTACGTCTGCACCTAACACTCTAACATGTACCCCGAGTCTAAACACCCCAAACCTTACACTTATTAACCCCTAATCTGCCGCCCCCGCTATCGCTGACCCCTGCATATTTTTTTTAACCCCTAATCTGCCGCTCCGTAAACCGCCGCAACCTACGTTATCCCTATGTACCCCTAATCTGCTGCCCCTAACACCGCCGACCCCTATATTATATTTATTAACCCCTAATCTGCCCCCCTCAACGTCGCCGACACCTGCCTACACTTATTAACCCCTAATCTGCCGAGCGGACCTGAGCGCTACTATAATAAAGTTATTAACCCCTAATCCGCCTCACTAACCCTATCATAAATAGTATTAACCCCTAATCTGCCCTCCCTAACATCGCCGACACCTACCTTCAATTATTAACCCCTAATCTGACGACCGGAGCTCACCGCTACTCTAATAAATGTATTAACCCCTAAAGCTAAGTCTAACCCTAATACTAACACCCCCCTAAGTTAAATATAATTTACATCTAACGAAATAAATTAACTCTTATTAAATAACTTATTCCTATTTAAAGCTAAATACTTACCTGTAAAATAAATCCTAATATAGCTACAATATAAATTATAATTATATTGTAGCTATTTTAGGATTAATATTTATTTTACAGGCAACTTTGTAATTATTTTAACCAGGTACAATAGCTATTAAATAGTTAAGAACTATTTAATAGCTACCTAGTTAAAATAATAACAAATTTACCTGTAAAATAAATCCTAACCTAAGATATAATTAAACCTAACACTACCCTATCAATAAATTAATTAAATAAACTACCTACAATTACCTACAATTAACCTAACACTACACTATCAATAAATTAATTAAACACAATTGCTACAAATAAATACAATTAAATAAACTAGCTAAAGTACAAAAAATAAAAAAGAACTAAGTTACAAAAAATAATAAAATATTTACAAACATAAGAAAAATATTACAACAATTTTAAACTAATTACACCTACTCTAAGCCCCCTAATAAAATAACAAAGCCCCCCAAAATAAAAAATTCCCTACCCTATTCTAAATTAAAAAAGTTACAAGCTCTTTTACCTTACCAGCCCTGAACAGGGCCCTTTGCGGGGCATGCCCCAAGGATTTCAGCTCTTTTGCCTGTAAAAAAAAACATACCATACCCCCCCCCCAACATTACAACCCACCACCCACATACCCCTAATCTAACCCAAACCCCCCTTAAATAAACCTAACACTAAGCCCCTGAAGATCTTCCTACCTTGTCTTCACCATACCAGGTTCACCGATCCGTCCTGGCTCCAACATCTTCATCCAACCCAAGCGGGGGTTGGCGATCCATCATCCGGTGCTGAAGAGGTCCAGAAGAGGCTCCAAAGTCTTCCTCCTATCCGGCAAGAAGAGGACATCCGGACCGGCAAACATCTTCTCCAAGCGGCATCTTCAATCTTCTTCCATCCGGTGCGGAGCGGGTCCATCTTGAAGCAGGCGACGCGGATCCATCCTCTTCTTCCGTTGTCTCCCGACGAATGACGGTTCCTTTAAGGGACGTCATCCAAGATGGCGTCCCTCGAATTCCGATTGGCTGATAGGATTCTATCAGCCAATCGGAATTAAGGTAGGAATTTTCTGATTGGCTGATGGAATCAGCCAATCAGAATCAAGTTCAATCCGATTGGCTGATCCAATCAGCCAATCAGATTGAGCTCGCATTCTATTGGCTTTTCCGATCAGCCAATAGAATGCGAGCTCAATCTGATTGGCTGATTGGATCAGCCAATCGGATTGAACTTGATTCTGATTGGCTGATTCCATCAGCCAATCAGAAAATTCCTACCTTAATTCCGATTGGCTGATAGAATCCTATCAGCCAATCGGAATTCGAGGGACGCCATCTTGGATGACGTCCCTTAAAGGAACCGTCATTCGTCGGGAGACAACGGAAGAAGAGGATGGATCCGCGTCGCCTGCTTCAAGATGGACCCGCTCCGCACCGGATGGAAGAAGATTGAAGATGCCGCTTGGAGAAGATGTTTGCCGGTCCGGATGTCCTCTTCTTGCCGGATAGGAGGAAGACTTTGGAGCCTCTTCTGGACCTCTTCAGCACCGGATGATGGATCGCCAACCCCCGCTTGGGTTGGATGAAGATGTTGGAGCCAGGACGGATCGGTGAACCTGGTATGGTGAAGACAAGGTAGGAAGATCTTCAGGGGCTTAGTGTTAGGTTTATTTAAGGGGGGTTTGGGTTAGATTAGGGGTATGTGGGTGGTGGGTTGTAATGTTGGGGGGGGGTATGGTATGTTTTTTTTTACAGGCAAAAGAGCTGAAATCCTTGGGGCATGCCCCGCAAAGGGCCCTGTTCAGGGCTGGTAAGGTAAAAGAGCTTGTAACTTTTTTTAATTTAGAATAGGGTAGGGAATTTTTTATTTTGGGGGGCTTTGTTATTTTATTAGGGGGCTTAGAGTAGGTGTAATTAGTTTAAAATTGTTGTAATATTTTTCTTATGTTTGTAAATATTTTATTATTTTTTGTAACTTAGTTCTTTTTTATTTTTTGTACTTTAGCTAGTTTATTTAATTGTATTTATTTGTAGCAATTGTGTTTAATTAATTTATTGATAGTGTAGTGTTAGGTTAATTGTAGGTAGTTTATTTAATTAATTTATTGATAGGGTAGTGTTAGGTTTAATTATATCTTAGGTTAGGATTTCTTTTACAGGTAAATTTGTTATTATTTTAACTAGGTAGCTATTAAATAGTTCTTAACTATTTAATAGCTATTGTACCTGGTTAAAATAATTACAAAGTTGCCTGTAAAATAAATATTAATCCTAAAATAGCTATAATATAATTATAATTTATATTGTAGCTATATTAGGATTTATTTTACAGGTAAGTATTTAGCTTTAAATAGGAATAAGTTATTTAATAAGAGTTAATTTATTTCGTTAGATTAAAATTATATTTAATTTAGGGGGGGGTGTTAGTGTTAGGGTTAGACTTAGCTTTAGGGGTTAATACATTTATTATAGTAGCGGTGAGGTCCGCTCGGCAGATTAGGGGTTAATAATTGAAGGTAGGTGTCGGCGATGTTAGGGAGGGCAGATTAGGGGTTAATACTATTTATGATAGGGTTAGTGAGGCGGGTTAGGGGTTAATAACTTTATTATAGTAGCGCTCAGGTCCGCTCGGCAGATTAGGGGTTAATAAGTGTAGGCAGGTGTCGGCGACGTTGAGGGGGGCAGATTAGGGGTTAATAAATATAATATAGGGGTCGGCGGTGTTAGGGGTAGCAGATTAGGGGTACATAAGGATAACGTAGGTGGCGGCGCTTTGCGGTCGGAAGATTAGGGGTTAATTATTTTAAGTAGCTGGCGACGATGTTGTGGGGGGCAGGTTAGGGGTTAATAAATGTAATACAGGGGTCGGCGGGGTTAGGGGCAGCAGATTAGGGGTACATAAGTATAACGTAGGTGGCGGTCGGCAGATTAGGGGTTAAAAATTTAAATCGAGTGGCGGCGATGTGGGGGGAGCTCGGTTTAGGGGTACATAGGTAGTTTATGGGTGTTAGTGTACTTTAGGGTACAGTAGTTAAGAGCTTTATGAACCGGCGTTAGCACAGAAAGCTCTTAACTCCTGCTTTTTTCAGGCGGCTGGAATTTTGTCGTTAGAGCTCTAACGCTCACTTCAGAAACGACTCTAAATACCAGCGTTAGAAAGATCCCATTGAAAAGATAGGATACGCAAATGGCGTAGGGGGATCTGCGGTATGGAAAAGTCGCGGCTGAAAAGTGAGCGTTAGACCCTTTAATCACTGACTCCAAATACCAGCGGGCGGCCAAAACCAGCGTTAGGAGCCTCTAACGCTGGTTTTGACGGCTATCGCCAAACTCTAAATCTAGGCCTAAGAAGGTAAATTACATTGCTATAATAGTTTATATGCAAAATGTTTGTTCCGTTTTACATTAAAAACAAAAAAGTTAGTAATCCTTTAAGAAGCTTTGGAGCATGTACATCAGTAATAGAAACCCACATATTTTCTTCAGGACCATAACCTTTCCATCTTATCAGATACTAAAGGTTTTTCATCTGAAGGCGAGCATCAAGGATGGAATCAATTTCAAATTCCTTATGATCATCGAATTGGATAGGAGGTTGATGAGTTTTGATGTGGTTGGAGTGATGATAAGGTTTCAGAAGTGAAACGTGGAATGATGGATGGATCTTATAGGAATCTGGAAGATCTATTACAACTGTACTGGGGTTTAATATTCTTTTGATGGAAAAGGACCCATAAACCGGTGACCCAATTTCTTAGAGGGAAGGATGAGTTTCAAATATTTGGTGGAGAGCCAAACTAAATCTCCTAGTTTATAGTTTGGACATTGACGGTGTTTTAAGTCGTAGTAATGTTTTTGGTTGGATTTAGCTTTGGTTAAATGGACTTTTAGGAGATCCAATCCTGCTTTCAGTGTGGTAGAATAGACCTTTGCTCCTGAAGAATTAATGTCACTATGGGATAAGGCAATGATTCTGGGATGGTAACCATAGGTGGCAAAAAACAGAGTTGTTTTAGTGGAAGTAGAAATGGAGTTATTGTATGAGAATTCAGCCATGGGTAGATAGGATAACCAATCATCTTGTGAGTTATGTAGCATCTGAGTTATTGTTTGAGTATCTGGTTTACCCTTTCAGTAAGCCCATTGGTCTGTGGATGGTAAGAAGTAGAGAACTTGAGATGTATTTTGAGGATCTTGCAAAGAGCTTTCCAGAAGTGGGAAGTGAATTGGCTTCCTCGATCTGTTAATATTGAGGTAAGTAAGCCATGTAATTTTAAAATGTGAGTCATAAAGGCAATGGCAGTTTCTTTTGCGTTTGGTAGTTTTTTTAGCAGAATAAAGTGGGCTAATTTTGTGAGGTGATCCACTACAACAAGTATCGTATTGTGTTGTTGGGATGGTGGAAGTTCAACAATGATATCCATTGACACTGTTGTACATTGTATGTCCGGAATGGGAATTGGATTTAGGAATCCAACTGGATTTCTACGTTCAGATTTATTTCTAGTGCAGGTTTCACATGTGATCACATACTTTTATATATTTTGGTCTATCTGGGGCCACCAGAAGTATCTTTTGATTAACTCTTTAGTCTTATGTACTCCAGGATGTCCAGATAGAGGAGTATCATGAAATTGCTGTAAGATAGAATCTCTAATTGAGGGTGGGATGTATAATTTGTGTTGGTGGTAGTACAACCCAGAGGAGTTTTTTTACTGTGTGTTAGTAAGAGGGGGTTCAGTCTTTAAGAACCTCTTTTTCTAGGGGACTTAATAGTCCTAAAAATAGTGCCCATCTTACTTGGCGAGAGGAGAGGGTTTTATTTTTTCTTAAACATTGGATATTTTTATGATCTGTGTATATTAGGAAGGGTTTGTGTCTCCTTGTTTCTAAGGCAGACTTAACAGCTAGGAGTTCCTTATCACCGATTGAATAATTAGCTTCTGCTGGTAATAAAGACCTAGAGTAAAAGGCAACTGGATGTTGTCTAGTTTTTTCGTCTTTCCGCTGTGACAAAACAGCACCTATACCTGTATTTGATGCATCAACTTCTACAATAAACTGACTATTATGATCTGGGAGATTGAGGATAGGTGCAGAAATAAAAGCCTTTTTTAAAGAAGGAAATGCTTGTTCGGCTTTAGGGGACCAGATAAATTTATTTTGGTGTTTAGTCAGATTAGTCAATGGTTTGGTAAGGATTGAGAAGTTAAAAATGAATTTCCTATAAAAGTTGGAAAACCCCAGAAATATTTGTAAGGATTTAACTGAAGTGGGTCTTGGCCAATTTGAGATAGCAGATAATTTATCTGGGTCCATCTGTATCTTATCAGGAGTGATAACGTAACCTAAGAATTCAATATTCTGGACATGAAATTGGCATTTTACCAGTTTTGCAAAGAGTCTATGATTCCGAAGGCGTGTCAAGACCCATTTAACATGTTTCACATGCTCTTGATGGATTTTTGAAAATATAAGGATGTCATCCAGATAGATAACACAGATATCAGTCAAATCCTTAAAGATATCATTCACAAAATACTGGAAAGATGCTGGGGCATTGCAAAGCCCAAAGGGCATTACCTTATAATAAAAAAGGCCATATCTTGTCCTGAAAGCAGTTTCCACTCATCTCCCTCCTTCATTCTGATCAAGTTGTATGCGCTTTTCAAATCTAACTGTGTAAATAGTTTTTTATCATTTATAATTTATAAATGTTTTATCATTTAGGTGTTTGGATGTAAACTAATTGCTCCTGAGTCCGTAATACCACCTGCCTTTTTTATCATTTAGGTGTTTGGATGTAAACTAATTGCTCCTAAGTCCGTAATACCACCTGCCTTTTTCTACCGCAATTTTCCAATCAATTCAAATACATAGCGCAAGACCGGAAGTACGTATGAAAGTCCCAATATCACTTCCGGTTTGTATACTATTGGAGATACGGAACTAAGGGCATTCCCGACGGAAGAACATACCTTAAGGACCTCTGACCCCATATTGTACCTCCAGGGCACAATATCAGGCCAAACATACGGGCTACTAAGTAAGAAAACCGGCGCAAATTTTTTGGCACACTTTTCAAAAAATATCATTGGCCAGTTAGGTATACAAATAGGCCAACACTTTACAGAGCCGATACCAGTCTTGAGAAAGGTCTTCACAGACCGAAACGCGTAGAAAACTGGTATTACGGCTCAGGAGTATTAGGTAAGCCAAACACTTATCATCCACATTGTTAGAGGCATTATTGCACTATGTTCTTTTCTGTTTTTCCTTAGGCAACTGACGGATCATTTATACAACGCTAATCACATTCAAAGCTAATCACAATTGGAAGTGAATGAATATCAGTGATACAACACTATTTTCACCATCAGTTTATGAACAATTTTTTGAACATTATTGATCATAGTTTTATTTTTAGGTGTACACCTCGTTTTTTGACACTTTTTTTGAATACCTTTTTTCACAACATTTTTTCGATTTTTAACCTGCCATTTCAAATTTTCTTTTTTCCATCCTTTTTTCACCCACACACCTTGTGATTGTTATTCGTTTAGGATATGGATTATAACACAAAATTTGGATTATTATACTCAATCAGAATCACAAATTGGATCGCATTTTATTAATGTTTTATATATAATTTTTGGGACATTATATATATATATTTTTTTTTGGGACATCATTTTTTGGAGACATTATTTTTGAACATGTTTGTTAATTACACACACCACTATTAACATTTGGAAGAAAATTAGTTTTTTGGGATTATTTCTTTGGACATTATTTGAACACTGCATAATTTTATCACTTTGTGAACACTATTTACAAATCTGGACTAGTACACATGCAATAGATTAACATCTTTGCTTTTTTAATTGATTATCGCAATTATAACCTAATTTGTACAACTATCCAATAACGCAATACCACTGTTTAAGTATATCAACACTGCTCTACAGTATTTTTATATGACTGTATTTTTATTGCAACTTTATTGCTAGTATTTTTATTGTAATTGTATAATTGTATACAGGTATACCCCGCTCATACAGCGGGTTAGGGACCGGAGCCCCGCTGTAAAGTGAAAACCGCCTTAAAGTGAAACAAGACAGTTTTAGCTTTCTTTTCACTTGCCAGTGTGTTTAAAAACTTAAAAACATGTTTTAACTAACTTATATTAGGTGTACAATAGAGCTAAGTTTAGTTTAACACTCACACAGCACAGTAGTCAATAATTACTGTACCTGTAAAATAGTGACAATCACTGTAGTACAATTTGCCAGAGTATAGCACTGAGACACAGATTGCACTGTAATGATGTAAACAGAGTGAACTAAGCATAACAAAATGGTGCCAGTCACTTTTCTTGCAATCTCACGAAGATTACAGCACTGTTTTAAAATCCTTGGAGGTTGAACTTCAGCTCCACAAAGCGCTGTATTAGCGAAGCGCTGTAAAGTGAGGTATACCTGTACTTTTATCGTGTTTTTCATTGCATTTTTTGTTTATTATATTTAATTTGATTTTAAGAGGTTTATTAAAATAACATTTTTAACCTTATAACATCTACCCATTGAGTTCATATACGTTGATACATAGCGTGGGCACCACCTTCAGCAACACGCACCCTAATAGGGAGTGTAGCGCTTTTCTTTTGGCACATTTCTTTCTTATCTCTTTGAGATCTGGTTGGGAGATCACGCCTAATTTAAGATAAGTTTGTGTGGTATAATCCTTTGGCGCATTTTGATATATCTCTTCTGTGTAAATCGTGGCACCGTTAAGGCGTTTAAGAAGTTCAGGGATGAGTGGAAGCGGGCAACGTTTTTTTTTATGGTGACAGAATTAAGAGCTCTATAATATATAATTGGCCTTAAAGAGTTATCCTTATTTCTGACAAAGAAAAATCCCGCAGCTGCTGGGGAGGTGGAAGGAACGATAAACCCTTTTTTAAGATTTTCATTGAGATATTCTCTTAAATGATGGAGCTCTTTTTGTGAGCGTAGGTATATCTTGCCATAGGGTATCTTAGAGCCTGGAAGGATATCTATAGGACAGTCATAGATCCTGTGTGGGGGAAGAGATTCTGCTTCCTTAAGATCAAAAACATCTGTTAAGTCATGGTATTCAGGTGGAATGGTAACCTCTAAACTGCCTATAACCTTATTAGGAAAACAGGTGGAAATGCAATACTGTGACTGGAAAGTAAGACTATTTTTCAACCAATCAATGTTAGAATTGTGTTGAGTTAACCAAGGAAAGCCAAGTGAAGTGGGAATTATGTCGAACGTGACGTATTAATTGTGAACACAAGAGGTGGAGATTAGTAAAGGTATCGTGTGATGAGTTATCGGACCTTTGTGAATTAGAGACCCATCAATAACTTTTACAAGCAGTGGTTTCTGCTTCAATAATGAGGGAATTTTATTATTTTTAACAAATTCTGAATCAATAATTAGACCGAAAGCACCGGAGTCTATTATAGCTTCAGTCTTGGTCTGCTGTTGATTCCACTGCAAGGATAAAGAGTCAGAGGAGATATAGTTTTTGTGGGTATAAGAGTATTTATAAAATTTTCCTTACCCTTCTTTTGATGGTGTAATATAGGACAGGATGAGTAGGTATGCTCTTTGTTAGCACAATATAAGCATAGGTTAGACATGTGTCTTATATTCTTCTCTTCCTGTGTTAAGGGATCTTTTATTGTGCCGATTTCCATAGGAGTAGTACTTGAAGTAGATCTTTCAGTTAAGTGGGTACTCTCTTCGGGGTTACATCGGTAGACAATTTTTCTGCACGTTGTTCTCTCATTCTGCGGTCAAGGGTAATTGAAAGTTTTATTAATGCTTCGAAGGTATCAGACATGTCTACTTTTGATAAATCATCTTTCAGGGATTCACAGAGACCCAACCTGAATTGATTTCTAAGACTGATATCATTCCATAAGGAATCGGTAGACCACATTTTAAATTCCGTGATATATTCCTCCACCAGTCTTTTCCCTTGTTTTAAAGGGACAGTCAACACCAGAATTTTTGTTGTTTTAAAAGATAGATAATCCCTTAATTACCAATTACCCAGTTTTGCATAACCAACACAGTTATAATTATACACGTTTTACCTCGGTAATTACCTTGTATCTAAGCCTGAGCAGACTGCCCCCTTTATTTCAGTTCTTTTGACAGACTTTCACTTTAGCAATCAGAGCGGACTACATGGTAAATTCACGTGCATGAGCTCAATGTTATCTATATGAAACACGTGAACTAATGCCCTCTAGTGGTGAAAAACTATCAAAATGCATTTAGATTAGAGGCGGTCTTCAAGGTCTAAGAAATTAGCATATGAACCTCCTAGGTTTAGCTTTCAACTAAGAATACCAAGAGAACAAAGCAAAATTGGTGATAAAAGTAAATTGGAAAGTTGTTTAAAATTACATTTCCTATTAAAACCATGAAAGTTTTTTTGGGACTTGACTGTCCCTTTAAGTTATGTCAGTGTGCATAAACATGAGTTTCCCCAGGCACTGAAGCACACAAAGTAATTACCTACTAAGGAGCCTGCAGGCTGTGAAAGTGAAAGACACATACTTACCTCTGCCACCCTTACTGTACTGTGCTTACCCCCCTACTGCTTCTAATAGATGAGCCCATCCATGTTAGTTTCTGTTAACAGTAGATCTTGTATAGGATGTACCATGGCAACCCCAACAGAATGAGGCTACAGGACCAGTCCCAGTGATATCTGTGGCAGACTAGTGAAAAACTCCCTCAGGGGAATTTCAATTCCTATGGTACTCCTCTACACCCATCTACCCTTTTTTTGGTCCACTGAGGGGGATAACGAGCCTCACCTCAGTTTGAGCACCCCTATCCAAAAAGAAGTCCGAGAACCTCAACATTTCACCTCCTTCTGTGAAGGCAAACATTAAGACTGAGTGGAATCAGGAATTGGGAGGGATTAAAGCTCTTGGTGTTGGGTAATTTTTGCCTGCCACCAGGAGAGTGAAGTTTAATAAAATATGTTATGGCTCTTGGACTCTAAAGCACCTTATGATATATATATATATATATATATATATATATATATATAAAACACGGAAGGGAACTGCACTCTCATACTGGACCGGGTACACATCCCATGACCCTGCAACATGCTCAGCCCTGGGTGCCACTGGCACTCACAGGAAGCTGTGCTGCCCCCAGAGCCACAGACAGTTAACCCCAGACAGATCTGGGTGCAAGAACCATAGGGAAAATTACAAAACAAATTAATACAACACACAGAGAAAACCCAGCACTCACTTACAAGCTCTCAGCTAAGATTTAAAAGCAAAAATGGAAAGGTTAGTTACCGCATCTGGCCAAATGGGACAAGCCCAGGTACCTCGTCAAGGTCCTTTCCAATACCTGGGACCCTAAAACAGCCATACAATGCAAGCTTTCAAATCCAAACAAACTGGGAACAAGGGAAGGGTGCACAGGCATATGTAATCATCCTAGACATATACAAAACACGGAAGGAAACTGCACTCTCATACCGGACCGGGTACACATCCCATGAACCTGCAACATGCTCAGCCCTGGGTGCCACTGGCACTCACAGGAAGCTTTGCTGTCCCCAGAACCACAGGCAGTTAACCCCAGACAGGTTTGGGTGCAAGAACCATAGGGGAAATTACAAAACAAATTAATACAACACACAGAGAAAACCCAGCACTCACAAGCTCTCAGCAAAGATTTAAAAGCAAAAATGGAAAGGTTAGTTACTGCATCTGGCCAAATGGGACAAGCCCAGGTACCTCGTCATGGTCCTTTCCAATACCTGGGACCCTAAAACAGCCACACAATGCAAGCTTTCAAATCCAAACAAACTGGGAACAAGGGAAGGGTGCACAGGCATATGTAATCACCCTAGACATATACAAAACACGGAAGGGAACTGCACTCTCATACCGAACCGGGTACACATCTCACGATTGGTAAAAGAAAAGACAGCGCCTCATGGTGCAAGTAGGTTCCAAGAGTGATGAATCACACTGAAATAATAACAACAGATGGTAGTATACTCACAAGAATATTGGCACCTTTGTTGAAAGAGGTGCAAACAAGCAGACTGACATTTAAATCAGCAGTCAGTACGCTGGAGCCAAAAAAACGATTCAGCTTTCCTAGATGGGCCGCTGTGGACTCTCCTCTGTTAGACAGGGGCAAGATACTCAGGTGTTATGCTGTATAGATAAACAGCAAGCTTAAAAACGATTCAGCTTTCCTGGATGGGCCACTGTGGACTCTCCTCTGTTAGACAGGGGCAAGATACTCAGGTGTTATGCTGTATAGATAAACAGCAAGCAATATTGTATTTGGCAGGCAAATATAAAAAGCAGTAATGCTGAGATACATAAAGTTAAAAACACTTTATTTTACGAGCTTAGGACGCGTTTCTCGGCCGCAAGCTCCTGGCCGTTTCATCAGATAAAATGTCACATCTCACGACCCTGCAACATGCTCAGCCCTGGGTGCCACTGGCACTCGCAGGAAGCTGTGCTGTCCCCAGAGCCACAGGCAGTTAACCCCAGACAGGTCTGGGTGCAAGAACCATAGGGAAAATTACAAAACAAATCAATACAACACACAGAGAAAACCCAGCACTCACTTACAAGCTCTCAGCTAAGATTTAAAAGCAAAAATGGAAAGGTTAGTTACCCCATCTGGCCAAATGGGACAAGCCCAGGTACCTCGTCAAGGTCCTTTCCAATACCTGGGACCCTAAAACAGCCACACAATGCAAGCTTTAAAATCCAAACAAACTGGGAACAAGGGAAGGGTGCACAGGCATATGTAATCACCCTAGACATATACAAAACTGGGCTTGTCCCATTTGGCCAGATGCGGTAACTAACCTTTCCATTTTTGCTTTTAAATCTTAGCTGAGAGCTTGTAAGTGAGTGCTGGGTTTTCTCTGTATTAATTTGTTTTGTAATTTTCCCTTTGGTTCTTGCACCCAGACCTGTCTGAGGTTAACTGCCTGTGGCTCTGGGGACATCACAGCTTCCTGTGAGTGCCAGTGGCACCCAGGGCTGAGCATGTTGCAGGGTCATAGGATGTGTACCCGGTCCGGTATGAGAGTGCAGTTCCCTTCCGTGTTTTGTATATGTCTAGGGTGATTACATATGCCTGTGCACCCTTCCCTTGTTCCCAGGTTGGATTTGAAAGCTTGCATTGTGTGGCTGTTTTAGGGTCCCAGGTATTGGAAAGGACCTTGACGAGGTACCTGGGCTTGTCCCATTTGGCCAGATGCGTTAGCTAACCTTTTCATTTTTGCTTTTAAATCTTAGCTGAGAGCTTGTAAGTGAGTGCTGGGTTTTCTCTGTGTATATATATATATATATATATATATATATATATACACACACAGGTGGCCCTCGTTTTACAACGGTTCAATTTACACCGTTTCAGAATATTGAAAAGCATTGAGAAGCAGTGCATTTATTAAAATAGCCAGTAGGTGGAGCTGTCCGCTTGTGTTGCAGCAAAGCCAAGCGAGCTGAAATTAATCTGTTTAACCAGACCTGAGCTATCGAGCAGATTTCAAAGGAACAAGATCTTCCTGTCTATAACTCAGTCCAGATGGGAATGCATAGAAAGAACTGTTTGCAGAAAAATGCAAGTGAAGTCTGTGTTGTGTGATTATTTTATTAGGTTTATAATGCTGTCTAGCATTTAAAGTCTTCATTTCAAAGCTTTAAAAATAATATATTAGGTGTTACTTATGACAATTTTGAGAGGGGCTTGGAACCTATCTCCCTCACTTCCCATTGACTTACATTATAAACTGGGTTCCAATTTACAACGGTTTCGATTTACAACCATTCCTTCTGGAACCTAACCCCGGCGTAAACTGAGGGCTACCTGTATATATATATATATATATATATATATATATATATATATATATATATATATATATATATATATATATATATATATATCTTTAAAGTTCAATTTTGAGAATTTAGGCAATTAAGCCATACCAAATGGACCCATTGTCATAATATATCTAAAAATCTTATTTTAGAAGTGTGATGCACAGCTGCAATTAGTGGCATTCGAATGACCAAAACCAATAACAAACCCATACATATCTGGTAATTCTGTACCCAGGGTATCCTAGAGGTTTTACAACTATTTGTCTTATGACTGCACAAGTTGTGTGTAAATAATTTCAGTGAAAATCCCAAAGTTTGTGAAAAAGTTATTTTCTTTTATGATCATACTTGGCATACATCTGGCTGCCAACTTGTGGCATAAAATATAAAAAAATGGTTCTAGATCAGTACCCCGGGTTGTCTACTTCAGCAGCTGCAGTTATTGGCCTTCTACGTACCAAAACCAATAACAAACCAATACACGTTTGCTAATTCTGAACACAAGGGGTTCCTAGGGAAGTCTTTTCAACCATTTGTTTTATGACTGCACAAGTTGCGTGTAAATAATTTCAGCGAGAAACACAAAGTTTGTGAAAAAGTTAGTTTTTTTAAAAATATGATCGCATTTTGCATACATCTGACTGCCAAATAGTGGCACAAAATATAACTAAATGGGCCTAGATCAATACCTTGTGTTATCTACTTTAAAAAAAACATAATTTGTGTAAGAACTTACCTGATAAATTCATTTGTTTCATATTAGCAAGAGTCCATGAGCTAGTGACGTATGGGATATACATTCCTACCAGGAGGGGCAAAGTTTCCCAAACCTCAAAATGCCTACAAATACACCCCTCACCACACCCACAATTCAGTTTAACGAATAGCCAAGAAGTGGGGTGATAAGAAAGGAGCGAAAGCATAAAAAAATAAGGAATTGGAATAATTGTGCTTTATAAAAAAAATCATAACCACCACAAAAAGGGTGGGCCTCATGGACTCTTGCTAATATGAAAGAAATGAAATTTATTAGGTAAGTTCTTACATAAATTATGTTTTCTTTCATGTAATTAGCAAGAGTCCATGAGCTAGTGACGTATGGGATAGCAGATACCCAAGATGTGGAACTTCCACGCAAGAGTCACTAGAGAGGGAGGGATAAAATAAAGACAGCCAATTCCGCGGAAAAAATAATCCACAACCCAAATCAAAAAGTTTTAATCTTATAATGAAAAAAACTGAAATTATAAGCAGAAGAATCAAACTGAAACAGCTACCTGAAGTACTTTTCTACCAAAAACTGCTTCAGAAGAAGAAAAAACATCAAAATGGTAGAATTTAGTAAAAGTATGCAAAGAAGACCAAGTTGCTGCTTTGCAAATTTGATCAACAGAAGCTTCATTCCTAAAAGCCCAGGAAGTAGAAACTGACCTAGTAGAATGAGCCGTAATCCTTTGAGGCGGGGACTTACCCGACTCTACAAAAGCATGATGAATCAAAGACTTTAACCAAGATGCCAAAGAAATGGCAGAAGCCTTCTTACCTTTCCTGGAACCAGAAAAGATAACAAATAGACTAGAAGTCTTTCTAAAACCTTTAGTAGCTTCAACATAATATTTCAAAGCTCTTACTACATCCAAAGAATGTAAAGATCTCTCCAGAGAATTCTTAGCATTAGGACACAATGAAGGGACAACAATTTCTCTACTAATGTTGTTAGAATTCACAACCTTAGGTAAAAATTTAAATTTAGTCCGCAACACCGCCTTATCCTGATGAAAAATCAGAAAAGGAGATTCACAAGAAAGAGCAAATAACTCAGAAACTCTTCTAGCAGAAGAGATGGCCAAAAGGAACAACACTTTCCAAGAAAGTAATTTAATATCCAGAGAATGCATAGGTTCAAACGGAGGAGCCTGTAAAGCCCTCAGAACCAAATTAAGACTCCAAGGAGGAGAGATTGACTTAATGACAGGAGAGATTGACTTAATGTCACCTACAGTCAACCAAAGCCTGTACAAAACAATATCAGGATGATTAGCAATCTTTCTGTGAAAAAGAACAGAAAGAGCAGAGATTTGACCTTTCAAAGAGCTTGCAGACAAACCCTTATCCAAACCATCCTGAAGAAACTGTAAAATTCTAGGAATTCTAAAAGAATGCCAAGAGAATTTATGAGAAGGACACCAAGAATTGTAAGTCTTCCAGACTCGGTAATAAATCTTTCTAGACACAGATTTACGAGCCTGTAACATAGTATTAATCACTGAGTCAGAGAAACCTCTATGACTAAGAATCAAGCGTTCAATCTCCATACCTTCAAATTTAATGATTTGAGATCCTGATGGAAAAATGGGCCTTGAGATAGAAGGTCTGGCCTTAACGGAAGTGTCCAAGGTTGGCAACTTGCCATCCGAACGAGATCCGCATACCAAAACCTGTGAGGCCATGCTGGAGCCACCAGCAATACAAACGAACGTTCCATTAGAATTTTGGAAATCACTTTTGGAAGAAGAACTAGAGGCGGAAAGATATAAGCAGGTTGATAATTCCAAGGAAGCGACAACGCGTCCACTGCTTCCGCCTGAGGATCCCTGGATCTGGACAGATACCTAGGACGTTTCTTGTTTAGATGAGAGGCCATCAGATCTATTTCTGGAAGTCCCCAGATTTGAACAATCTGAAGAAATACCTCTTGGTGAAGAGACCATTCGCCCGGATGTAACGTCTGGCGACTGAGATAATCCGCTTCCCAATTGTCTACACCTGGGATGTGAACCGCAGAAATTAGACAGGAGCTGGATTCTGCCCATACAAGTATCCGAGATACTTCTTTCATAGCCTGAGGACTGTGAGTCCCACCTTGATGATTGACATACGCCACGGTTGTGACATTGTCTGTCTGAAAACAAATAAACGATTCTCTCTTCAGAAGAGGCCAGAACTGAAGAGCTCTGAAAATCGTTCCAAAATGTTGATTGGTAATTTCGCCTCCTGAAATTCCCAAACCCCCTGCGCTGTCAGAGATCCCCATACAGCTCCCCAACCTGAAAGACTTGCATCTGTTGAGATCACAGTCCAGGTTGGACGAACAAAAGAGGCCCCTTGAATTAGACGATGGTGATTCAACCACCAAGTCAGAGAAGATCGAACATTGGGATTTAAGGATATTAATTGTGATATCTTTGTATAATCCCTGCACCACTGGTTCAGCATACAAAGCTGGAGAGGTCTCATGTGAAAACGAGCAAAAGGGATCGCGTCCGATGCAGCAGTCATGAGACCTAGAATTTCCATGCACAAAGCTACCGAAGGGAACGATTGAGACTGAAGGTTTCGACAAGCTGAAACCAACTTCAGACGTCTCTTTTCTGTTAGAGACAAAGTCATGGACACTGAATCTATTTGAAAACCCAAAAAGGTTACCTTTGTTTGAGGAATCAAGGAACTCTTTGGTAAATTGATCCTCCAACCATGTCTTTGAAGAAACAACACAAGTTTATTCGTATGAGATTCTGCAGAATGAAAAGACTGAGCAAGTACCAAGATATCGTCCAAATAAGGAAATACCGCAATACCCTGCTCTCTGATTACAGAGAGAAGGGCACCGAGAACCTTTGAAAAGATCCTTAGAGCTGTTGCTAGGCCAAACGGAAGGGCAACAAACTGGTAATTCTTGTCTAGAAAAGAGAATCTTAGGAACTGATAGTGATCTGGATGAATTGGAATATGAAGATATGCATCCTGTAAGTCTATTGTAGACATATAATGCCCTTGCTGAACAAAAGGCAGAATAGTCCTTATAGTCACCATTTTGAATGTTGGTATCCTTACATAACGATTCAATATTTTTAGATCCAGAACTGGTCTGAAGGAATTCTCCTTCTTTGGTACAATGAATAGATTTGAGTAAAACCCCAGACCCCGTTCCTGAACTGGAACTGGCACAATTACCCCAGCCAACTCTAGGTCTGAAACACATTTCAGAAACGCCTGAGCCTTCACTGGGTTTACTGGAATGCGTGAGAGAAAGAATCTTCTCACAGGCGGCCTTACCTTGAAACCTATTCTGTACCCTTGTGAAACAATGTTCTGAATCCAAAGACTGTGAACCGAATTGATCCAAATATCTTTGAAAAATCGTAACCTGCCCCCTACCAGCTGAGCTGGAATGAGGGCCGCACCTTCATGCGGATTTGGGAGCTGGTTTTGACTTTCTAAAAGGCTTGGATTTATTCCAGACTGGAGAAGGTCTCCAAACGGAAACCGTTCCTTTAGGGGAAGGATCAGGCTTCTGTTCCTTATTCTGACGAAAGGAACGAAAATGATTAGCAGCCCTATATTTACCTTTAGATTTTTTGTCCTGAGGCAAAAAGGTTCCTTTCCCCCCCAGTAACAGTTGAAATTATAGAATCCAACTGTGAACCAAATAATTTATTACCTTGGAAAGAAAGAGAAAGCAATGTTGACTTAGAAGTCATATCTGCATTCCAAGATTTAAACCATAAAGCTCTTCTAGCTAAAGACATATACCTGACATCAATTCTAATGATATAAAAAAATGGCATCACAAACAAAGTTATTAGCATGTTGAAGAAGCTTAACAATGCTATAAACATTATGGTCTGACACTTGTTGCGCTAAAGCCTCCAACCAGAAAGTGGAAGCTGCAGCAACATCAGCCAAAGAAATAGCAGGTCTAAGAAGATTACCTGAACATAAATAAGCTCTCCTTAGAAAGGATTCAAGCTTCCTATCTAAAGGATCCTTAAAGGAAGTACTATCAGCCGTAGGAATAGTAGTACGTTTAGCAAGAGTAGAGATAGCCCCATCAACTTTAGGGATTTTGTCCCAAAACTCTAATCTATCAGATGGCACAGGGTACAATTTCTTAAACCTTGGAGAAGGAGTAAATGAAGTACCCAGACTATTCCATTCCCTAGAAATTACTTCTGAAATAGCATCAGGAACTGGAAAAACTTCTGGAATAACTACATGAGGTTTAAAACCGAATTTAAACGCTTAGTAGATTTAGTATCAAGAGGACTAGACTTCTCCATATCTAATGCAATCAACACTTCTTTAAGTAAAGAACGAATAAACTCCATCTTAAATAAATATGAAGATTTATCAGTGTCAATATCTGAGGCAGAATCTTCTGAACCAGATAGATCCTCATCAGAAACAGATAAGTCAGAATGATGACGGTCACTTAAAAATTCATCTGAAATATGAGAAGTTTTAAAAGACGTTTACTGGAAGGAAGAATAACAGACAGAGCCTTCCTAATAGAATTAGAAACAAATTCTTTTACATTAACAGGGACATCCTGAACATTAGAACTACAGCCGGAGGAACAGTTACCAAAAGTTTACAACAAATGCACTTAGAACCAACATCAGGCAGCGTCTTTCCAGAAGTAGATTCTGATCCAGGGTCAGGTTGTGACATCTTGCAATATGTAATAGAAAAAACAACATATAAAGCAAAACTATCAAATTCCTTAAATGACAGTTTCAGGAATGGGAAAAAATGCAAAATAAACAAGCCTCCAGCAACCAGAAGCAACGAAAAAGTGAGACTTAAATAATGTGATAAAAAGTGGAAACAAGTATGACGCCCACATTTTTTGGCACCAAGTATGACGCCCACATTATTGGCGCCAAGTACAACGCCCATATTTTTGGCGCCAAGTATGACGCCACATCTTCTGGCGCCGAAAACGACGCCCACATTTTTGGCGCAAAAAACGTCTGTAACACACATACGTCAAAAAAAATGACGCAACCACGAACAAACTTCCGGCGTCAACTATGTTGCCGGAAATGACAAAAATTTTGCGCCAAAAAAGTTCGCGCCAAGAATGACGCAATAAATTAAAGCATTTTCTGCCCCCGCAAGCCTAACAGCCCACAGGGAAAAAAGTAAATTGAAAATTTTTAAGGTAAGAAAAAAATATTTATTCATATGCATTATCCCAAATAATGAAACTGACAGTCTGAATGAAGGAATACTGATTATCCGGAATCATGGCAAATATACGTTTAAACACATATATTTAGAACTTTACATATAAAGTGCCCAACCATAGCTTAGAGTGTCATAAATAAAATAAGACTTACTTACCCTAAGACACTCATCTACATATAGTAGATAGCCAAACCAGTACTGAAACGAGAATCAGTAGAAGTAATGGTATATAAGAGTATATCGTCGATCTGAAAAGGGAGGTAGGAGAAGAAATCTCTACGACCGATAACAGAGAACCTATGAAATAGATCCCCTAGAGGAAGACCATTGTATTCAAATAGGCAATACTCTCTTCACATCCCTCTGGCATTCACTGCACTCTGAGAGGAAAACTGGGCTTCAGCCTGCTGCGAAGCGCATATCAACGTAGAATCTAGCACAAACTTACTTCACCACCTTCATGGGAGGCAAAGTTTGTAAAACTGAATTGTGGGTGTGGTGAGGGGTGTATTTGTAGGCATTTTGAGATTTGGGAAACTTTGCCCTTCCTGGTAGGAATGTATATCCCATACGTCACTAGCTCATGGACTCTTGCTAATTACATGAAATAAATAAATAAAATAATTTTATATATATATATATATATATATATATATATACATAGTTTTGTGGGCCAAGTTTGAACATTTGGGAAGTTCTACTATACCAAATGAGTTTACCCCATTGCATCATTTTAGAACATGATATGCATACGGTAGCTGCAAGTAAAGATATAAAAAAGTATAAAGTATAACCTTTCTCCCAAAAGAGACCTCACTTGAGGCAAAAGAATCAAATTTGGAAAAAGTATGCTAAGAGGACCATGTTGCCGCCTTGCAAATCTGTTCCACAGAAGCTTCATTTTTGAAGGCCCAAGAAGAGGAGACAGCACTAGTGGAAACAGAATTTATGCTTAATTGATAAATTACTTTCTCCAACGGTGTGTCCGGTCCACGGCGTCATCCTTACTTGTGGGATATTCTCTTCCCCAACAGGAAATGGCAAAGAGTCCCAGCAAAGCTGGTCACATGATCCCTCCTAGGCTCCGCCCACCCCAGTCATTCGACCGACGGACAGGAGGAAATATATATAGGAGAAACCATATGATACCGTGGTGACTGTAGTTAGAGAAAATAATTCATCAGACCTGATTAAAAAACCAGGGCGGGCCGTGGGCCGGGCACACCGTTGGAGAAAGTAATTTATCAGGTAAGCATAAATTCTGTTTTCTCCAACATTGGTGTGTCCGGTCCACGGCGTCATCCTTACTTGTGGGAACCAATACCAAAGCTTTAGGACACGGATGAAGGGAGGGAGCAAATCAGGTCACCTAAACGGAAGGAACCACAGCTTGCAAAACCTTTCTCCCAAAAATAGCCTCCGAAGAAGCAAAAGTATCAAATTTGTAAAATTTGGCAAAAGTGTGCAGTGAAGACCAAGTCGCTGCCTTACATATCTGGTCAACAGAAGCCTCGTTCTTGAAGGCCCATGTGGAAGCCACAGCCCTAGTGGAGTGAGCTGTGATTCTTTCGGGAGGCTGCCGTCCGGCAGTCTCATAAGCTAATCGGATAATGCTTTTAAGCCAAAAGGAAAGAGAGGTAGAAGTCGCTTTTTGACCTCTCCTTTTACCAGAATAAACAACAAACAAGGAAGATGTTTGTCTGAAATCTTTAGTAGCCTCTAAATAGAATTTTAGAGCACGGACTACGTCCAAATTGTGTAACAAACGTTCCTTCTTTGAAACTGGATTCGGACACAAAGAAGGTACAACTATCTCCTGGTTAATATTTTTGTTAGAAACAACTTTCGGAAGAAAACCAGGCTTAGTACGCAAAACCACCTTATCTGCATGTAACACCAGATAGGGCGGAGAACACTGCAGAGCAGATAACTCTGAAACTCTTCTAGCAGAAGAAATTGCAACTAAAAACAAAACTTTCCAAGATAGTAACTTAATATCTACGGAATGTAAAGGTTCAAACGGAACCCCTTGAAGAACTGAAAGAACTAGATTTAGACTCCAGGGAGGAGTCAAAGGTCTGTAAACAGGCTTGATCCTAACCAGAGCCTGAACAAATGCTTGAACATCTGGCACGGCTGCCAGTCTTTTGTGAAGTAAAACAGATAAAGCAGAGATCTGTCCTTTTAGAGAACTTGCAGATAATCCTTTCTCCAAACCTTCTTGTAGAAAGGATAGAATCTTAGGAATTTTTATCTTGTTCCATGGGAATCCTTTGGAACAGATATATTTTTTCCATATTCTTATGGTAAATTTTTCTAGTTACAGGCTTTCTAGCCTGAATCAGAGTATCTATTACAGAATCTGAAAACCCACGCTTTGATAAAATCAAGCGTTCAATCTCCAAGCCGTCAGTTGGAGGGAAACCAGATTCGGATGTTCGAATGGACCCTGAACAAGAAGGTCCTGTCTCAAAGGTAGCTTCCATGGTGGAGCCGATGACATATTCACCAGGTCTGCATACCAAGTCCTGCGTGGCCACGCAGGAGCTATCAAGATCACCGAGGCCCTCTCCTGATTGATCCTGGCTACCAGCCTGGGAATGAGAGGAAACGGTGGGAATACATAAGCTAGGTTGAAGGTCCAAGGTGCTACTAGTGCATCTACTAGAGTCGCCTTGGGATCCCTGGATCTGGACCCGTAGCAAGGAACCTTGAAGTTCTGACGAGACGCCATCAGATCCATGTCTGGAAAGCCCCATAATTTAGTTATTTGGGCAAAGGTTTCCGGATGGAGTTCCCACTCCCCCGGATGGAATGTCTGACGACTCAGAAAATCCGCTTCCCAATTTTCCACTCCTGGGATGTGGATCGCAGACAAGTGACAGGAGTGATCCTCCGCCCATTGAATTATCTTGGTCACTTCTTTCATCGCCAGGGAACTCCTTGTTCCCCCCTGATGATTGATATATGCAACGGTCGTCATGTTGTCTGATTGAAACCTTATGAATTTGGCCTTTGCTAGTTGAGGCCAAGCTCTGAGAGCATTGAATATCGCTCTCAGTTCCAGAATGTTTATCGGGAGAAGAGACTCTTCCCGAGACCATAGACCCTGAGCTTTTAGGGATTCCCAGACCGCGCCCCAGCCCACTAGACTGGCGTCGGTCGTGACAATGACCCACTCTGGTCTGCGGAAGCTCATTCCCTGTGACAGATTGTCCAGGGTCAGCCACCAACGGAGTGAATCTCTGGTCTTTTGATCTACTTGAATCATCGGAGACAAGTCTGTATAATCCCCATTCCACTGTCTGAGCATGCACAGTTGTAATGGTCTTAGATGAATTCGTGCAAAAGGAACTATGTCCATTGTTGCAACCATCAATCCTATTACTTCCATGCACTGCGCTATGGAAGGACGAGGAACAGAATGAAGTACTTGACAAGAGCTTAGAAGTTTTGATTTTCTGACCTCTGTCAGAAAAATCCTCATTTCTAAGGAATCTATTATTGTTCCCAAGAAGGGAACTCTTGTTGACGGGGACAGAGAACTTTTTTCTTTGTTCACCCTCCATCCGTGAGATCTGAGAAAGGCTAGGACGATGTCCGTATGAGCCCTTGCTTTTGACAGGGACGACGCTTGAATTAGGATGTCGTCCAAGTAAGGTACTACTGCAATGCCCCTTGGTCTTAGAACCGCTAGAAGGGACCCTAGTACCTTTGTGAAAATCCTTGGAGCAGTGGCTAATCCGAATGGAAGTGCCACAACTGGTAATGCTTGTCCAGAAAAGCGAACCTTAGGAACTGATGATGTTCCTTGTGGATAGGAATATGTAGGTACGCATCCTTTAAATCCACGGTAGTCATAAATTGACTTTCCTGGATGGTGGGTAGGATCGTTCGAATAGTTTCCATTTTGAACGATGGTACCCTGAGAAATTTGTTTAGGATCTTCAGATCCAAAATTGGTCTGAATGTTCCCTCTTTTTTGGGAACTATGAACAGATTGGAATAAAATCCCATTCCTTGTTCTCTTATTGGAACTGGATGTATCACTCCCATCTTTAACAGGTCTTCTACACAATGTAAGAATGCCTGTCTCTTTATTTGGTTTGAAGATAAGTGAGACCTGTGGAACCTTCCCCTTGGGGGTAGTTCCTTGAATTCCAGGAGATAACCTTGAGAAACTATTTCTAGCGCCCAAGGATCCTGAACATCTCTTGCCCAAGCCTGAGCAAAGAGAGAGAGTCTGCCTCCCACTAGATCCGGTCCCGGATCGGGGGCTATCCCTTCATGCTGTTTTGGTAGCAGTGGTAGGCTTCTTGGCCTGCTTACCCTTGTTCCAGCCTTGCATTGGTTTCCAGGCTGGTTTGGGTTGTGAAGTATTACCCTCTTGCTTAGAGGATGCAAAATTAGAGGCTGGTCCGTTTCTGCGAAAGGGACGAAAATTAGGCTTATTTTTAGCCTTAAAAGACCTATCCTGTGGGAGGGCGTGGCCCTTTCCCCCAGTGATGTCTGAAATAATCTCTTTCAAATCTGGTCCAAATAATGTTTTACCTTTGAAAGGAATGTTAAGCAATTTTGTCTTGGAAGACACATCCGCTGAGCAAGACTTTAGCCAAAGCGCTCTGCGCGCCACGATAGCAAACCCTGAATTTTTCGCCGCTAATCTAGCTAATTGCAAAGCGGCATCTAAAACAAAAGAGTTAGCCAATTTAAGTGCTTGAACTCTGTCCATAACCTCCTCATACGAAGATTCTTTACTGAGCGACTTTTCTAGTTCCTCGAACCAGAAACACGCTGCCGTAGTGACAGGAACAATGCATGAAATTGGTTGTAGAAGGTAACCTTGCTGTACAAAAATCTTTTTAAGCAAACCCTCTAATTTTTTATCCATAGGATCTTTGAAAGCACAACTATCTTCGATAGGAATAGTAGTGCGTTTGTTTAGAGTAGAAACCGCCCCCTCGACCTTGGGGACTGTCTGCCATAAGTCCTTTCTGGGGTCGACTATAGGAAATAATTTCTTAAATATAGGGGGGGAACAAAAGGTATGCCGGGCTTTTCCCACTCTTTATTTACTATGTCCGCCACCCGCTTGGGTATAGGAAAAGCGTCGGGGGGCACCGGAACCTCTAGGAACTTGTCCATCTTACATAATTTCTCTGGAATGACCAAATTGTCACAATCATCCAGAGTAGATAACACCTCCTTAAGCAGTGCGCGGAGATGTTCTAATTTTAATTTAAATGTCACAACATCAGGTTCAGCTTGATGAGAAATTTTTCCTGAATCTGAGATTTCTCCATCAGACAAAACCTCCCTCATGGCCCCTTGAGATTGGTGTGAGGGTATGTCAGAACAGTTATCATCAGCGCCCTCTTGCTCTTCAGTGTTTAAAACAGAGCAATCGCGCTTTCTCTGATAAGTAGGCATTTTGGATAAAAGATTTGCTATGGAGTTATCCATTACAGCCGTTAATTGTTCCATGGTAATAAGTATTGGCGCACTAGATGTAATGGGCAAAACTGGTGTAGACACAGTAGGGGATGATGTAGTATCATGTTTACTCCCCTCATTTGAGGAATCATCTTGGGCAATATCATTATCTGTGGCATTACTGTCCTTACTTTGTTTGGACACTATGGCACAATTATCACATAAATTTAAATGGGGAGACACATTGGTTTTCATACATATAGAACATAGCTTATCTGATGGTACAGACATGTTAAACAGGCTTAAACTTGTCAACAAAGCACAAAAAACGTTTTAAAATAAAACCGTTACTGTCTCTTTAAATTTCAAACTGAAAACACTTTATTACTGAATATGTGAAAAAGTATGAAGGAATTGTTCAAAAATTACCAAAATTTCACCACAGTGTCTTATGGCATTAAAAGTATTGCACACCAAATTTCAAAGCTTTAACCCTTAAAATAACGGAACCGGAGCAGTTTTTAAATTTAACCCCTATACAGTCCCAGCTATATGCTTTGCTGAGACCCAACCAAGCCCAGAGCGGAATACGATACCAAATGACGCCTTCTAGAAGCTTTTTTAGTGATTCTTAGATCCTCACACATGCATCTGCATGCCTTGCTCTCCAAAAACAACTGCGCAGTAATGGCGCGAAAATGAGGCTCAGTCTATAACTAGAAAGGCCCCCAGACTAAAAAAAGGTGTCCAACAAAGTGCCTGCCGTTTTTTAAACGTTCCCCAAGATTATAATGCCAATTATTAGCTAGAATCTGCATAATATGCCCCAATAAAGCAATCGTTTTAGCCCATAAAAATGTCTACCAGTATTTAAGCCCTTTTTTAAGCCCTTTATTCTTTTATGTGTGACTAAGAAAATGGCTTACCGGTCCCCATGAGGGGAAATGACAGCCTTCCAGCATTACATGGTCTTGTTAGAAATATGGCTAGTCATACCTTAAGCAGAAAAGTCTGCTAACTGTTTCCCCCAACTAAAGTTACTTCATCTCAACAGTCCTGTGTGGAAACAGCAATCGATTTTAGTTACTGTCTGCTAAAATCATCTTCCTCTTACAAACAGAAATCTTCATCCTTTTCTGTTTCAGAGTAAATAGTACATACCAGCACTATTTTAAAATAACAAACACTTGATAGAAGAATAAAAACTACATTTAAACACCAAAAAACTCTTAACCATCTCCGTGGAGATGTTGCCTGTGCAACGGCAAAGAGAATGACTGGGGTGGGCGGAGCCTAGGAGGGATCATGTGACCAGCTTTGCTGGGACTCTTTGCCATTTCCTGTTGGGGAAGAGAATATCCCACAAGTAAGGATGACGCCGTGGACCGGACACACCAATGTTGGAGAAATGAGGCGTAATTCTCACAGGAGACTGCTGTCCTTCAGTCTCATAAGCAAAATGAATCATACTTCTCAACTAGAGGGAAAGAGAAATAGAAGTGGCCTACTGACCCCTACGCTTTCCTGAGAAACAAACAGGGCAGAAGACTGACGAAAATCTTTAGTAGCCTGTAGGTAAAATTTTAGAGCACGCACAAAATCCAAGACGCTCCTTATGAGAAGGATTAGGTAAAAAGGAAGGATACTAAACCACCTTAGGGAGAAACCCCAATTAAGTACGAAGGACCGCCTTATCCGCATAAAAAATAAGGTAAGGCAAATCACACTGCAGAGCTGTGAGTTCAGAAACTCTGTGAGCAGAGGAAATGGCAATAAGAAACAAAACTTTACAAGATAACAACTTTTTTTTTTTTTTTTTTAAATATTTATTTATATCCAACAAAGTGTACAATCAAATGGATTCAAACTCCTTGTGCCACGCAGGGCCAGGTAAGACATATTTTGAAACAAAAAAAACAATTTAGGACAACAGTATCACTTCCTCTTAACAAAATAATAATCCCCTTATATGAAGTATTTGTACACTTAGCTGGAATTTTTCTATTCTTTTCCTTTCTCTTTTTTAAATAAGATTTATATTATGCAACAACATAGATATATATACATTCTGGCATTAGCAACAAAACCGAGAAGAAACAAAATAACAGAAAATAAATGAATTACAGTTCTTCTGTAACAGTGTATATGTCTACAACCAAAAAATAAAAGAAATTTTAGATCAGCTTCTAATAATATATACTATACATTTATTAACTATGCCTCTTTATGCCTCCACTGTAGCAAATATACTTTAACACTGAATCTAACTCCTGTTTGATCTGACCTGACACTATATTGATCGGATTCTAGCTCAAGGGAATTTCCTGACCTAAAGTTACAACACACACACAAAAAAAAAAAAAAAAAAAAAAACGAAAACAAAAATCCCCACCAATCCGTATTCCCCCTCCGTATTCATTCCCCTTCCGACTCTCCAATGTTACACCATATACGGGGAAAATGACCAGCCAATACTTGTAATTGCACATATGGAGTGTCCCTAAAAGGTTTAACCAACCTAATTTGAGTTTCCACAGGGAAAGATAGAATAAATGTTTCCCATTGGTTAAAGAACCGGGCTAACCTTCCCTCCGTAACGTCTTGCAAATTCCATTGTTCTTGTGTAAAATGGGCAGTCAAAGTATTTTTAAGCTCTTTTAATTTAGGGACTATTTTCGATTTCCATGTTCTCAATAATATGTTGCGGCCAAGAAATATGATCAAGTTGATTAATTTAAAGTTTCTGGGGGCACTCTGCGGATTCACTAAAAAAAATATTTCCATCGGCTGAAAGTGGTAATCTATTTTGAGAGAGGTCTGTATCCAGTGCTCTACCCTAAGCCAAAATTGACCAATCTTTGGGCAAGTCCAAAAACAATGTAAAAGGTCTGCCCTAGAAGCAGAACATTTGGGGCATACCACCTCCACCCTATACCAATTAGTCAATCTAGCTGGCGTCAAATACGTCATAAAGGCTAGCTTAATTTGTGTCTCTCTCCAGGTGGTCAGCACCCAACTTTTTCCAATTATTTTAAAAGTATTCTCGATAACCTGGCTATCAACCTCAGGAAAAAACTTACTCCATTTTTCAGCTATAAACTCTCTCTGTACATCAGATGATCCCTGATTCAAGAAATTATAAAAAGGAGCTATTGAGTGCAAGCCGCCTTGAAAATTATTTATTTTAATTTGAAGCTCCAAAAGAGCCCACTCTACTCCATAACTTTGCTTTAACTCAAATATAAAATGCCTTAACTGCAAATATGCGTAAAAATCTTTATTTCCGAGTCCAAATAATCACTAAAGGTTAATGGCACAAGATTTGAATCCAACATTTGAGCGACAAATACCAATCCTTTGGAAAACCATACCCTGAAAACTTTATCTGACAACCCTGGTGCAAAATTAGGGTTCCCTATAATAGGTAAATATTTTAAGACATAAGGCGAACACCCCGCAAGGACGCAACATTTTTGCCATGCTAGAATAATATATCTATAAGTACTGAGAGCAAAAATTGAAGATGGAAGTGTATTCATTGGACAGTGTAGAATAGCATCTAATCGAAAAGGAGCCACCAGGGCCGATTCCCAGAATACTGCCGAGACCTGTTCGTGATCGGTTACCCAATCAACCGCAACTTTCATCCGTGCTGCCAAGCTGTAGAATTGTAGATTGGGAAGAGATAGACCTGCTGCTTCTTTATTACACATAAGACGTAGAGCAGAGATACGCGCCCTGGCGCCCTTCCAGATTAGGTTGGAACATGCCCTATTATAGTTGGTTATATCTGTCTTATGAATAGGAATTGGGATATTTTGTATGAGGTAAAATAATTTAGGAAAGAGAATGGTTTTTATAAGTATGACCCTAGCTGTTAAGGAGATAGGTAGATTTTTCCATCCTTCCATCTTGTTTTTACATTCTAGAAAACATTTACCGAAGTTTAATTTATACCAGTCATCTGGATTCGCACTTAATTTGATGCCAAGATAGGTTATCTGCGAAGTCTCGGTAAATGGGTGTCTGAAATATTGATCTTTCTTATTAAGCCATAATAGCTCAGATTTGGTGAGGTTAATTTTATAGCCCGAAATGGCACCAAACAATTCAATCGATTCTAGTAGTCGGGAAAGACTTCGTTCAATATTACTCAGACATAGAAGTATATCATCCGCGTACATTAGTAATACTAATTTCTGATCTCCAACCCGAATCCCTTCCAATTTCTGTCGAAGTAAAATTGCTAGCGGCTCTAATGATAAGTTAAACAACAATGGGGATAGTGGGCAGCCCTGACGCGTACCCCGTTGTAGGACCATCCGTTGAGAAATCTGCCCATTAATTAGTAGAGATGAGAAGGGGGTAGAGTATACTAACTGAATAAATTTATACATATGTCCTGTCAGGCCAAATTGTTCTACGGAATAAAATAGATGCCTCCAGGCGATACGATCGAAAGCCTTTTCAGCGTCTAACGTTAGTAAGGCTAAGTCCACCATATCGCTATGTCTTGTTGTTCTGAATTTATTCCAGAAAAAGTCTATCAGAGTCATGACCTTTCGTGTATTCCTAGTGGGATTTCTCCCTGCCATGAAGCCTGACTGATTTTCATGGATGATTGAGCCTAAATGCGGTTTTAATCTGTTTGCTAAAATAGATGTTAACAATTTGTAGTCCGTGTTTAATACGGAGATTGGTCTATATGATTCTGGAAGATCTGGTTCTTTGTTTTTTTTGGGAATCAGTGATATAACTGCTGCTGCGAAATATGGTGAACATTTATTGTTCCCAATAAAATAAAAATTAAACAATTTTTCCAGTGCTAATATAATATGTGGTTGGAGAATCCTATAAAATTCAATGGGAAGACAGTCTGGACCAGCTGCTTTATTTGTTTTGGCAGATTTAATTGCTACTGAAATTTCTTCCACATCGATCGGTTTATTGATCTCTGCCAAAATCTCTGGAGAAATTTTGGGAATCTTGATCTTATCCCAGAATAATTTCTGCTTATCTATCGAATAGTCTTCAGCTCTATAAAGCGCGCTAAAATAGTCATAAAAAACTTTAGTAATATCCGCATTGTTAGTAAACCTACCTGTATTAGATCTAATGGCCTTTATGGGATTCCGACAATTTTTTTTAGTTAGCCTAGCCAAAAATTTGGCGGATCTGCCCGCAAAACCTCCATATAGGGCTTTTTGTCTCTGAAGATCTAAAGCAGTTTTTTGTTTGATAAATATGTCTCGCGCGTTCTTGGCGTCTATATACTTTTGCCATTTATCTCTCGTGTGCTCGCTTAGGTATACTCTGTATGTATTTTTTACTTGATTGCTCAGTTGCGTCTCCTGCTGTCTAATTCTTTTTTTCAGTTTACACATGTACGCCTTAATTTGGCCTCTTATTACAGCTTTAGCCGCTTCCCAATACACCTCTGGTCTATTTTTATAATCTTTATTAATATTCTCATATTCTCTCCATTGATTAATCAGCCAGTTCTGGAAGTTATTATTATTCACTAAATATTTAGGGAAAAAAATAGTTTGATTGGTAATTACCTGTCTCTGGGGTACATTAAGTGATAATGTGATCACCGCATGATCTGAGATTGTTATATCTCTTATGTCCGCTTTCCATTCTAAGCCAATCATAGATTCTGCAATCAGAAACATATCTATCCTGGACAGGGATTGCTGACCTCTTGCTAGACATGTGAAAGCTCTCAGATCTGGATTTTGTGTGCGCCAGATATCTGTTAACCCTAGTTGTGTGGAAAATTTTTGAAGAATACAAGTCTTCCTGTCACAAACAAAATTATAACCTTTACTTGCTCTGTCAAGAATAGGATCTGCTATTAGATTAAAATCCCCCGCCACTATAAGATTTTGACCTATAAATTTATGCAGATATCGGACCATCCTGTCCCAAAATAACTTGTCAATTTTATTTGGCCCATATATATTGCACAATACATACCGTATTTTATTAATTGTGATTTCTACAATTAAAAAGCGGCCTTCCTGATCTATGGTGGAAGAATCTATTTTATACTCTAAGTTTTTATTAAAAAGAATAGCCACTCCTCTTTTACGTGCGTTAAATGGGGCCGCAATTACCTCACCTACCCAGTTAGTCTGAAGTTTCACATATTCCGAGCTTTTAAGGTGTGTCTCCTGTAAGAAGGCGAGATCTGGTTTTAATTTTGCTAGATGTTTAATTATGGCCTTCCTCTTTATTGGAGAGTTTATGCCCCCCACGTTCCAAGAAACCAAGTTAAGGGTGTCTAACATACCTCCAAACAATCAAACTTTAACAGGTGTCCCTTCAATATATTAGAATTTAAACAACCAACCATACTGCGCGGGGGGAAGAGCGGCCAGGGGGGAACGGAGTGGGGGGGGGGGGGGGAGAAAAGAAAAAAAAAAACGTAAAAAGTAAAACTTTAAAATACAACCACATAAAAAGAACGTGTCCCATTCTTAATTCTTATTAATGAATTTCTATGTCATTTTCCTCAACACCTTCTAGTCAAGCTATGCCCATTTTATTACATAAAGACATCGCTTCCTCACTATTATTTACCACATATGAGACCCCTGCCTTATTAATTAGAAGCTTAGCTGGATAAACCAGTCTAACACTACATTCCGCTTTCACAAATTTATCAAAGAAAGGGGACATTTCTCTTCTTTTGGCCCTAGTTTCCGCGGAAAAGTCTTGAAAGATTGAAATTCTATGGGAGTTAATAATCAAGGAGTTAAGTTTTCTGTAATGGTTCAAAAATAATACTTTATCTTGATAATTGACAAACTTGAAAATGATCGGCCTTGTTTTAAGCATAGTATTATTTTCTCTGAGCACCCCTATTCTGTGGGCTCTTTCTATCAAAAATGGTGTAGGAGGAGGAGGGATCATGAGTGCCTGAGGAAGCGTGATGGAGACAAAGCGTAATACATCTTGGAATTCAGCTGTTTCAGGCAGGCCAATCACTCTCAAGTTGTTACGCCTTGACCTATCTTCAAGGTCCTCTACTCGAGCTTGTAACTGAGCGATGGCCTTATCCTGGACAGCTGATGCCGAACTCACAACGTTCAACCTATCCTCTACGTCGGACACTCTTGTCTCGACCTCCTCCATTTGGACAGTAAATTGCCTAATCTCATTGGAAAGATTGGAGATCTCTGACTTTATTTCCTGTTTAACTAAATCCAAATGTGGGGCCATCATTTTCGCCACTTCTGCGGCAAATTCAGACATATCATTAAAAAGATTCATTGCATTTCTATCTTGGAAAGTATCATGGGGCCCCTCTATACTTTTGGAGTTGCCTCTCTTGTCTCTCTGTTTAGGTGGCATAATAGGAGAGGAATTTTTTTGCTGAGAGATAAACCTCTCCATTCACTTCTGTATACGTGTGTTTCGTGTTAGATATAAATACCAATATATCAATAAATGTGTCTATGTGTGATACTCACAGTCAATCCCGTAAGGGGGGCTGACCGAGTGTAAGTGCAAAAGAAAATTAAAAAAAAAAAAAAAAAAAAAATTTGTGAGCAAAAATGAACAAAATCAAACACGCACACTTATAGTGCCAAAAAAAAGTGCTGGAATAAAAAAAATAAAAATTAGTTGGTACCAATATGTGCACAGGGGCTAAAAAAAGCCGATAGTGAGAAAAAGGTGAAGAAAAAAAAAAAAAAAAAATCGGTGCTTCTCAGTATAGCTTGAGAAAAAAAAAAAAAAAAATACAGCCAAAAATATTATCAAAAATGGAGAGAAAATTTAGCTCAAATCTTAGGATTCCCTAAAGATGGATTTCAACACAATAATTATCAAAATTTATAGCAGGAGAGCAAAATAACCCCAGGTCTTTCTTAGGCTCCACAAAACTCCTAGATATATTAGTTTTGTAGTTTTAGGATATATACACTGTGTAGTACTTAACACTAGTGTTTAGTGGAATGCTTATATACCCTCAACACACTTTAATGAGCCCTTAAACACTATCTCTATATGAAAGACTTCTGGGTCAATGAACATGTAGTAATTGATAGCGTTATATCAAAAGGATTGATACACCTATTAAATATAATAACTTAAAGTTTACATCCAAGTACCTTTACACTAAATCCCCCTTTTTTTTCCCCTTTCTGAATAAACTAACAATATTTTGTGTATGTTAAGCAGAAAAAGATTCATTAGGTGACACACATCAGGGAACTTATTCATCCTGTAGCAACATATTATATGTTAAATCTGGCACAGTTGTTAAATAACCTTGGTACATTAAGTAGCTACATATAAACTGACAGTTAGGTTTACCCTGAACAGTCCCAGAGTCCAGACAGGGGCACCTTAATACCCTTTGTTTATTTAACTTTATTTCTAGACCGTTTCTGGACACTGCACATTGATATTCTACTGGGACAACACACTCTTCAAAATGACATTGGGTTAAAAAGTCTCGTCTAGGACAATGTGGTACCACTCCAATTGTTTAAGAGGAAAATGTCCCGTACTTATAACCCTCCAGATATTACACTTACATATCTTCTGGCAGCTGTCCAAAAAAGAAAGAAAGCACAGGTACCTCAGAACTCGATGTTAGCACATGCCGAGATGCTGCCGATGAGCACAAAACACTGCTACTCTTAATACCCCTTCCTCTTCAGTGTTGGATCTACCGCACCATAACGGGGAATCCTTCTAAAATTTCCAGAGCCCCTTGCCTTGACTGACGCCGTCTTAGCTGTGATACGTGTTTGCCCATGCAAAGTTTCACTTCACGGCCTATTCAATGCAACTCGGCTTGAGCTTCGTCCTCCTGGACCATACGACCAGCTGTCTGTGTTAGCCGTTGTCTGTTGTAGAGGACGAAGGGAGACTCGGTCAACAGCACTCCACTTCCAGGACCCGTCTGGCGCGACGCCAACAGAAAGTAGGAGTGTCGGCTCACCGCCACTGGATTGGCTCAGACTGCTGCAGCCGGGTACACACCTTCCCCTCCGGCGCTACGAGATTTGAAGTAAGCCTGATATTTCTTACACTTGCGGCACCGTGAGCTTATTCCACAACTTCTATGCCAAATTGAAGCACAGAACCGGATCACTGGAAGGTTTCAGGTTTATGTCTGTATTTAGCACAGCTCTTCAAACTGCTGAAATATAATCACACACAGTTCTTGAGGGCCCCCAGTTAAGGTTCCAGTATATGTTAGGTCGTCTTTTTCTTGTCTCCCACCTTCGCCCCGAGACATAAATAATTTAGTGTATCAGGTATTATTTAGCAGGTCGGTAGAGCGAACAAAAAAGCAGTGCTTACAGCTGGACATAACAAGCACTCTCTGGGTTACCAACACCCCGACAACTCCCCCAGCTGAGGGGGGTTTGGAAACGTGCTCTTGGCAAAAGAGCAACTTCAGCCTTGTAGGGACTTCTACTCCGAGATCCACAGATCAGGTGCCGGGTCTATTGAACCCCATTAGGCCAAGGCACAATTCGGAGGCTGGAGATTGATAATATCCTTAGTCAGCAAGGACAGGACAGACGAAGCAGACAGCAGCTACCTGCCAGCTACCTGTTCGCTCCGCCCCCAGCCGGAAGTCCTGGAAGCATTTCACAAGATAACAACTTAATATCTACAGAATGCATTGGCTCAAACTGAGCCTGCTGCAACACTCTAAGAACTAGGTTAAGGCTCCAAGGAGGAGCAACAGGTTTAAACACAGGCCTGATTCTGACCAAGGCCTGACAAAAGAAAAAGTTTGAACATCTGGCACATCCACCAGACATTTGTGTAAAAGAATAGACAGTGCAGAAATCTGACCTTTCAGAGAACTAACTGACAAACCCTTCTCCAGACCTTCCTGGAGAAAAGACAAAATTCTAGGAATCCTGACCCTGCTCTAATAGAAGACCTTCAATTCACAACAATAAAGGTATTTGTGTCATACCTTATGGTAAATTTTGCAAGTAACCGGCTTGCGAGCTTGAAGCATGGTATCAATAACTGACTCAGAAAATCCACGCTTAGCCAAAACTAAGCATTCAATCTCCGAGCAGTCAACTTCAGAGAAACTAGATTTGGATGGAGGAAAGGACCCAGAGTTAAAATGTCCTTCCCTCAGAGGTAGCCTCCAAGATGGAAGAGAAGACATCCTCACGAGGTCTGCAAACCAGGTCCTGCGAGGCCATGCAGGAGCTATCAGAATTTCAGATGCTCTCTCCTGTTTGATACGAGCAATGACTCGAGGAAGGAGAGCAAATGGAGGAAACAGGTATGCTAGACTGAAATCCCAAGGAACCACCAGAGCATTTATCAGGGTGGCCTGAGGATCTCTTGACCTTGAACTGTATCTTGGAAGCTTGGCGTTCTGACAAGTTGTCCACTCCTGGAATGTGGATGTCAGATAGAAGACAATCGTAAGCTTCTGCCCACTGAATAAACACAGATAATTCAAAAACATTGGAACATCTTGAAACATAGTAATCCAGAAATAGTGTAATTTAAAAAACCCCACATGATTGCCTTTAGGAGGCCTAAAAATATCAGGGATCAATTGATTAAATCTGACTTGGGCCCCCAAAAAAGAAGTAGACAAACATTGATAGGTCCCAACAAAAAACATAATTTATGTAAGAACTTACCTGATAAATTCATTTCTTTCATATTAGCAAGAGTCCATGAGCTAGTGACGTATGGGATATACATTCCTACCAGGAGGGGCAAAGTTTCCCAAACCTCAAAATGCCTATAAATACACCCCTCACCACACCCACAAATCAGTTTAACGCATAGCCAAGAAGTGGGGTGATAAGAAAAAAGTGCGAAAGCATAAAAAATAAGGAATTGGAATAATTGTGCTTTATACAAAAAAATCATAACCACCACAAAAAAAGGGTGGGCCTCATGGACTCTTGCTAATATGAAAGAAATGAATTTATCAGGTAAGTTCTTACATAAATTATGTTTTCTTTCATGTAATTAGCAAGAGTCCATGAGCTAGTGACGTATGGGATAATGACTACCCAAGATGTGGATCTTCCACGCAAGAGTCACTAGAGAGGGAGGGATAAAATAAAGACAGCCAATTCCGCTGAAAATAATCCACACCCAAAATAAAGTTTAAATCTTAAAATGAAAAAACTGAAATTATAAGCAGAAGAATCAAACTGAAACAGCTGCCTGAAGTACTTTTCTACCAAAAACTGCTTCAGAAGAAGAAAACACATCAAAATGGTAGAATTTAGTAAAAGTATGCAAAGAAGACCAAGTTGCTGCTTTGCAAATCTGATCAACTGAAGCTTCATTCCTAAATGCCCAGGAAGTAGAAACTGACCTAGTAGAATGAGCTGTAATCCTTTGAGGCGGAGTTTTACCCGACTCGACATAAGCATGATGAATCAAAGATTTCAACCAAGATGCCAAAGAAATGGCAGAGGCCTTCTGACCTTTCCTAGAACCGGAAAAGATAACAAATAGACTAGAAGTCTTTCGGAAATTCTTAGTAGCTTCAACATAATATTTCAAAGCTCTAACTACATCCAAAGAATGCAAAGATTTCTCCTTAGAATTCTTAGGATTAGGACATAATGAAGGAACCACAATTTCTCTACTAATGTTGTTAGAATTCACAACCTTAGGTAAAAATTTAAAAGAAGTTCGCAACACCGCCTTATCCTGATGAAAAATCAGAAAAGGAGACTCACAAGAAAGAGCAGATAATTCAGAAACTCTTCTGGCAGAAGAGATGGCCAAAAGGAACAAAACTTTCCAAGAAAGTAATTTAATGTCCAATGAATGCATAGGTTCAAACGGAGGAGCTTGAAGAGCCCCCAGAACCAAATTCAAACTCCAAGGAGGAGAAATTGACTTAATGACAGGTTTTATACGAACCAAAGCTTGTACAAAACAATGAATATCAGGAAGATTAGCAATCTTTCTGTGAAAAAGAACAGAAAGAGCAGAGATTTGTCCTTTCAAGGAACTTGCAGACAAACCTTTATCCAAACCATCCTGAAGAAACTGTAAAATTCTCGGAATTCTAAAAGAATGCCAGGAAAAACGATGAGAAAGACACCAAGAAATATAAGTCTTCCAGACTCTATAATATATCTCCCTAGATACGGATTTACGAGCCTGTAACATAGAATTAATCACAGAGTCAGAGAAACCTCTTTGACTAAGAATCAAGCGTTCAATCTCCATACCTTTAAATTTAAGGATTTGAGATCCCGATGGAAAAAAGGACCTTGCGACAGAAGGTCTGGTCTTAACGGAAGAGTCCACGGTTGGCAAGAGGCCATCCGGACAAGATCCGCATACCAAAACCTGTGAGGCCATGCTGGAGCCACCAGCAGGACAAACGAGCATTCCTTCAGAATCTTGGAGATTACTCTTGGAAGAAGAACTAGAGGCGGAAAGATATAGGCAGGATGATACTTCCAAGGAAGTGACAAAGCATCCACTGCTTCCGCTTGAGGATCCCTGGATCTGGACAGATACCTGGGAAGTTTCTTGTTTAGATGAGAGGCCATCAGATCTAATTCTGGAAGTCCCCAGATTTGAACAATCTGAAGAAATACCTCTGGGTGAAGAGACCATTCGCCCGGATGTAACGTTTGGCGACTGAGATAATCCGCTTCCCAATTGTCTATACCTGGGATATGAACCGCAGAAACTAGACAGGAGCTGGATTCCGCCCATACCAGTATTCGAGATACTTCTTTCATAGCCAGAGGACTGTGAGTCCCTCCTTGATGATTGATGTATGCCACAGTTGTGACATTGTCTGTCTGAAAACAAATGAACGATTCTCTCTTTAGAAGAGGCCATGACTGAAGAGCTCTGAAAATTGCACGGAGTTCCAAAATATTGATTGGTAATCTCACCTCCTGAGATTCCCAAACCCCTTGTGCTGTCAGAGACCCCCAAACAGCTCCCCAACCTGTCAGACTTGCATCTGTTGAAATTACAGTCCAGGTTGGAAGAACAAAAGAAGCTCTGTCCACCACGTCAGAGAGTGTCGTACAATCGGTTTTAAAGATATTAATTGAGATATCTTTGTGTAATCCCTGCACCACTGGTTCAGCATACAGAGCTGAAGAGGTCGCATGTGAAAACGAGCAAAAGGGATCGCGTCCGATGCAGCAGTCATAAGACCTAGAATTTCCATGCATAAGGCTACCGACGGGAATGATTGTGATTGAAGGTTTCGACAAGCTGAGATCAATTTTAGACGTCTCTTGTCTGTCAGAGACAGAGTCATGGACGCTGAATCTATCTGGAAACCTAAAAAGGTTACCCTTGTCTGAGGAATCAATGAACTTTTCGGTAAATTGATCCTCCAACCATGTTCTTGAAGAAACAACACAAGTCGATTCGTATGAGATTCTACTTCAGAAATAGCATCAGGGACAGGAAAAAACTTCTGGAATAACTACAGGAGATTTAAAAACCTTATTTAAACGTTTAGATTTAGTATCAAGAGGACCAGAATCCTCTATTTCTAATGCAATTAAGACCTCTTTAAGTAAAGAACGAATAAATTCCATTTTGAATAAATATGAGGATTTATCAGCATCAACCTCTGAAACAGAATCCTCTGAACCAGAGGAACCACTATTAGAATCAGAATGATGATGTTCATTTAAAAATTCATCTGAAAAATGAGAAGTTTTAAAAGACATTTTACGTTTACTAGAAGGGGGAATAGATGTTGACGGAACCGCAACAGGTAATGTAACATTACTAAAGGAAATATTATCTGCATTAACAAGTTTGTCATGACATTCATTACAAACAACAGCTGGAGGAACAGATACCACAAGTTTACAACAGATACACTTAACTTTGGTAGATCCAGCACCAGGCAGCGTTTTTCCAGAAGTATCTTCTGACTCAGTGTCAATCTGGGACATCTTGCAATATGTAATAGAAAAAAACAACATATAAAGCAAAATTGATCAAATTCCTTAAATGACAGTTTCAGGAATGGGAAAAAATGCCAGTGAACAAGCTTCTAGCAACCAGAAGCAATAAATAATGAGACTTAAATAATGTGGAGACAAAAATGACCCCCATATTTTTTAGCGCCAAAAAAGACGCCCACATTATTTGGCGCCTAAATGCTTTTGGCGCCAAAAATGACGCCACATCCGGAACGCCGACACTTTTGGCGCAAAAAAACGTCAAAAATGACGCAACTTCCGGTGACACGTATGACGCCGGAAACAGAAAAAACAGAATTTATGTTTACCTGATAAATTACTTTCTCCAACGGTGTGTCCGGTCCACGGCGTCATCCTTACTTGTGGGATATTCTCTTCCCCAACAGGAAATGGCAAAGAGCCCAGCAAAGCTGGTCACATGATCCCTCCTAGGCTCCGCCTACCCCAGTCATTCGACCGACGTTAAGGAGGAATATTTGCATAGGAGAAACCATATGGTATCGTGGTGACTGTAGTTAAAAAAAATAAATTATCAGACCTGATTAAAAAACCAGGGCGGGCCGTGGACCGGACACACCGTTGGAGAAAGTAATTTATCAGGTAAACATAAATTCTGTTTTCTCCAACATAGGTGTGTCCGGTCCACGGCGTCATCCTTACTTGTGGGAACCAATACCAAAGCTTTAGGACACGGATGAAGGGAGGGAGCAAATCAGGTCACCTAAATGGAAGGCACCACGGCTTGCAAAACCTTTCTCCCAAAAATAGCCTCAGAAGAAGCAAAAGTATCAAACTTGTAAAATTTGGTAAAAGTGTGCAGTGAAGACCAAGTCGCTGCCCTACATATCTGATCAACAGAAGCCTCGTTCTTGAAGGCCCATGTGGAAGCCACAGCCCTAGTGGAATGAGCTGTGATTCTTTCGGGAGGCTGCCGTCCGGCAGTCTCATAAGCCAATCTGATGATGCTTTTAATCCAAAAAGAGAGAGAGGTAGAAGTTGCTTTTTGACCTCTCCTTTTACCGGAATAAACAACAAACAAGGAAGATGTTTGTCTAAAATCCTTTGTAGCATCTAAATAGAATTTTAGAGCGCGAACATCATCCAAATTGTGCAACAAACGTTCCTTCTTTGAAACTGGCTTCGGACACAGAGAAGGTACGATAATCTCCTGGTTAATGTTTTTGTTAGAAACAACTTTTGGAAGAAAACCAGGTTTAGTACGTAAAACCACCTTATCTGCATGGAACACCAGATAAGGAGGAGAACACTGCAGAGCAGATAATTCTGAAACTCTTCTGGCAGAAGAAATTGCAACTAAAAACAAAACTTTCCAAGATAATAATTTAATATCAACGGAATGCAAGGGTTCAAACGGAACCCCCTGAAGAACTGAAAGAACTAAATTGAGACTCCAAGGAGGAGTCAAAGGTTTGTAAACAGGCTTAATTCTAACCAGAGCCTGAACAAAGGCTTGAACATCTGGCACAGCAGCCAGTTTTTTGTGAAGTAACACTGACAAGGCAGAAATCTGTCCCTTCAGGGAACTTGCAGATAATCCTTTTTCCAATCCTTCTTGAAGGAAGGATAGAATCCTAGGAATCTTAGCCTTGTCCCAAGGGAATCCTTTAGATTCACACCAACAGATATATTTTTTCCAAATTTTGTGGTAAATCTTTCTAGTTACAGGCTTTCTGGCCTGAACAAGAGTATCGATAACAGAATCTGAGAACCCTCGCTTCGATAAAATCAAGCGTTCAATCTCCAAGCAGTCAGCTGGAGTGAAACCAGATTCGGGTGTTCGAACGGACCCTGAACAAGAAGGTCTCGTCTCAAAGGTAGCTTCCAAGGTGGAGCCGATGACATATTCACCAGATCTGCATACCAAGTCCTGCGTGGCCACGCAGGAGCTATCAAGATCACCGACGCCCTCTCCTGATTGATCCTGGCTACCAGCCTGGGGATGAGAGGAAACGGCGGGAACACATAGGCTAGTTTGAAGGTCCAAGGTGCTACTAGTGCATCCACTAGAGCCGCCTTGGGATCCCTGGATCTGGACCCGTAGCAAGGAACTTTGAAGTTCTGACGAGAGGCCATCAGATCCATGTCTGGAATGCCCCACAGCTGAGTGATTTGGGCAAAGATTTCCGGATGGAGTTCCCACTCCCCCGGATGCAATGTCTGACGACTCAGAAAATCCGCTTCCCAATTTTCCACTCCTGGGATGTGGATAGCAGACAGGAGGCAGGAGTGAGACTCCGCCCATAGAATGATTTTGGTCACTTCTTCCATCGCTAGGGAACTCCTTGTTCCCCCCTGATGGTTGATGTACGCAACAGTTGTCATGTTGTCTGATTGAAACCGTATGAACTTGGCCCTCGCTAGCTGAGGCCAAGCCTGGAGAGCATTGAATATCGCTCTCCGTTCCAGAATATTTATCGGTAGAAGAGATTCTTCCCGAGACCAAAGACCCTGAGCTTTCAGGGATCCCCAGACCGCGCCCCAGCCCATCAGACTGGCGTCGGTCGTGACAATGACCCACTCTGGTCTGCGGAATGTCATCCCTTGTGACAGGTTGTCCAGGGACAGCCACCAACGGAGTGAGTCTCTGGTCCTCTGATTTACTTGTATCTTCGGAGACAAGTCTGTATAGTCCCCATTCCACTGACTGAGCATGCACAGTTGTAATGGTCTTAGATGAATGCGCGCAAAAGGAACTATGTCCATTGCCGCTACCATCAACCCGATCACTTCCATGCACTGAGCTATGGAAGGAAGAGGAACGGAATGAAGTATTCGACAAGAGTCTAGAAGTTTTGTTTTTCTGGCCTCTGTCAGAAAAATCCTCATTTCTAAGGAGTCTAATATTGTTCCCAAGAAGGGAACCCTTGTTGACGGGGATAGAGAACTCTTTTCCACGTTCACTTTCCATCCGTGAGATCTGAGAAAGGCCAGGACAATGTCCGTGTGAGCCTTTGCTTGAGGAAGGGACGACGCTTGAATCAGAATGTCGTCCAAGTAAGGTACTACAGCAATGCCCCTTGGTCTTAGCACAGCTAGAAGGGACCCTAGTACCTTTGTGAAAATCCTTGGAGCAGTGGCTAATCCGAAAGGAAGCGCCACGAACTGGTAATGTTTGTCCAGGAATGCGAACCTTAGGAACCGATGATGTTCCTTGTGGATAGGAATATGTAGATACGCATCCTTTAAATCCACCGTGGTCATGAATTGACCTTCCTGGATGGAAGGAAGAATAGTTCGAATGGTTTCCATCTTGAACGATGGAACCTTGAGAAACTTGTTTAAGATCTTGAGATCTAAGATTGGTCTGAACGTTCCCTCTTTTTTGGGAACTATGAACAGATTGGAGTAGAACCCCATCCCTTGTTCTCTTAATGGAACAGGATGAATCACTCCCATTTTTGACAGGTCTTCTACACAATGTAAGAATGCCTGTCTTTTTATGTGGTCTGAAGACAACTGAGACCTGTGGAACCTCCCCCTTGGGGGAAGTCCCTTGAATTCCAGAAGATAACCTTGGGAGACTATTTCTAGCGCCCAAGGATCCAGAACATCTCTTGCCCAAGCCTGAGCGAAGAGAGAGAGTCTGCCCCCCACCAGATCCGGTCCCGGATCGGGGGCCAACATTTCATGCAGTCTTGGTAGCAGTGGCAGGTTTCTTGGCCTGCTTTCCCTTGTTCCAGCCTTGCATTGGTCTCCAAGCTGGCTTGGCTTGAGAAGTATTACCCTCTTGCTTAGAGGACGTAGCACCTTGGGCTGGTCCGTTTCTACGAAAGGGACGAAAATTAGGTTTATTTTTTGCCTTGAAAGGCCGATCCTGAGGAAGGGCGTGGCCCTTACCCCCAGTGATATCAGAGATAATCTCTTTCAAGTCAGGGCCAAACAGCGTTTTCCCCTTGAAAGGAATGTTAAGTAGCTTGTTCTTGGAAGACGCATCAGCCGACCAAGATTTCAACCAAAGCGCTCTGCGCGCCACAATAGCAAACCCAGAATTCTTAGCCGCTAACCTAGCCAATTGCAAAGTGGCGTCTAGGGTGAAAGAATTAGCCAATTTGAGAGCATTGATTCTGTCCATAATCTCCTCAAAAGGAGGAGAATCACTATCGACCGCCTTTATCAGATCATCGAACCAGAAACATGCGGCTGTAGCGACAGGGACAATGCATGAAATTGGTTGTAGAAGGTAACCTTGCTGAACAAACATCTTTTTAAGCAAACCTTCTAATTTTTTATCCATAGGATCTTTGAAAGCACAACTATCCTCTATGGGTATAGTGGTGCGTTTGTTTAAAGTGGAAACCGCTCCCTCGACCTTGGGGACTGTCTGCCATAAGTCCTTTCTGGGGTCGACCATAGGAAACAATTTTTTAAATATGGGGGGAGGGACGAAAGGAATACCGGGCCTTTCCCATTCTTTATTAACAATGTCCGCCACCCGCTTGGGTATAGGAAAAGCTTCTGGGAGCCCCGGCACCTCTAGGAACTTGTCCATTTTACATAGTTTCTCTGGGATGACCAACTTGTCACAATCATCCAGAGTGGATAATACCTCCTTACGCAGAATGCGGAGATGTTCCAACTTAAATTTAAATGCAATCACATCAGGTTCAGCCTGTTGAGAAATGTTCCCTGAATCAGTAATTTCTCCCTCAGACAAAACCTCCCTGGCCCCATCAGACTGGGTTAGGGGCCCTTCAGAAATATTAATATCAGCGTCGTCATGCTCTTCAGTATCTAAAACAGAGCAGCCGCGCTTACGCTGACAAGTGTTCATTTTGGCTAAAATGTTTTTGACAGAATTATCCATTACAGCCGTTAATTGTTGCATAGTAAGGAGTATTGGCGCGCTAGATGTACTAGGGGCCTCCTGAGTGGGCAAGACTCGTGTAGACGAAGGAGGGAATGATGCAGTACCATGCTTACTCCCCTCACTTGAGGAATCATCTTGGGCATCATTGTCATTATCACATAAATCACATTTATTTAAATGAATAGGAATTCTGGCTTCCCCACATTCAGAACACAGTCTATCTGGTAGTTCAGACATGTTAAACAGGCATAAACTTGATAACAAAGTACAAAAACGTTTTAAAATAAAACCGTTACTGTCACTTTAAATTTTAAACTGAACACACTTTATTACTGCAATTGCGAAAAAACATGAAGGAATTGTTCAAAATTCACCAAATTTTCACCACAGTGTCTTAAAGCCTTAAAAGTATTGCACACCAAATTTGGAAGCTTTAACCCTTAAAATAACGGAACCGGAGCCGTTTAAAACTTTAACCCCTTTACAGTCCCTGGTATCTGCTTTGCTGAGACCCAACCAAGCCCAAAGGGGAATACGATACCAAATGACGCCTTCAGAAAGTCTTTTCTAAGTATCAGAGCTCCTCTCACATGCGACTGCATGCCATGCCTCTCAAAAACAAGTGCGCCACACCGGCGCGAAAATGAGGCTCTGCTTATGCTTTGGGAAAGCCCCTAAGGAATAAGGTGTCTAATACAGTGCCTGCCGATATTATTATATCAAAATACCCAGATAAAATGATTCCTCAAGGCTAAATATGTGTTAATAATGAATCGATTTAGCCCAGAAAAAGTCTACAGTCTCAATAAGCCCTTGTGAAGCCCTTATTTACAATCGTAATAAACATGGCTTACCGGATCCCATAGGGAAAATGACAGCTTCCAGCATTACATCGTCTTGTTAGAATGTGTCATACCTCAAGCAGCAAGAGGCTGCACACTGTTCCCCCAACTGAAGTTAATTGCTCTCAACAGTCCTGTGTGGAACAGCCATGGATTTTAGTTACGGTTGCTAAAATCATTTTCCTCATACAAACAGAAATCTTCATCTCTTTTCTGTTTCTGAGTAAATAGTACATACCAGCACTATTTCAAAATAAACTCTTGATTGAATAATAAAAACTACAGTTAAACACTAAAAAACTCTAAGCCATCTCCGTGGAGATGTTGCCTGTACAACGGCAAAGAGAATGACTGGGGTAGGCGGAGCCTAGGAGGGATCATGTGACCAGCTTTGCTGGGCTCTTTGCCATTTCCTGTTGGGGAAGAGAATATCCCACAAGTAAGGATGACGCCGTGGACCGGACACACCTATGTTGGAGAAAAGACCCCGTAGAAGGAGATCACTGAATTCAAATAGGCAATACTCTCCTCACATCCCTCTGACATTCACTGCACGCTGAGAGGAAAACCGGGCTCCAACCTGCTGCGGAGCGCATATCAACGTAGAATCTAGCACAAACTTACTTCACCACATCCATAGGAGGCAAAGTTTGTAAAACTGATTTGTGGGTGTTGTGAGGGGTGTATTTATAGGCATTTTGAGGTTTGGGAAACTTTGCCCCTCCTGGTAGGAATGTATATCCCATACGTCACTAGCTCATGGACTCTTGCTAATTACATGAAAGAAATGGATGTTTTCCCTGCTTGGGATGTAGTAATTGTAACAACCTAATAAAAGGCTCTAACTTCTATCATCCCCGTACAGGCAAGACATTTTTCATCAATGTTTTTTTTACATGCAACACAAATTTTGTAATTTATATTTTAAAATGTCCATGTGCGAGATTTTACGTAGGCGAAACGACCAGATGTGTCCGTGATAGAATCACGGAACACAAGTCAAATATTAGAACAGCCTGCGTTAAATCACCTGTTGCATGTCATTTTAAGGAGGCAGGACACACAGTGAGCTAACTTAGATATCAGATCATTGAGCATGTACCTGTTGATTGACGAGGGGGTGATACGGTTAAAAGACTTAATCAGAGAGAGGCATTCTGGATCTACCATTTGGAGACCAGAATGCCACAAGGAATGAACATAGATTGGGATCTCTCAGTATTTTTTATAGATATTTTTATAGCTTTACAGAATTGTACAATTTTTTACAATCCCATATACTAATGATTCTGGATGTATATACTGATGTATTTTATGTTTTTTTATAATTGAGTCTCTATAAAACTGATGGTGTATGAAATGACTCAGTGATATATACAAAAAATGTTTGGTATAAGATTACTGTCTGTATTCAACACATATTAATACTGCTACTATTGTTGTTGTAGACAGGTCTATGGACAACTTTACATTAATTAGCATTCACCTGTGTTACCTTGATGATGTCATGGGGGAGGAGTTTTTTGAGAGAGTATAAGGCTGAGCTCAGTAGGCCTTTGTATATGCATGATTAAGAACCTGTGTGGTTCGAAACGTTGCATTTTTATGCTTTTGTACTAACCTAATAAAGGATTACTTCTATGGTGCGGCTGCTTCTTGGACTTTACACTGAATAATCTGAGCCACCTCCTTCATGGCCAAGGAACTCCGAGTTCCTCCCTGGTGGTTGATGTAAGCCACTGAGGTGATGTTGTCCGACTAAAATCTGATAAACAGGGCTAAGGACAACTGAGTCCAAGCCATCAGGGCATTGAAGATTGCTCTTAACTCCAAGATGTTTATGGGGAGAGAAGACTCTTCCCGAGTCCATAGGCCCTGAGCCTTTAACGAGTCCCAGACTGCTCGGTGTCCGTGGTCACAATCACCCAGGAGGGTCTTCGGAAGCATGTGCCCTGAGACAGATGATCCTGAGAAATCCACCACAAGAGAGAGTCTCTTCCGAATGGTCTCCGTTCCATTGTCTGAGCATGCATAATTGTAGAGCTCTCAAATAGAATTGAGCAAAGGGAATGATGTCCATGGAAGGGACCATCAGACCAATTACCTCCATGCATTGAGCCACTGATGGCCGAATAGTAGACTGGAGAGAGAGGCAAGAGGAGAGAATTTGGGATTTACTGACCTCCGTCTGAAAAATCTTCATGGATCGGGAATCTAAGAAACACACCCTTGTAGTTGGAACAAGGGAACTCTTCTCTAGGTTTACTTTCCATCCGTGGGAACGTAGAAAAGACAACAAGATCTCTGTATGAGATTTTGCTAGTTGAAAAGATGACACCAGAACCAAGATATCGTCCAGGTAAGGAGCCACCGCAATTCCCAGAGACCTGACTACTGCTAAGAGCGCCCCAGAACCTTTGTGAAAATTCTGGGAGCTGTGGCAAGGCCAAACAGAAGAGCAACAAATTGAAAGTGCTTGTCTAGAAAAGCGAATCTCAGGAACTGGGGATGATCCCTGTGGATGGGGACATGAAGATACGCGTCCTTCAGGTCTATGGTCGTCATGTACTGACTCTCTTGGTCCAAAGGAAGAATGGAACGAATGGTTTCCATTTTGAAGGACGGTACCCTGAGAAATTTGTTGACACACTTTAGGTCTAAAATGGGTCGAAAAGTTCGCTCTATTTTGGGAACCACAAACAGATTTGAATAGAATCCTAGACCTTGTTCCCTTACTGGGACTGGAACAATCACTCATGGGAAGGAAAGGTCCTGAACGCAGCTTAAGAATGCCTCTCTTTTTACCTGATGCATAGATAACATTGAGAAGAGGAATCTGCCCCTGGGAGGACAATTCTTGAACTCCGTTTTGTAACCCTGAGATACTATGTCCACAGCCCAAGGGTCTGGGACATCGCGTATCCAAGCTTGTCGAAACAAGAAAAGTCTGCCCCCTACTTGATCCAATCCGGGATCAGGGGCAGATCCTTCATGCTGACAGTCTCAGATGAAGGCTTCTTTGATTGCTTCCCCTTATTCCAAGTCTGATTGGATCTCCAAGAGGACTTGGACTGCTCCGGCATGGAGGAGGGAGAGGAAGACTTTTGAAGTTACGAAAGGAGCAAAAATTTGAATTTTGATGTCCTTTAGGTCTATTCTTCTTGTCTTGTGGTAGAAAGGACCCCTTTCCACCTGTAATTTCAGAAATTATCTCCACCAGCCCAGGACCAAACAGGGTCTTACCCTTATAAGGTAGCCACAGGAGCTTGGACTTGGAGGTAACATCAGCTGACTAAGATTTTAGCCACAGAGCCCTGCGGGCTAGGACAGTGAAGCCAGACATCTTGGCTCCCAGTCTAATGACTTGCATGCTAGCATCAGAGATAAAGGAATAGGCCAGTTTGAGAGCCTTAATCCTATCTTGGATCTCCTCTAACAGAGTCTCCTCTAAAATCAATTCGGACAAAGCATCACACGAATAAGATGCTGCACTTATTACTGTGGCAATACAATACAGGTTGCCATTGTAAATCCTGATGAACATACAATTTCTTTAAATAAGCCTCCAGCTTTTTGTACTTAAAAGAATAGCTATCCTCTATAGGAATCGTGGTTCTCGTGGCCAGAGTAGAATAGCCCCTTCTACCTTAGTCACAGTGCGCCATGAGTCCCGAATGTAGTCAGCAACAGGAAACATCTTTTTAAAGACAGGAGACGGGGAAAAAGGAATCCCAGGCTTATCCCATTCCTGTGCAATGATCTCCAACACACGGTCTGGAACAGGAAATACTTCTACAGAGGAAGGAACATCATAGTATTTGTTAAGCTTTCTAGATTTTTTAGGGTTGACAGCGACAGAAGAATCGGAGTAGTCCAAAGTAGCCAGTACCTCCTTTAGAAGTAAACAAAGGTGTTCAAGCTTAAATCTGAAGTTTACCTTTTCAGAATCAAAGGATTTATACTGTCAGAATCCGAAATTTCACTCTCAGAAGCTACCGAGGTATCCTCCTAATCAGACATATGGGGGAGGTCAACCTTCACAACAGCAGATGGGACAGACACCTTACTATCAGAAAAATGTTTTGATTTATTTCGTTCTCTTGCTTTCTTTATTTGGAAAAGAAGTCATCTAAGCTATTTTTTGGTTCAGAACCATGGAAAGCACTTGTTTATTGGTACGTGAATTTACCCACCAATCAGCAAGAACAACACAGTGTGTTCACCAAAAATGGGCCGGCATCTAAACTTACATTCTTGCATTTCACATAAAGGAATCAAGAGAATGAAAATAATTTGATAATAGGAGTAAATTAGAAAGTTGCTTAAAATTGCATTCTCTATCTGAATCACCATAGAAAAAAATTGGGTTCAGTGTCCCTTTAAGCATAAGTGCCTCTGGCTGTTGAAAATTAAAACTGCTCTTAAACATTTAATATTTTGGGAGCCATGATTAAATAAACTTTTTGCCACATAAGACTATTTATTGTACAATGTAACCGCATATTTAGTCAAAAATTGTTAATAGATATATGTGTATTATTTAACTTTTTTTTTTGTATGTTCCACAGGAAGAAATGTCTAAAACTTCTAAAATACCTCTTGGAACAGCTAAAACAAAGCAATATGAAGACAATGGACCCGTTTTGCTCCTACCATGCTAAGACAGCACTACTGCATGAATGTGTCAAGTGGTCATCAGATGACCAATGGAAATGTGAAGATCTGCACACGTGCTTTGTAAGATATATTGAATACTTCCAAGAATGTCTAAAAGAAGCAAACCTTCCTCATTTTTTTATACCTAGCTCAAACTTGTTTGCCAAAGAGTTCATCAACAAAGAAAGTTGCGATTTTCTTTACAAACAATTAGATATTCAAAAAAAGAATGGTTTTCTAATATTTAATCAACTGCTTGAAAAAAATGTTTAGCTAGTGGCAGCAAATAGATTTTGTTACAATTTGAAAACAAACATTGAAATCAATACATTGTTTTCAATATTATTGAATAAAACAAAAAAAACCTAGCTTGTTTGATTGTTTTTTTGTACCAGAACAGAAAACCAGATCCGGAAAAAGACACATTTACGTTTACCTAAAAAAATAAATTTGTTTTATGATGGTGAGAGCTTACAAAACATCACATGTGGGATTACACTCCAGTTCATTAGGATTAGGCAAACACTGAATTTATGCTTACCAGATAAATTCCTTTCCTTCCTGGCAGGGAGAGTCCTCGACTTCATTCCTTACTGTTGGGAAATACATCACCTGACCACCAGGAGGCGGCAATGACACCCCAGACAAAGGCTTAAATATCCCTCCCACTTCCCCTATCCCCCAGTCATTCTGCCGAGGGAACAAGGAAAAGTAGGAGAAACATCAGGGCATAAAGGTGCCAGAAGAAATAATATATAAAAGGAGCCACCCAACGAAAATAAATGATGGGCGGGGTCGTGGACTCTCCCTGCCAGGAAGGAAATTAATTTATCTGGTAAGCATGAATTATGTTTCTTTCCTAAAATATGGAGACTCCACAACGTCATCAAATTGCTAGTGGGAATATCACTCCTGACCAGCAGGAGGCGGCAAAGAGCACCACAGCAAAGCTGTTAAGTGTCACTTCCCTACCCATAATCCCCAGTCATCCTCTTTGCCTCTGTTAAAAGGAGGTGGTAAAGTTTTTGGTGTCTGAAGAAAATTGGATTTCTTTTTCCCTACAAGCAAGATTTTGGGTATAGCTGTAGTCCACGTCAATCTCTTCAGTAGAGTAGTGGTGTCTTTAAAGCAGTTAGGAACTTGTAAGGTGGGCCTTGCTGCGTTTTCCTAACATATTGCTGCCCTAGTATAGAAAGCCAGAGTAGGTTTACTCTGTTCTCTCTTTTTTCAACAGGTCTCTGTGAGGAGTATGTGTCCTCTCATACCTTGTGAGCTGTCGTCCTCCCTGACAGCTAGATTGCAGGTAAGTGCCTTTTTTGTCTTCTATGTATGGAGACTGTGCACTTAATAAGATTGAGCTGCAACATTATCTGGGACATGTTATATCCTTTATAAGGATATTTACAAAGGCAGGATGCAGGCACTTTATCGTGACTAGGAGACTAGGGGTTAATACTTTTTATGGGATTAAAGTATATTCCTTATTAATTTGATTCCTTATTCAGAGAGGCTTCTGTGGAACATGAGGGGTTAATTAATACATATCCCTGATTATTTTATGGCTCATGTGTTACTTATTAATTACGGTAACAAATTCACACTTTGGGCTCATTTATTAGTGTTTTAACGGTTTTGCAGACTGTCAGTTTCTTGAGAGCGTGTTTTTTTTAATCATCTGCGCAATACCTATGGGGCTAGTCACGTGACCGCTCTTCCGCTTTTCAGTATTTTAAGAGGAGCGGCGCCATTTCTATTGCTAGTGTCGCTTGTTCAGCAGGAGAGCTCTCTACAGTCTTCTTGTTTGGGAATCCTCAATTCATAGACCGGAGGTCAGGTGAGACACCTCAGTCAGGCTGAGGTGCAAAGGTTCCGTTTTAGTCTGATTTAGTTAGTGGTTACCGCTCTGAAAGTTTTCTTAAAGTGACAGTAGTCCCCAAAACCTATAATAAGAAATTATCGTTTTTTCCCCAATAAAAATCTCTGCTAGGATGGACATGGATCATGACACTGGGAATTTTGATAAATGTTTGTTATGCCTTGAGGCACAAATTACTTTGCCTATGCAATTCTGTGCTACATGTTTAGCTAGAGCTATTGAATGTAAATATAAAAGTTTACCCTGCGCAAATGGAGGTACCTCTAGCTCTCCTCAATGAGTTCCCTAGTGAACCCAAAAAAAATCTAAACAGTAAAAGAAATGAGGGGAGTGCCAAAAAGGCTGAGGAAGATAAGTAAATTAACACTTTAATAAATACCTAGTTATAAAATATAGTACCTAGTACATATTACACTTTGATGAATACCTAGTGATAAAATATAAAATATAGTACCTAGTACATAAATACCTAGTACATGTAATCAATACATATAGTAACTAATAGTATAAAATATAGTACCTAGTACATAAATACCTAGTACATATAATCAATACGTATAGTAACTAATACATTAAAATACATGGATCCATGTCTAAGAGCAATAATAATACAGAATGAATGCACACTAAAAATACGAAATGTGCCCAATAAAAGCAATGATTATACAGATTGGGGCAAAAAGTACAAATATACACAATAAAAAATACGCACAATGATAATACACAGTCTGGCAATGGGCTAGCGTAATAGGTTTATATAGGGGTAAAAGTCAGTCCTGGAAAAAATATATAATGATCAGTTTATCCAAAGTTCAATGTGTCAGTGTCAATTACAGTTCATCCAAGAGTGTAAGTGGGAAAATCCAATGTGTTGGTGTTGATGCTGGTGGTTCCAAAATAACACGTGTGAAAAAATATAAAAAATAAAAAGAGGAAAAAATGAATGAAAAACAAAAATCAAAAAATGGTGGAAGGTGAAAAAAGTGAGTAAAAATCTGGGTGTACAAAAAAATAATAAAAATTCAGGTGCACAGAAATATTTCTGTGTTCAACAATATACTCAGTGCTCACATAGGATGTCTCTATTAATCATCATATGACAATCATCTCATTCTTATATGATTGTCATATGATGATTAATAGAGACATCCTATCACTGTGAGCACTGAGTATATTGTTGAACACAGAAATATTTCTGTGCACTTGAATTTTTATTATTTTTTGTTTTTCATTCATTTTTTTCTTCTTTTCATTTTTTATATTTTTTCACACGTGTTATTTTGGAACCAACAGCATCAACACCAACACATTGGATTTTCCCACTTACACTCTTGGATGAACTGTAATTGACACTGACACATTGAACTTTGGATAAACTGATCATTATATATTTTTTCCAGGACTGACTTTTACCCCTATATAAACCTATTACGCTAGCCCATTGCCAAACTGTGTATTATCATTGTGCATATTTTTTATTGTGTATATTTGTACTGTTTACCCCAATCTGTATAATCATTGCTTTTATTGTGCAAATTTCGTATTTTTAGTGTGCATTCATTCTGTATTATTATTGCTTTTAGACATGGATCCATGTATTTTAATGTATTAGTTAGTATATGTATTGATTATATGTACTAGGTATTAATGTACTAGGTACTATATTTTATACAATTAGTTACTATATGTATTGATTACATGTACTAGGTATTTATGTACTAGGTACTATATTTTATATTTTATCACTAGGTATTCATCAAAGTGTAATATGTACTAGGTATTAACGTAAAGTGTAATATGTACTAGGTACTATATTTTATAACTAGGTATTTATTAAAGTGTTAATTTACTTATCTACCTCAGCCTTTTTGGTGCTCCCCTCATTTCTTTTGCTATTGAATGTAAAGATAGGTTGTTGCCCTCTGAGCCCAATGTCTCCCAGGATGATGCTGTTCAGGCAATGCCACATCTTTCTCCTGTTATGTCCCAAGCCTCCATGGTGTCACATATACTGCCTCTCAGCCTCCTGGAACTGTCTATTTGCCTGCAGATATTGCTACACAGGTATCTTCTGCGGTATCTGCGGCATTATCTGCTTTTCTCATGTTAAAGGGAAAACGCAAGAGGAATAAGAGAGTCAGATATTAAGGTTTCTGTTCCATTTTCTGCTGCTCAGGTTGCCCTCCCTCATAAGTCTGATGCAGAGGATATGTCGGTAGCCTCTTAGGGTGAAATCTCAGATTCGGACAGTATAATTCCTTAATCTGATGCTGAAGAAGTATCCTTCAGATTTAAGCTTGAACACCTTTGTGTATTGTTAGAGGTGGTTTTGGCTACTTTGGACGACTCCGACCCGCCTGTCGTTGTCAACCCTAAGAAATCAGATGTTCCTTCCTCTGAGGAATTGTTTCCTGTTCCAGACCGTTCAACTGAGATTATTGCGCAGGAATGGGAGAAGCCAGGGATACTTTTTCCCCCATCTCCTGTTTTTAAAAAAACGTTTCCTGTCGCTGACTCCAATAAAGATTCATGGCGGACGGTGCCTAAAGTAGAAGGGGCCATTTCTACTATTCCTATAGAGGCTAGCTGCTCCTTTAAAGGGACACTGTAGCCAAAAAATTTCTTTCGTGATTCAGATTGAGCATGAAATTTTAAGCAACTTTCTAATTTACTCCTATTATCAAATTTTCTTCTTTCTCTTGGTATCTTTATTTGAAATGCAAGAATGTAAGTTTAGATGCTGGCCCATTTTTGGTGAACAACCTGGGTTGTCCTTGCTGATTGCTGGATAAATTCATCCACCAATAAAAAAGTGCTGTCCAGAGTACTGAAACCAAAAAAAAGCTTAGATGCCTTCTTTTTCAAATAATGATAGCAAGAGAACGAAGAAAAATTGATAATAGGAGTAAATTAGAAAGTTGCTTAAAAACATAATTTATGCTTACCTGATAAATTTATTTCTCTTGTAGTGTATCCAGTCCACGGATCATCCATTACTTATGGAATATATTCTCATTCCCAACAGGAAGTTGCAAGAGTCCACCCACAGCAAAGCTGCTATATAGCTCCTCCCCTAACTGCCATACTCAGTCATTCGACCGAAAACATGCAGAGAAAGGAAAAACCATAGGGTGCAGTGGTGACTGTAGTTCAAATGAAAAAATGACCTGCCTTAAAGTGACAGGGCGGGCCGTGGACTGGATACACTACAAGAGAAATAAATTTATCAGGTAAGCATAAATTATGTTTTCTCTTGTTAAGTGTATCCAGTCCACGGATCATCCATTACTTATGGAATACCAATACCAAAGCTAAAGTACACGGATGATGGGAGGGACAAGGCAGGTACTTAAACGGAAGTTACCACTGCCTGTAAGAAACCCTTTCTCCCAAAAATAGCCTCCGAAGAAGCAAGGTATCAAATTTGTTAAATTTGAAAAAGTATGAAGCGCAGACCAAGACTCCGTCTTGTAAATCTGTTCAACAGAAGCCACATTTAAAAAAGGCCCAAGTGAAAACCACAGCTCTAGTAGAATGAGCTGTAATCCCTTCAGGAGGCTGCTGTCCAGCAGTCTCATAAGCTAAATGAATTATGCTTTTTAACCAAAAAGACAGAGAGGCTGCCAAAGTCTTTTGACCTCTCCTCTGTCCAGAATAGACAACAAACAAGGTGAACGTTTGATGAAAACTGTAGTAGCTTGTAAGTAAAACTTTAAAGCACAAACCACGTCCAATATTGTGTAATAGACGTTCCTTCTTTGAGGAAGGATTAGGATACAAGCATGGAACAACTATCTCTTGAGTGATGTTCTTGTTAGATACCACCTTAGGAAAAAACCCAGGTTGGTACGCAGGACTACCTTATCCGTACGAAGGACCAGATAAGGAGGATCACATTGTAACACAGATAACTTGGAGACTCTACGAGTCGAGGAAATAGCTACCCAAAAGGAACTTTCCAAGATAAAGATTGATATCTATGGAACAAAAAAGGTTCAAACGGAACTTCTTGAAGAACCTTAAGAACCAGGTTTAAGCTCCATGGTGGAGCAACAGTTTTAAACACAGGCTTGGATCTAACCAAAGCCTGACCAAATGCCTGAACGTCTAGAATACCTGCCAGACGCTTGTGCAAAAAAATAGACAGAGTAAAAATCTGTCCCTTTTAAGGAATTAGCTGACAACCCTTTTCTCCAAAACATCTTGGAGAAAAGATAATATCCTGGGAATCCAGACTTTACTCCATGAGTAACCCTTGGATTCATAACAATCAGATATTTACACCATCTCTATGTTCAATTTTCCTAGAGACAGGCTTTCATGTCTGTATTAAGGTATCAATGACTGACTCGGAGAAGCCATGCTTTGATGACATCAAGCGTTCAGTCTCCAGGCAGTCCATCTCAGATTGATTCTATTTAGATGGTTGAAAGGACCCTGAGGTAGAGGGACCTGTCTCAGAAGCAGAGACCGTGATGGAAAGGATGACATGTCCACCAGATCTGCATACCAGGTCCTGCGTGGCTACGCAGGCGCTGACAAAAACACCAAAGCCCTCTCCTGCTTGGTCTTGACCTCCGGAGGAAATCCCACTCCCCCGGAAGAAAAGTCTGACGACTTAGAAAAACCACCTCCCAGTTCTCAACACCTGGGATATGGATAGCTGATAGACAAGAGTGAGTCTCTGTCCAGTGAATTATTGTAAGACTTCTAACATCGCTAGGGAACCTCTGTTCCCCCTTGATGGCTGATGTAAACCACAGTCGTGTATATTGTCCGACTGAATATGATGTACTTCAGAGTTGCTAACTGAGGCCAAGTCTGAAGAGCATGGAATATCACTCCTAGTTCCAGAATATTTATTAGAAGGAGGGTCTCCTCCTAAGTCCACTATCCATGAGCCTTCAGGGAGTCCCAGACTGCATCCCAACCTAAAAGGCTGGCATCTATTGTAACAATTGTCCCATCTGACCTGCGGAAGGTCATACCCTTGGACAGATGGACCCGACATAGTCACCAGAGAATCTCTGGTCTCTTGGTCCAGGTTTAACAGGGGGACAAACCTGTGTAATCCCCGTTCCTCTGACTGAGCATGCATAGTTGCAGCGGTCTGAAATGTAGACGTGCAAACGGTACTATGTCCCTTGCCGCAACCATTAAGCCGATTTCATTCATGTACTGAGCCACCGAAGGGCGCGGATGGAATGAAAAACACGGCAGAAATTTAGAAACTTTGACAACCTGGACTCTGTCAGGTAAATTTTCATTTCTACAGAATCTATCAGAGTCCCTAAGAGGGAAACCCTTGAGATTGGGGATAGAGAACTCTTTCCTTGTTCACTTTCCACCCATGTGATCTCAGAAATGCCAGTACTACGTCCGTATGAGACTTGGCAATTTGGATGTTTGACGCCTGTATCAGGATGTCGTCTAAATAAGGGGCCACTTCTATGCCCCGCGGCCTAAGGACCGCCAAAGTGACCCCAGAACCTCCATAAAGATTCTTGGGGCTGTAGATATCCCAACGTAAAGAGCTACAAACTGGTAATGCCTGTCTAGAAAGGCAAACCTGAAAAACGATGGTGATCTTTATGCATCACAATGTGAGGATAAACATCCTTCAAATCCATTGTAGTCCTCTATTGACTCTCCTGGATCATAGTTAAGATGGTACGAATAGTTTCCATCTTAAAAGACGGAATTCTGAGGAATTTGTTTAAGATCTTTAGATCCAAAATAGGTCTGAAGGTTCCCTCTCCTTGGGAACCACAAACAGATTTGAGTAAAAACTCTGTCCCTGTTCCTCTCTTGGAACTGGATGGATCTCGTACACAATGTAAGAATGCCTCCTTCTTTATCTGGTTTGCAGATAATTGGAAAGGCGAAATCTCCCCTTTTTTGGGGGGGAATCTTTGAAAATCCAGAAGATATCTCTGGGATATAAATTCCAATGCCTAGGGATCCTGGGCATCTCTTGCCCACGCCTGGGCGAAGAATGAAAATCTGCCCCCTATAGGATCCGTTACCGGATAGGGGTCCGTTCCTTCATGCTACCTTAGAGGCAGCAGCAGGCTCCTTGGCCTGCTTATCTTTGTTCCAGGTCCGATTGTCTCCAGACCGCCTTGGACTGAGCAAAAATTCCCTCTTGTTTTGCCTTAGAGGAAGTGGATGCCACACCTGCCCTGAAGTTTTAAAAGGCACGAAAATTAGACCTTTCTTGGCCCTTGATTTGGACCTATCCTGAGGAAGGGCATGACCTTTTCCTCCAGTGATATAAGCAATAATCTCCTTCAAACCAGGCCCGAATAGGGTCTGCCCCTTGAAGGGAAGTTAAGTAGCTTATTTATTAAAGTCACGACAGCTGACCATGATATAAGCCATAGCGCTCTGCGCGCCAGTATAGTAAAAAACAGAATTCTTAGCCGTTAGTCTAGTCAAATGAACAAAGGCATCAATAAAAAAAGGAATTGGCTAGCATAAGCTTGTCAAATATATTCATCCAATGGAGTCGCTAACTGTAAAGCCTCATCAAGAGACTCAACCCAGAACGCCGCAGCAGCAGTGACAGAAGCAATGTATGCAAGGGGCTGCAGGATAAAACCCTGTTGAATAAACATTTTTTATCCATTGGATCTAAAAAGCACAACTGTCCTCGCCAGAGGTAGTGGTACGCCTAGCTAGAGTAGAAACTCTTCTCTCCACCTTAGGAACTGTCTGCCAGAAGTCCCGTGTGGTCGTAACTATTAGAAAACATTCTTCTAAAAAATAGGAGGGGAAGAGAACGGCACACCTGGTCTATCCCATTCCTTATTAAAAAATTTTTAATAAACCTCTTTAGGTATTGGAAAAACATCAGTACACACCGGCACTGCATATTATTTATCCAGTCTACACAATTTCTCTGGCCCTGCGATTGTACACATTCATTCAGGGCAGCCAAAGCCTCCCTGAGCAACAAGTGGAGGTTCTCAAGCATAAATTTTAAATGTAGAAATATCAGAATCAGGTTAAATCATCTTCCCTGAGTCAAAAAAAAAATCACCCACAGACTAAGCATATTGTGAGGTAGTATCATACATGGTTCTTAAAGCGTCTGTATGCTCTGTATCTACCCCCAGAGCTATCTGCTTTCCTTTAATTTCAGGTAGTCTGACTAATACTGCTGCCAGAGTATTATTCACCACCTTTGCCATGTCTTGTAAAATAAACGCTATGGACGCCATTGATGTGCTTGGCGCCATTTGAGCGTGAGTCCCTGAAGCGGGAGTCGTAGGGTCTGACACGTGGGGAGAGTTAGTCGGCATAACTTTCCCCTCGACAGAATCCCCTGGTAAAATAAACGCTATGGGTGCCCTTGATGTACTTGGCGCCATTTGAGCGTGAGTCCCTAAAGCGGGAGAAAAGGTGTGACACGTGGGGAGAGTTAGTCGGCATAACTACCCCCACGACAGAATCCTCTGGTGATAATGTTTTTAAAGACAACAAATGATCTTTATTGTTTAACATGAAATCAGTACATCTGGTACACATTCTAAGATGGGGTTCCACCATGGCTTTAAAACATAATGAACACAGAGCTTCCTCTATGTCAGACATGTTAGAACAGACTAATAATGAGACTAGTAAGCTTGGAAAACACTTTAAATCAAGTTAACAAGCAAATATATAAAACGTTACTGTGCCTTTAAGAGAAACAAATTTTGTCAAAATTTGAAAAACAGTGAAAAAAGGCAGTAAAACAAACGAAATTTTTACAGTACATGTAATAAGGTAACAGAGCATTGCACCCACTTGCAAATGGATGATTAACCCCTTAATGCAAAAAACAGATAAAAAAAAACGACATAGACGTTTTTAAAAACAGACACAACAAACTGCCACAGCAGAGCTGTGGATTACCTTCCCTATAAACGATTTTGGAAGTCTTTTTAGCCCTTTAGAAATGTCCTGTAGCATTCATGGGACTACTGAGGGAATCTGGATGATTCATTTTGTAATTTTAACTGCGCAAAAAAGCGCTAAATTAGGTCCTTCCCACTCATATTACAACAGTGGGAAGCTTCAGTTAACTGTTTCTTTGCAAAATTTAAGCCAGCCATGTGGAAAAAACTTAGGCCCCAATAAGTTTTATCACCAAACATATGTTAAAAAAAGATTAAACATGCCAGCAAACGTTTTAAAACACATTTTTACAAGAGTATGTATCTCTATTAATAAGCCTGATACCAGTCGCTTTTACTGCATTTAAGGCTATACCAACATTACAGTGTTATCACCAATGTACGTTAAAAAACGATTAAACATGCCAGCAAACGTTTTAAAACACATTTTTATAAGAGTATGTATCTCTATTAATAAGCCTGATACCAGTCGCTATCGCTACATTTAAGGCTTTACTTACATTACTTCGGTATCAGCAGTATTTTCTTAGTCAATTCCATTCCTAGAAAAATATTTTACTGCACATACCTTATCTGCAGGAAAACCTGCACGCCATTCCCCCTCTGAAGTACCTCACTCCTCAGAATGTGTGAGAACAGCAAATGGATCTTAGTTACGTCTGCTAAGATCATAGAAAAACGCAGGCAGATTCTTCTTCCAAATACTGCCTGAGATAAACAGCACACTCCGGTGCCATTTAAAAATAACAAACTTTTGATTGAAGAATAAACTAAGTATAAAAAAACCACAGACTCTCACGACCTCCTATCTATGTTGAGGCTTGCAAGAGAATGACTGAGTATGGCAGTTAGGGGAGGAGCTATATAGCAGCTTTGCTGTGGGTGGACTCTTGCAACTTCCTGTTGGGAATGAGAATATATTCCATAAGTAATGGATGATCCGTGGACTGGATACACTTAACAAGAGAAATTGCATGCTCTTTCTGAATTACAAAAGAATTTTTTTGGGTACAGTGTCCCTTTAAGGATCCAATGGATAAAAAGATGGAGGCTTATTTGAAGAAAATGTATGTTCATCAAGGTCTTCAATGGCAACCTGCAGTTTGTACTGCCACTGTGTCTAGTGCAACATCTTAATGGTATGATGCCTTGTCTGATTTTCTTCAAGTAGAGACTCCTCTGGAGGAGATCCAAGACAGGATTAATGCTCTTAATCTAGCCAACTCCTTTATTTTCCACGCTACCATGCAAGTTATCAAACTGGAAGCCAAGATATCTGGCATCGCTGTGCTAGCCCGCAGGGCGTTGTGGCTGAAATCATGGTCAGCTGATGTCTAAGTCCAAGCTTCTAGCGCTTCCTTACAAGGGTAAGACCTTGTTTGGACCTGGTTTTGCAGAAATAATCTCTGACATTACTGGTGGAAAAGGGTCTTTCCTACCACAAGACAAGAAGAATAGACCTAAAGGACGTCAAAGTAATTTTCATTCCTTTCGTAACTTCAAAGGAAAGTCTTCCTCTCTCTCTTCCAAACAGGAAGAGTCCAGGTCTTCTTGCAAACCCAATCAGTCTTCGAACAAGGGGAAGCAATCAAAGAAACCCGCAGCCGAGTCTAAATTAGCATGAAGTGTTTGCCCCCGGTCCGGGATCGGATCAAGTTGGGGGCAGACTTTCTGTTTTATCAAGCATGGATACTAGATGTCCCAGATCCTTGGGCTGTAGACATAATGTCTCAGGGTTACAAAATAGAATTCAAAACTTTTCTCACAGGGGCAGGTTTCACCTCTTAAGATTATCTGCAGTCCAGATAAAAAGAGGCATTCTTAAATTGAGTTCAGGACCTTTCTTCCCTGAGGGTGATAGTTCCAGTTTGTGTAAGGGAACAGGGATTGGGATTCTATTCAAATCTGTTTGTAGTTCCCAAAAAAGAGGGAACTTTTCGTCCTATCCTAGACCTAAAGTGTCTCAACAAGTTTCTCAGGGTACCATCCTTCAAAATGGAAACTATTCGTTCCATTCTTCCCTTGGTCCAAGAGGGTCTGTTCATGAAGAACATAGACCTGAAGAATGCATATCTTCACGTTTCCATCCACAGGGATCATCACAAGTTCCTGAGATTTGCATTTCTAGACAAACACTTTGTCAGTTTGGGGCTCTTCTGTTTGGCCTTGCCTCAGCTCCCAGAATTTTTTCAAAGGTTCTGGGGGCTCTCTTGGCAGTTGTCAGGTCTTGGGGAATTGCAGTGGCACCCTACCTGGACGACATATTGGTTCAGGTGCCCTCTTTTTCAACAAGCAAACTCTCATACAGAGATCTTGTTGTCTTTTCTACGTTTCCAGGGATGGAAAGCTAATCTGGAAAAGAGTTCCCTTGTTCCAGCTACAATGGTGGTTTTCTTAGGGACCATAATAGATTCCCTGTCTATGAAAATTTTTCTGACAGAGGTCAGAAAATCCCAATTTTTTTCCTCTTGCCTCTCTTTGCAGTCTACTGTTCAGCCATCAGTGGCTCAATGTATGGAGGTAATTGGTCTGATGGTCGCTTCCATGAACAGCATTCCCTTTGCTCGATTCCATTTGAGAGCTCTGCAGTTATGCATGCTCAGACAATAGAACAGGGACTATTTGGATCTGTCTCAGAGGATAGATCTAGTTCAGTCAACAAGATAGTCTTGTGGTGGCTTTCTCAGGAGCATCTGTCTTGAGGCACATGCTTCCAGAGAACTTCCTGGGTAATTGTAACCACGGACGCCAGCCTGCTGGGCTGGGGAGCAGTCTGAGACTTGTTAAAAGCAAGAGAAAAAAGCGGGAGAGAGAAAAGTGACAGTATACAAGCACTCTTGCAATAATCAATTAGTTGTATGTGGAGTAGCAGGGAGAATGACCTGAGTCAGGTTAAAGATAAAATATAACTTTTATTCTATTTGTTAAAATATACAATTGAATGTATAAAGTGAATTAGTGCGTACTTAGGGGACGATATCTATTTATTTAGCTGCTTACATATGTTTTTTTTCGGCCGGACACTAGGCTTTGTTGCATCCACACAGACTGTTGTTTACTCGTGCTCTCAACTGCATTTATTTAGTTAAATTTGTTGATGGGGTCAATCCCCTTTATAGTTAACTCTTTGCAGAATTGAGCTTTATTCAAGTTTACACTGAAACTATGTGGAGTTCAGCACTATAGATTGATAATAGTTTCTATGGATATCTGTCCCCTACACTCAATTTTAAGTAAGTTTTACTTACACTACACTTATTTGCACTAATTCACTTTATACATTCAATTGTATATTTTAACCGATAGAATAAAAGTTATATTTTATCTTTAACCTGACTCAGGTCATTCTCCCTGCTACTCCACATACAACTAATTGATTATTGCAAGAGTGCTTGTATACTGTCACTTTTCTCTCTCCCCCTTTTTTCTCTTAACATTATTGACAGTTAGCACCCCCCTACATTTTATATTCTGTATATGACTGATTGTATTACAATAAATTCAGATCTGCTTGTCAGATTTATGTTATATGTTATATAGAAATATTAATCAGGAAATTGTTGTTCCTTCTCTATGTCCTAATCCTTCTTCACATAAGGAACGTTTGTTGCACAACTTGGATGTTGTGCGTGCTCTGAAACTATACTTACAGGTGACTAAGGATTTTCGCCAGTCCTCTGCCATGTTTGTTTGGTCAGAAAGCTACTGCTACTTCTCTTTCTCTCTGCTTGAGAAGTATAATTCGTTTTGCTTATGAGACTAATGGTCAGCAGCCTATTGAGAGACTTACGGCTCATTCTACAAGGGCTGTTTTCTCTTCTTTGGCTTTCAAAAATGAAGCTTCTGTGGAACAATTTGCAAGGCTGCAACTTGTTCCTCTCTGCATACTTTTTCAAAATTTTACAGATTTGATACTTTTGCTTCGGCTGTGCCTTCTTTTGGGAGAAAGGTTAGTCAAGCAGTGGTGCCTTCTGTTTAGGTCTGCCTGTCTTGTTCTCCATCCCTAGTCATCTGTGTCCTCTAGCTTGGGTATTGGTTCCCACTAGTAATTGATGACGTTGTGGACTCTCCATATCTTAGAAAAGAAAACTAAATTTATGCTTACCTGATAAATCTATTTCTTTCCGGATATGGAGAGTCCACGACCCCGCCCTTAAATTTAAGATAGTTATTTTTTGACTAAACCTCAGGCACCTCTACACCTTTGTGTTATTCCTTTTTTCAATTTTCCTTTCAGTCGAATGACTGGGGATTATGGGTAGGGGAGTGACACTGTGGTGCACTTTGCCTCCTCTGATTAGGATAAGACCTGTGTTTAGATCTAATGCTCCACCTTGGAGTTTGAATCTTGTTCTTAAGGTTTTGCAACGGGCTCCGTTTGAGCCTATGCATTCGGTTGACATCAAATTGTTGTCCTGGAAGGCTCATTTTCTATTGGCTATTGCGTCGGCATGCAGAGTTTCTGAAATAGCTGCCTTGCAATGTGTGAGCCTCCTTATCTGATGTTCCACACTGATAAGACTGTCCTACGTACCTGCTTGGGTTTTCTTCCTAAGGTTATGTCTGATCGCAACATCAATCAGGAGATTGTGGTTCCTTCCTTGTGTCCTAATCCTCCTCCTTCGAAGGAACGTTTACTTCATAATTTGGATGTGGTTTGAGCTTTCAAGTTTTATCTTCAAACTACTAAGGATTTTAGACAAACTTCTTCCTTGTTTGTTATCTACTCTGGGAAGCGTAAGGGCCTGAAGGCTTTATTCGACTTAATTATTTATTATTCCTTTTTGGTTGAGGAGTGTTATATCCTTAGCTTATGAATCAGCGGGATTTAGACCTCCTCAGAGGTTTACGGCTTATTCCACTAGAGCGGTGACTTCCTCTTGGGCCTTTAAGAACGAGGCCTCTATAGATCAGATTTGTAAGGCGGCTACCTGGTCCTCCTTGCATACTTTTTAAAATTTTTACAAGTTTGACATTTTTGCAGCTTTTGGGAGAAAGATTTTGCAGGCTGTGATGCCCTCAGATAAGGGTCCACCTCTCTTTTATGCCTCCCGTTATCATTCAGGGTCCTCTAGAGCTTGGGTATAGTTTTCCCAACAGTAAGGAATGATGCCGTGGACTCTCCTCATATTAAAAATGGAAAACATACTTTATGCTTACCTGACCGGATAATTTCCTTCTGTATGAGGAGAGTCCACGGCCCCTGCATGTATAGTCCGATGGGCAGACCAAAATTAGGTTCTCTCTTCTGGCACCATTTATACCCTGATATTTCTACTGTTCCTTGTTCCCTCGGCAGAATGACTGGGATATGAGGGAAAGTAGGGGGAGTATTTAAGCCTTTGGCTGGGTTGTCTTTGCCTCCTCCTGGTGGCCAGGTTCAGTATTTCTCAACAGTAAGGAATGATGCAGTAGACTCTCCTCATACAGAAGGAAATAAATAATCAAGTAAGCATAATTTATGTTTTTGATGAGCGAAGGAACCCTGTATCAGCAGATCTCTGCAGCAAGGTAACCTCCACTGAGGATCACTACCAGATCCGCAAACCACGTCCTTCAAGGCCACAATGGAGCAGAATCACTGATGCTCGCTCCTGCTTGATGCTAGCCACCACACGAGGAAGAAGCGGTAATGTAGGCAAAAGATAAATGCCCTATCAATACCATGGAGGTTCAGACTCATATCAGTTCCGCCTGAGGATCCCTTGACCTCGACCCATACCTGGGTTGCTTGGTATTGAGGCGGGATGCCATGGATCTATCTCTGGCATCCCCCACTCGCTGCATATCTCTGTAAACACCTCGGTGGAGAGACCTTTCCCCTGGGTGAAAGGATTGCCTGCTGAGGAAGTCCGCTTCTCAGTTATCCACACCCAGAATGTGGATTGCTGACAGCGTACATCTGTGAGTCTTCGCCCACTCTAGTATCTGAGATACTTCTCTCATCGCCAAGGGACTTCTCGTTCCCCCCTGATGGTTGAGGTATGCAACCGAGGTTATTGGAATCTGATAAACTGGGACGAACCCAAAAGGGGCCAAGCGTTCAAGGCATTGAAGATTGCCAGAGTTCCAATATATTGATCGGAAGAGAGGACTCCTGAATGCACAGCCCTTGTGCCTTCTTGGCACCCCAAACGGCTCCCCAGTCGGAAAGGCTTGCATCCGTAGTCACAATCTCCCAGGATGGTCTTAAGAAGCACGTGCCTTGGGACAGATGATCTGGACAGAGCCACAAAGAGAGCGAGTCTCTCGACAGGTTATCCAGCACAATCTGTTGAGACAGATCTGAATGGTTGCTGTTCCATTGTCTCAGCATGCATAGTTGTAAGGGTCTGAGATGGAATCTGGCAAAGGGAATGATGTCCATACAGGACACCATGAGTCTGATCACCTCCATACACTGGGTCACTGAGGGTCTCAAGGAATCCTGGAGGGCAAGACATGCAGTAGTTAGCTTGCAATGTCTCTGGTCTGTGAGAAATATTCTCATGGATATGGAGTCTATTATTGTCCCCAGGAAATTCACCCTTGTACTTGGAGTAAGAGAACTCTTTTCCAAATTTATCTTCCATCCATGTGATCGAAGAAGACTGAGAAGGGACTAAGAGTGTATCGTCCAGGTAAGGCGCTACTGCAATACCTCGTGTTCTGGCAATTGCTAGAAGAGCCCCCAGAACCTTCGAAAATATTCTTGAAGCAGTATCTAGGCCAAAACGGAAGAGCTATGAACTGGAAGTGCTGGTCCAGAAAAGCAAACCTCAGGAACTGAAAATGTTCCCTGTGTATCGGAACGTGAAGGTATGCATCCTTCAGGTCTATGGTGGTCATAAACTGTCCTTCCTGAGGAAGGATTGACCGTATTGTCACTCAGAAACTGTTTTGGGCACTTTAAGTCCAGAATTGGGTGAAAAGTTCCCTCCTTTTTTGGAACCACAAAAAGGTTTGAATAAAACCCCAAACCTCTTATTGCTGTAGGTACCGGGACAATTACTCCTAGAGAGGACAGATCCCATACGCAACCTAAAAAGGCAGTCCTCTTTTCTGGTCTTGTAGACAGTTTGGAGAGTAGGAATCTGCCCTTGGGCGGATGAGATTTAAATCCTATTCAGTATCCCTGAGATACAACCTCCAGGACCCAAGGATCCTGTAAATCCTGGAACCAAGCGTCTAAAAAAAAAGAAATAGTCTGCCCCCTACTCGATCCGATCTGTTTGGACTTATTCCAGGACTGAGCCGGCTTCCAAGTACTCTTGGGCTGCTCGGACTTGGATGAGGATTGCTGTCGTTTTATTTGTCAGAACGAAAATTAGACAATTGCCGTCCCTTAAGCCTATTCTTCTTATCCTGTGGCAGGAAGGCACCTTTCCGTCCGGTAACCATAGAAATAATGGAGTCCAACCCTGGACCGAATAAAATCTTCCCCTTGAAAGGAAGAGAAAGGAGTCTAGATTTAGAAGTCATATCCACAGACCAAGACTTTAACCCGACGGGCTAGGACCGCAAAGCCAGAAGCCTTTGCATTGAGGCGAATAATCTGGATATTCGTGTCACAGATGGAGTTAGCAATTCTCAGAGCTTTAATTCTCTCCTGAATATCCTCGAGGGGAGTCTCCACCTCAATGAGCTCCGACAGAGTATCACACCAGTAGGTAGCTGCTCCAGCAACCGCGGCTACAGCTGCCCCCTGTTGAAATAAAACATACTCTGTATGTTGAAACATCTTCCTCAGAAAATTTTCCTTTTTCTTATCCATAGGCTCTCTAAAAGAAGAACTATCCTCCAGAGGGATAGTAGTATGCTTAGCCAGTGTAGAAATAGCGCCATCCACCTTAGGGATGGAGCCCCACTAATCAGCGACCGTGAATAATTTAAAAGTAGACGAGGGGGAAAAATACGCGTCAGACTCCATGCCTGTTGTCTGTCAGCTTTTCTTTGGCTCCACAAGAGCATTCAGCCTTTGCTGTTCTTATCGGTTTTTGTAATAGCTTTAATTCTCTCCTAAATATCCCCGAGGGGAGTCTCCACCTCAATGAGCTCCGACAGAGTATAACACCAGTAGGTAGCTGCTCCAGCAACCGCGGCTACAGCTGCCCCCTGTTTAAATAAAACATACTCTGTATGTTGAAACATCTTCCTCAGAAAAGTTTCCTTTTTCTTACCCATAGGCTCTCTAAAAGAAGAACTATCCTCCAGAGGGATAGTAGTACGCTTAGCCAGTGTAGAAATAGCGCCATCCACCTTAAGGATGGAGCCCCGCTAATCAGCGACCGGGAATAATTTTTTAAAAGTAGACGAGGGGGAAAAATATGCGTTAGACTCCATGTCTGTTGTCTGTCAGCTTTTCTTTGGCTCCACAAGAGCATTCAGCCTTTGCTGTTCTTATCGGTTTTTGTATTAATAAAATTTTAAGTTTTATTTTTCACTACCCCTTGTAGTGCCTGCTTGGTTCTTTTTTGCTCTAGGAAAAATAAGTTTCTATTCTTTCCCATTCGTTACTAATATTGTTCGCCATCTTAACTGGCACAGGAAAAGTCAGAGGGACCTTCCTGTCTTCATAAACCCTGCCTAATTTAGGGATCTTAGGTTCCTCAGGGAGTGTAGCCTCTGGAACATCTAGCGTAGACAGAACCTCCTTTAATAAAAAAATGCAGATGCTCAATTTTAAATCTAAAGGAGGGTTCCTCAGCTGAAGGAGGTTTAGAAACTGAAGTCTCTGACTCAGAAAGTTCACTCTCTGAAGCTACAGAGTTTAACCCATCCTCGGATAGCTGGGACATAGTAGCTAAATCCGACAAACATATAGATGACTATAGGTCAGGAGAACTATGTTTAACCTTTCTCTTACGTTTGCTAGAGGGAGGTAAGGCACTCAGGGCCGCAGGCACCGCCCATTGTAACTGTGAGGTAAAGTCCGCAGGAAAAATGCCCCCTCAGGATGGAGGATTAGTTAAGCCGCGGGGAACTGCATGTGGAGTGGGTAGAGTAGAAAGGGTAGTAATCTCTCGGGACACAGATTCCTGAGAGGTAGATGGCTCAGAGGGGCTAATAGCTAAGAGTATTAGCAGGCTTGTCTCCCTTTTTAGACTTTAGAACAGTGCTTAGGCAAATGGAACAAAATTGAGTAGGGCATCAAACCACGGCCTCCTCACAATATAAACAGGAATTATTAATCAGTACAGAAGGAGCAGAACCTTCTAATGTAGTATCAGAGTCCTCCATAACTAAGATATATCCACAGAAGGAAAGACACAAAAGAAAGCTTTTATTAAAAAAACAGCACCTTTATAATCCCAATGGCTGGGACACTCACCACCTCCTAGACCAGACAGCTAACAGTGAAAATGTGCTCCTTAGGAGTGATGTGCGCAGCAGGATCGTAGGAAAATGAAAAAACGACACCCAGTCACGTGATGCGTCGGACAGGACTTCCCCTGCTATGAAAAAGACGCTAAGCTATGAGCTGCGCAACACTCAAAAACGAAAGTGAAACCTGTTTGTTCCAAGCCAAAAGCACACAGTCTATAAACCCAAAAAACTCTCACATTAAAGCAGTTATAAATAACCCCAAGCTATTCAAATATTCTCCCTGAAGGAGATAATAACCCTTGATCCTATCAAGGCATAAAGGAGCCACACTATGTCCCTGTATAGCAAAAGTGATATATAAAATGGCCTTACCTTCCAGGATCCATGCTGTGGAACAGGTACAGCCTCTCAAGTGTGACAGTCTTGCAGCGACACACTGACATGGACTTGAGTGTGTAACAGCAAGCAGTGAAACTCTGATTGCTCAGGAGCTGTTAGTGAGAGTATTGATGAAAGTTAGTGTCTGGAGATGCAGGGAAAATGTTTCTGCAAACCCATGCAACATCCAGACTGTCACCTGAGAGGTTGACATGATTACTTTAAACTCCAGTCCTTTCTTGAAGGGAACATACCGATTACAGGACTACCAAATCTTCTGACACTTCTCTGCCACCTCCTGTAGTGACGAAAGACAAAGAATGACTGGGGGATAGGGGAAGTGGGAGGGATATTTAAGCCTTCGGCTGATGCAATGCCTCCTCCTGGTGGCCAGGTGTTGTATTTCCCAACAGTAAGAAATGAAGTTGTGGACTCTCCCTGCCTTATGGAATAAAAACACTTATATACCAGAGTTTTAAACCCTCCCACTCTCCCTGAATCCCTCAGTCATACATATGGCTTACTAGATGGCGGAAAACATCAAAGCAGAAAAGACAAAGTGGGGCAAATGAAGTACAAACAAGTACCACCAACTGTGCAAAGAAAGGGCTGGGCTCGTGGGCTCTCACCATCATGAAATAAATTAATTTAACAGGTAAGCATATATTTTGTTTTCTTTCATAAGTTGGTGAGAGTCCACGTGACATCAAATGTCTAAGCAGTGAAGTCCACATGACAACAGTTAAGGCAGGTATCTTACTGATCAGGTACTGCAGCATGCAGAACTTTCATGCCAAAAGTAGCCTCTGAAGAGGCATACACGCCAAATAAATATACGGCTAGATTTAGAGTTTTGTCAGTAAAGACCCGCGTAGCTAACGCAGCTTTTTTTCCTACTGCTGCTTCCAAACAACACTGGTATTTAGAGTTGTCTGAAGGGCTGCGTTAGGCTCCAAAAAGGGAGCGTTGAGCATAATTTACCTTCCCTTCAACTCTCAATACCAGCATTGCCTACGGTAGCGGTAAGCTGGAAAAATGTGCTTGTGCACGATATCCCCATAGGAAACAATGGGGCTGAGCTGGCTGAAAAAAAACCTAACACCTGCAAAAAAGCAGCGTTCAGCTCCTAACGCAGCCCCATTGTTTCCTATGGGGAAACACTTCCTACGTCTGCACCTAACACCCTAACATGAACCCAGAGTAAAAACACCACTAACCTTATACTTTTTAACCCCTAATCTGCCGCCCCCGCTATCGCTGACACCTGCATTACACAATTAACCCCTAATCTGCCGCTCCAGACATCGTCGCCACCTACATTATCCCTATGAACCCCTAATCTGCCGCCGCCACCTAACTTCAAGTATTAACCCCTAATCTGCCAACCGGACCTCGCCGCTACTATAATAAATGTATTAACCCCTAAAGCTAAGTCTAACCCTACCCCCCCCAAGTTAAATATAATTTTAATCTAACGAAATAAATTAACTCTTATTAACTAAAAGGGCTTTTTGCGGGGCATGCCCCAAAGTAATCAGCTCTTTTGCCTGTAAAAAAAAATACAACCCCCCAAACATTAAAACCCACCACCCACATACCCCTACTCTAACCCACCCAAACCCCCCTTAAATAAACCTAACACTACCCCCCTGAAGATCTCCCTACCTTGAGTCGTCTTCACCCAGCCGGGCCAAAGTCTTCATCCGATGGGGCAGAAGAGGACATCCAGACCGGCAGAAGTCTTCATCCTATCCAGGCAGAAGAGGACATCCGGATCGGCAGACATCTTCATCCAAGCGGCATCTTCTATCTTCATCCATCCGGAGCGCAGCCATCTTCCAAGCTGACGCGGATCCATCCTCTTCAACCGACGCCTACTCGCCGAATGAAGGTTCCTTTAAATGACGTCATCCAAGATGGCGTCCCTCGAATTCCGATTGGCTGATAGGATTCTATCAGCCAATCGGAATTTAGGTAGGCAAAATCTGATTGGCTGATTCAATCAGCCAATCAGATTAAAGTTCAATCCGATTGGCTGATCCAATCAGCCAATCAGATTGAGCTTGCATTCTATTGGCTGATTGGAACAGCCAATAGAATGCGAGCTCAATCTGATTTGCTGATTGAATCAACCAATCAGATTTTTCCTACCTTAATTCCGATTGGCTGATAGAATCCTATCAGCCAATCGGAATTCGAGGGACGCCATCTTGGATGACGTCATTTAAAGGAACCATCATTCGGCGAGTAGGCGTCGGTTGAAGAGGATGGATCCGCGTCGGCTGGGAAGAAGATGGCTCCGCTCCGGATGGATGAAGATAGAAGATGCCGCTTGGATGAAGATGTCTGCCGATCCGGATGTCCTCTTCTGCCCAAATAGGATGAAGACTTCTGCGGTCTGGATGTCCTCTTCTGCCCCATCGGATGAAGACTTCGGCCCGGCTGGGTGAAGACGACTCAAGGTAGGAAGATCTTCAGGGGGGTAGTGTTAGGTTTATTTAAGGGGGGTTTGGGTGGGTAGAGTAGGGGTATGTGGGTGGTGGGTTTTAATGTTGTGGGGGGGTTGTATTTTTTTTTTACAGGCAAAAGAGCTGAATACTTTGGGGCATTCCCCTGCAAAAAGCCCTTTTAAGGGCTGGTAAAAGAGCTGATTACTTGGTAATGTAGAATAGGGTAGGGACTTTTATTATTATTTTTTATTTTATTTTATTAGGGGCTTAGATTAGGTGTAATTAGTTTAAAATGCTTGTAATATTTTTTTTATTTTCTGTAATTTAGTGTTTGTTTTTTTGTAATTTAGTTTAGTTTATTTAATTGTATTTAATTGTAGGTATTGGTAGTTAATTTATTTAATTAATTTAATGATAGTGTAGTGTTAGGTTTATTTGTAACTTAGGTTAGGATTTATTTTACAGGTAATTTTGTAATTATTTTAACTAGGTAGCTATTAAATAGTTAATAACTATTTAATAGCTATTGTACCTAGCTAAAATAAATACAAAGTTGCGTGTAAAATAAATATAAATCCTAAAATAGCTACAATATAATAATTTGTTATATTGTAGCTATATTAGGGTTTATTTTACAGGTAAGTATTTAGTTTTAAATAGGAATACTTTAGTTAATAAGAGTTAATTTATTTTGTTAGATTAAAATTATATTTAATTTAGGGGGGTGTTAGGGTTAGACTTAGCTTTAGGGGTTAATACATTTATTATAGTAGCGGCGAGGTCCGGTCGGCAGATTAGGGGTTAATACTTGAAGTTAGGTAGCGGCGACGTTGGAGGGGGCAGATTAGCGGTTAATAAATATTATGTAGGTGTCGCCGATGTTAGGGGCAGCAGATTAGGGGTTCATAGGGATAATGTAGGTGGCGGCGATGTGCGGTCGGCAGATTAGGGGTTAAAAATATTATAGTGGCGGCAATGTGGGGGGACCTCGGTTTAGGGGTACATAGGTAGTTTATGGGTGTTAATGTACTTTAGAGCACTGTAGTTAAGAGCTTTATATACCGGCGTTAGCTCATAAAGCTCTTAACTACAGCCTTTCCATGGGCGTTAGGAGTCTTGTCGGTAGAGGGTGTACCGCTCACTTCAGCCAAGACTCTAAATACGGCGTTAGGAAGATCCCAGAAGATAGGATACGCAATTGGCGTAAGGGGATCTGCGGTATGGAAAAGTCGCGGCTTGAAAGTGAGCGGTACACCTTTACTTGGCCGACTCTAAATACCAGCGGGCGGCCAAAAGCAGCGTTAGGACCCCTTAACTCTGCTTTTGACGGCTAACGCAGAACTCTAAATCTAGGCGATAATTTGTACAAGTATGTAATAAAGACCAAGTAGCCACCTTACATATTTGGCCTATGGAACCCTTATAAAGGAGGCCCAAGAAGTGGCAACTGCTTTAGTAGAATCAGCAGTAATGTGACCCAAGACTTGGCAACTGCTTTAGTAGAATCAGCATCAATTACAATTATTATTATTATTCTTTATTTATAAAGCGCCAGCAGATTCTGCAGCGCTGTCCATGAGTACAAAGATATAAGTACAACCGTGAAATAATACAATATAAGACAAAAAATTTCAGACAAATACAGGGGGAATTGAGGGCCCTATTCCCATGGGAACTTACAATCTAGATGAGTAGGAGGATAGGAAACAGGAAGTGGGGACTGTAAAGGTGAGAATGATGTTAGTGAGGAGTTAGATGAGGGCAACTGTTGGTTAAGTGAAATTCATTTGTTAGTGAGTTGGGTGATAAGCTTCCCTGAACAAAAAGGAGGTCTTTGAGGAGGTGATGGTAGAGGAGGCAAGGAGCAGGCTATTGTTGGATCTTAGGGGGCGGGTTGGAGTATATTTGTTGATGAGGGAGGACAGGTAGGGTGGGGCAGCATTGGTGAGGGCTTTGTAGGTCAGGGTGAGAATTTTGAATTTAACTATGCTGTGAATATGGAGCCAGTGAAGGGACTCACAGAGAGGTGCAGCAGATACAGAGCGTCGGGAGAGGTGGATTAGCCTGGCAGAAGCATTTAGGATGGATTGAAGGGGGGAGAGGCAGGAGAGAGGGAGGCCAGTTAGTAGGTTATTACAGTAGTCTAGTCGGGAAATAGCAGTAGTTCGGTCTTGGACATGTTTATTTTTAGGTGGTAAGGGGCCATCCAGGAGGAAATGCCAGATAAGCAGTCGCTGATGTGAGAATTGACAGAAGGAGAGAGTGCAGGGGTGAATAGGTAGATCTGGGTATCATCAGCATAGAGGAGATAGTTGAAGCCATAGCTGTTAATAAGTTTACCCAGTGAAGAAGTGAAAATAGAGAAAAGTAGAGGGCCCAGAACAGAGCCTTTATGTACTCCAACAGAAGCAATGGAGAGGAGTCACCAGCAAAAGAGAAGGATCTGTTAGAGAGATAATAGTAAATCCAGGAGAGGGCAGTGTCACAGAGCCCAAGAGAGCTGAGAGTCTGTAGGAGGAGGGGATGGTCAACAGTGTCAAAGGCAGCAGAGAGGTCAAGTAAAATGAGTATAGAGTAGTAGCCGTTGTTTTTAGCAGAAAGGAGATTGTAACCTTGGTGAGCGCAGTCTCAGTTGAGTGTTGGGGACAGAAGCCATATTACAAGGGGTCAAGCAATGAGTTGGAGGACAGGAAGTGGGTTAGGTGATCGAAAACTAGTTTTTCAAGGACTTTTGCAGGAGCGTTAGGGATGAGAGTGACTTTACCATGTTTGAAGGAAGATGGGAATAAACCGGTAAAAAGGGATAGGTTGAATATGTAAGAGGTGGAATGAGGGTTGAAGATAGAGAAGGTATTAGATGTGATTGAATAGGGTCAAGTGGGCAGGTAGTGAGGTGTGAGGAAGACAATAAGGAACCCACTTCACTCTCAGTGGTTGGCAGGAGGGTGCAAAGAGTGGCAGAGGGGGGTGACTGGGAGCGAAGTTGGGAGACTGAAGGCTTGCGTTGGGATGTTGCTTCGGATGGGGTTTTATTGAAAAAGTAGTCAGCCAGGTCTTGAGCACTAAATGCAGATGAAGGGGGTGGTGCAGGTGGGTAAAGGAGACAGTTAAAATGGAGAAGAATCGTTTAGGGTTTGAGGAGTGAGTACATTTAAGAGAAGCTGGTTTGCTAAGCTAAGTGAAGGGCAGAGGTGTAAGAATAAAGAATAAACTTATAGTGGATGAAATCAGGTTTAGAGTGAAATTTCCTCTAGGCACGTTCAGTAGCGTGGGAGCATTTTTGTAGGTGCCATGTTTGCCGAGAGTGCCAGGGCTGGAGCAGAGGACGTGGGGCTTTGCGTATTTGGGGAGGAGCAAGAGTGTCAAGTGCAGAGGAGAGAGTATTGTTATAGTGGGTTATGGCAAGGTCGGGGCAGGGTATCGTGGAAGTGTGGGGGAGGCATTTTTGAATAAGGTTGGAAAGTTGGAGAGGATCCACAGTGTGCAGATTTCTACAGGTGCAAGGGGGAAAAGTTGGTTTAGCCTGTATATTAAGATTAAAGATGATCAGATGGTGGTCATAACTATAGATACTACCTTAAAGGGACAGTAAACCTAAAATATAATGTTATATAATTCTGCACATAGTGCAGAATTATATAACATTATATTAGTGCTATCATAAAACGTAATATTCCCTTTTAATTTTTTTAAAATATGGCTGTTTTTCAGACCCGCTCTCTGTGCTCTTCTGAGCGGGTCTGTTTTTATTACACAGCCCGGCCCGACCGCGCCATAACACTAAGTGCAGCTCGCTCCTGCTCTGTCTGACGCGGTCGGGCCGGGCTCTGACTATACAGCTGGCCCGATGCGCTTTGTAATAAAAACAGACCCGCTCAGAAGAGCGGGTCTGAAAAACAGTCATATTTTAAAAAAATTAAAAGGGAATATTAAGTTTTATAACGATAGCACTAATATAATGTTATATAATTCTGCACTACATGCAGAATTATCTAACATTATATTTTAGGTTTACTGACACTTTAAGAAGAAATGAATAGCAGGTTCAAACAGCCCTATCCTGATGAAGTCATAAATGGTGCATTGAAAGATCAAGCTCAGAAACTCTCCTTGCTGAAGGAATGTCTAAGCAAGAATGCAAGCTTAGGAGCCGGCGCATTTTTGGTTCAGAAGCTGGGTAGTGCTTGCTGATTGGTGGCTACATTTAGACATGAATCAGCAAGTGCTACCCAGGTGCTGAACCAAAAAAAATTAAGATACCAAGAGAACAAAGAAAAATTGATAATGGGAGTAAATCAGAAAGTTGTTTAAAATTGCATGCTCTATCTGAATCATGAAAGTTTAATGTTGACTAGACTATCCCTTTAAGACTCCACATAGAAGTAATAGTCGATTAACCAGTTTTGTTTGTGATACAAGACCAATAAAGGTGAAATCTGACCTTTAAGATAAATATAGAAAATTGAGAACTCTAGGAATATGAATGGTGTCCTTTGCTAGCACATCGGAATAAAAAATGTGTGTGATTCACTCTAAAAGTATAAATTTTTAATTATTGATGCAATGATTCAGTATGATTACTGACATTGGATACAACTGGTGTACAAAAATGGTTACAAATATATGAGCTGGGTGTGTGTGTATCACCCAGTCTCCTCAAATACACAAATGTATCACGTAATTAAACTGGATTTAGACTATAGACCGTGTCATATATAGAGAATCCAAAAGTGTAAGATATGGAATAGATTTCAACAAACAGAATAAAGGCACATCAAAAAAAGGATAAAAATATAATGACTGTTTCCATATAGAATAATGTCTGTGTATAAAATAACAAGATCAAGTCCTTTACAGCATAAAGTATGTTGCTTATAGACTTCTTTACTTCAAGATATCCTGATAATGGGCTATGGTTCTACTTACATCAGCAACCCTAAATCGAATGAGGTAAGGGATAGGCGAGTAGGCAGAAGTTAAGTGGTAGCACCTTCACGGGAGCAGTTTGATTCCGACGCCTGTTAGCCAATCCACACTTGTTCTTTCTCTGTGGTCCCTGTATCAGGTCCCTCTCCAATCATCCGTTAGTTATATAGAGGAGGGAAACAAAATGCATATAGCATAATATTGTTTAAACAAAGCACACTTTAATAAAAGATACAGGGGTACTCACAAACATAACCTCAGTCAATATGAGGTATCGTTAATGCATGAAACAATTAAGCAGAAGTACAAATCCTCAGCTTGTGTGTATAACGTAAGAGTCCTCAGTGTAAATCAAATATCCACACAGTACATATTTACTTAAAACCTTATGTTCTGTAAAAACATCAGCAGCCGCTTTCAACACCTTAAAAGAGCCTGACGCGTTTCAAAGTTATGACAAACTTTTTCATCAGAGGCGGTGTTGGATCGGGCTGTTTGATTTAATTTTAAAAATCCCGCCGATTGCGTGGAGAGGGTGTGAAAGCCGGCTGCTCTATGATAGGTTAGTTACACTGTTGTCGTCACATCAACCAAATACTACAACTTTTTTTTTTTATATATATATATTAAAATAAAAACCTCTTTTCTATAGTTATGCTAATTCCGCTGTATGGAATAAAAGTATTATTTTTAAGTTTTCTAATTATAGACTGTATGTTCCAGTGTCTAATTCGTATATAACCCTACTTGTTTAAAAAAAAATCCGTTTGCAATGAGGTTGTGGTGGATACAATATTGCGTTTTTCTATATTCAGTTTTTCGTATGTAACCCTACTTGTTTAAAGAACTTTCCGTTTACAATGAGGTTGTAGTGGATACAATATTACGTTTCCTATTGTCAGTTTTAATGCCTGTTCACTCAAAATACTTTGGTAAAACCTGTCTTGTAAGGTTTCCACGATCCTACTGCTCTATGTTTGCTGATGCGTATATAGAGCTTTTATTTTAACTTGTTGGCGATTCTCAATACTATTGATCAAACGCAAGTTTAAATACAATATGTACAGTACAGCTGCATTACCTCCACTAATGGGATGTATATTTTGTAACAGCCGATACGGATTGGAGAAAAATAAACTTCAAACCCTGAAGGGCATAGTAATCATTCATAAAATTATATGTTAGAGAATTTACTCTACACGTCTCCAGCCAGGTTAATTATCTGCAGTCCTATGTAGAGCAATCGAATTGTTCTCCCAATTTTCATATATATATAACTTAAAACAATGTGTCCTCAGATGTAGTATACAGTTCCTCTATATGAACTTAATTTAAATTTTTGATAATTCAAAAAGTTTTATAATACTTTCAGAGCACTTTTTATGCAGATAATTTGAGTTCCTTCACAAAAAAGACACTATGTCTATATCTTTATTTAGTCCCATTGGATGCAATGTATTTAAATGATGTATCCAAAAGGTCTCTCTCTGCCTCAATTTCCTTACCCTGTCCCCTCCATTTTTATCAGCTAGAATAAACTCTAAAATTGTACCTTTTAGACATTTGGGATTTTTATTGTGATGTTTACAATAATGGTCAGATAGATTGTGGCCTTTAAAATCTGCCTCAATATTTTTAATATGTTCCAGCAATCTGGTTTTATAGACTCTTGGATCTACCAATGTACTGAAGGCCACAACCACATTCCAATAGATATACACAGAATCCGCTTTTACAATTCGTTAGATAATTAATTTTACATTCTTTATTATTAGAATTGGATTTTATTATGTGTGTGGGTCTATTTCCATTATATGCATGGGAGCAGCCTTCACAGTTTTTTTTTCGATTACATTTGTAGAATCCCTGGCTTTTATTTTCTAGCCAGGTTTGTTGGTTTTTCTTTTTCTTTAATTTACTGGGAGCAAGCAGATTTTTTAAAGATTTATTTTTCCTGAACGTAATCACTGGACCATTACCTATATTATTTTTAAGAAATTTGTCCTGTTTAAGAACAGGCCAATATTTTCGTAAGATATTTTTAATTTCCGGAGCTGCTTCATTGTATGTTGTAATGAAGCCAGGGTCTCTGTTTTTCTGAACTGAATTAGAGCTGGTATTTAAAATTTGAGTTGTCTCCTGTATTTCCCTACCCAATAATCTATTTCTGTCTGAATTTCTTGCTTTCATGTAGGCAGTCTCTACTATTTTTTTATTATACCTTTTGCTCAAAAATTGTTGTTTTAAAAGCTCAGATTCTCTATCAAAATCCTCCAACTTTGAACAATTCCTTTGTAATCTCTGGAATTGTCCAAAGGGGATATTATTGACCCATGACCTATGGTGACCACTATTTGCAGGGAGATATCCGTTACTGTCAGTTTCCTTTCTATATAGTCTTGTAAGGATGTTATCCATCTCATGGTATAATATAAGATCTAGGAATTCAATTTCCTTGTCATTTATTTTGTGTGTGAAGGAGAGATTCATTGTATTGGAATTGGCGTAGTGCACAAAGTCATTTATAGATTTTTCATTGCCTTTCCAGATCATTACGATGTTGTCAATGAATCTCCCTCACCACACAATATTGTCTTTAAAAGGGTTGTTATTATAAACGGCAGTCTCCTCCCAGTGACCCATATAGATATTTGCATAACTGGGGGCCATAATGGTCCCCATCACTGTTCCACTCGTTTGGAGGAAGTAATCCCCCTCAAATTGGAAGTAATTCCTTTCTAGAACAAATTTAGCACTCTGTTCAATAAAATTTCTTAAGTCATTTGAAAATTTGTTTTTATCAGTTAGAACCATCCTTAATACTTCAATACCCTTGTGGTGGGGGATGTTGGTATATAGCGCAGTCACATCCATAGTTACCCACTTGTAATCTTTATTCCATTTGATTTTTTTCTATTTTATTAAAGGGACAGTTTACTCAAAAATGTTCTCCCCTTTAATTAGTTCCCAATGATCCACTTTACCTGCTGGAGTGTATTAAATTGTTTACAAGTAGCTCCTTTACCCTTATATTGGCATTTGAAATTGATGATTTAGCATGTGGTATCCCCACCTATTCTGAAAGTTTGTCGCTGCGCGTACCAGCTATAGATAAGCTTTGTAAACACAGCCAGCAGAAGAAAGTACACTCCCAGTCGGATATAGCAGAGATAAGGTAATACAATGTTGATTTTCCATTGTTCTCTCAAAGTACTGGTGATTGTTTTAAGGACAGATATAAGATAAAGAAACAGGTATATGTGCACAATGTGATACAGTAATGAGATCTGATTATACCTACAAGCTCAACCCATTTTATTAGGTTGTGGCTTCAAAACACAAAATCAGAGCTTTGATATACACAAATAAGCCTTTTCATACATTTTTTACTCTGCAGTTGGTAAAAAAAGCAATTGTAAACACATTAAGGGAAAAACTATTTTACAGTATACTGTCCCTTTAACTGTGTCTAGTGTATCTTTCAAGTACGATTTTAATTGTGGAACTAAAGGTTTAATATAAAAATCCACATATTGGGATAGTCTAGCTGTCAGAGAATCGATGCCAGAAACAATCGGCCTACCCGGAGGATTGGTGCTGTTTTTATGCACTTTAGGAAGATGATAAAACGTTGCCGTTTTTGGGTAGAGATTATTCAAATATTTAAATTCAGAATCATTTAAAATTCCTATAAATTTGGCATCATACAGCAAACTCGTATATTCTCTTAAGAACGTTTTTCTAGGGTCCCCTTTCAATTTCAAAAAGATGTTAGTGTCACCTAGGAGGGGGATTACTTCCTCCAAACGAGTGGAACAGCGATGGGGACCATTATGGTCCCCAGTTATGCAAATATCTATATGGGTCACTGGGAGGAGACTGTCGTTTATAATAACAACCCCTTTAAAGACAATATTGTGTGGTGGGGGAGATTGACGACATCGTAATGATCTGGAAATGCAATGAAGAATTTATAAATGACTTTCCAATTCCAATACAATGAATCTCTCCTTCACACACAAAATAAATGACAAGGAAATTGAATTCCTAGATCTTATATTATACCATGAGATGGATAACATCCTTACAAGACTATATAGAAAGGAAACTGACAGTAACGGATATCTCCCTGCAAATAGTGGTCACCATAGGTCATGGGTCAATAATATCCCCTTTGGACAATTCCAGAGATTACAAAGGAATTGTTCAAAGTTGGAGGATTTTGATACAGAATCTGAGCTTTTAAAACAACAATTTTTGAGCAAAAGGTATAATAAAAAAATAGTAGAGACGGCCTACATGAAAGCAAGAAATTCAGACAGAAATAGATTATTGGGTAGGGAAATAGAGGAGACAACTCAAATTTTAAATACCAGCTCTAATTCAGTTCAGAAAAACAGAGACCCTGGCTTCATTACAACATACAATGAAGCAGCTCCGGAAATTAAAAATATCTTACGAAAATATTGGCCTGTTCTTAAACAGGACAAATTTCTTAAAAATAATATAGGTAATGGTCCAGTGATTACGTTCAGGAAAAATAAATCTTTAAAAAATCTGCTTGCTCCCAGTAAATTAAAGAAAAAGAAAAACCAACAAACCTGGCTAGAAAATAAAAGCCAGGGATTCTACAAATGTAATCGAAAAAAAAAACTGTGAAGGCTGCTCCCATGCATATAATGGAAATAGACCCACACACATAATAAAATCCAATTCTAATAATAAAGAATGTAAAATTAATTATCTAACGAATTGTAAAAGCGGATTCTGTGTATATCTATTGGAATGTGGGTGTGGCCTTCAGTACATTGGTAGATCCAAGAGTCTATAAAACCAGATTGCTGGAACATATTAAAAATATTGAGGCAGGTTTTAAAGGCCACAATCTATCTGACCATTATTGTAAACATCACAATAAAAATCCCAAATGTCTAAAAGGTACAATTTTAGAGTTTATTCCAGCTGATAAAAATGGAGGGGACAGGGTAAGGAAATTGAGGCAGAGAGAGACCTTTTGGATACATCATTTAAATACATTGCATCCAATGGGACTAAATAAAGATATAGACATAGTGACTTTTTTTGTGAAGGAACTCAAATTATCTGCATAAAAAGTGCTCTGAAAGTATTATAAAACTTTTTGAATGATCAAAAATTTAAATTAAGTTCATATAGAGGAACTGTATACTACATCTGAGGAAACATTGTTTCAAGTTATATATATATATATGAAAATTGGGAGAACAATTTGATTGCTCTACATAGGACTGCAGATAATTAACCTGGTTGGAGACGTGTAGAGTAAATTCTCTAACATATAATTTTATGAATGATTACTATGCCCTTCAGGGTTCGAAGTTTATTTTTCTCCAATCCGTATTGGCTGTTACAAAATATACATCCCATTAGTTGAGGTAATGCAGCTGTACTGTACATATTGTATTAAAACTTGCGTTTGATAAATAGTATTGAGAATCGCCAACAAGTTAAAATAAAAGCTCTATATACGCATCAGCAAACATAGAGCAGTAGGATCGTGGAAACCTTACAAGACAGGTTTTACCAAAGTATTTTGAGTGAACAGGCATTAAAACTGACAATAGGAAACGTAATATTGTATCCACTACAACCTCATTGTAAACGGAAAGTTTTTTTAAACAAGTAGGGTTATATATGAATTAGACACTGGAACATACAGTCTATAATTCGAAAACTTAGAAATAATACTTTTATTCCATACAGCGGAATTAGCATAACTATAGAAAAGAGGTTTTTATTTTAACATATATAAAAAAAAAAGTCGTAGTATTTGGTTGATGTGACGACAACAGTGTAACTGACCTATCATAGGCTTTCACACCCTCTCCACGCAATCGGCGGGAGTTTTTAAATTAAAGGGACAGTCTAGGCCAAAATAAACTTTCATGATTCAGATAGAGCATGTAATTTTAAACAATTTTCCAATTTACTTTTATCACCAATTTTGCTTTGTTCTCTTGGTATTCTTAGTTGAAAGCTTAACCTAGGAGGTTCATATGCTAATTTCTTAGACCTTGAAGCCCACCTCTTTCAGATTACATTTTAACAGTTTTTCACCACAAGAGGGTGTTAGTTCACGTATTTCATATAGATAACACTGTGCTCGTGCACGAGAAGTTATCTGTGAGCAGGCACTGATTGGCTAGACTGCAAGTCTGTCAAAAGAAGTGAAAAAAGGGGCAGTTTGCAGAGGCTTAGATACAAGATAATCACAGAAGTTAAAAGTATATTATTTTAACTGTGTTGGTTATGCAAAACTGGGAAATGGGTAATAAAGGGATTATCTATCTTTTAAAACAATTAAAATTCTGGTGTAGACTGTCCCTTTAAGTCAAACAGCCCGATCCAACACTGCCTCTGATGAAAAAGTTTGTCATAACTTTGAAACGCATCAGGCTCTTTTAAGGTGTTGAAAGCGGCTGCGGATGTTTTTACAGAACATAAGGTTTTACGTAAATATGTACTGTGTGGATATTTGATTTACACTGAGGACTCTTACGTTATACACACACAAGCTGAGGATTTGTACTTCTACTTAATTGTTTCATGCATTAACGATACCTCATATTGACTGAGGTTATGTTTGTGAGTACCCCTGTATCTTATATTAAAGTGTGCTTTGTTTAAACAATATTACGGTACATGCGTTTTGTTTCCCTCCTCTATATAAACTAACGGATGATTGGAGAGGTACCTGATACAGGGACCACAGAGAAAGAACAAGTGTGGATTGGCTAACAGGCGTCGGAATCAAACTGCTCCCGTGAAGGTGCTACAACTTAACTTCTGCCTACTCGCCTATCCCTTACCTCATTCGATTGAGGGTTGCTGATGTAAGAAGAACCATAACCCATTATCAGGATATCTGGAAGTAAAGAAGTCTATAAGCAACATACTTTATGCTGTAAAGGACTTGATCTTGTTATTTTATACACAGACATTATTCTATATGGAAACAGTCATTATATTTTTATCCTTTTTTTGATGTGCCTTTATTCTGTTTGTTGAAATCTATTCCATATCTTACACTTTTGGATTCTCTATATATGACACGGTCTATAGTCTAAATCCAGTTTAATTACGTGATACATTTGTGTATTTGAGGAGACTGGGTGATACACACACACCCAGCTCATATATTTGTAACCATTTTTGTACACCAGTTGTATCCAATGTCAGTAATCATACTGAATCATTGCATCAATAATTAAAAATGTATACTTTTAGAGTGAATCACACACATTGGAGGTCTAGCGCTGTGTAGTATACTATCACTTTTTTCAATAATCTCTTGCCGTGCATCTGTAAAAGAGGGCTTTTCAGATAAACATTCTTTGTATACTCCAGCAGCTTCACCCCTATATATATATATATATTGTTAGTACCAGCGACTTCCAGTACTGCCTTTGCAATCGCAAAGACACTACTTAATAACTCTTGTTTTCATATATATATATATATATATATATATATATATATATATATATATATATACCTGATCACAGGCTTTCTGGCTTGAATCAAGGTATCATTTACCTTAGCAGATAAACCTCTTTGTAACAGCAGTAAGCATTCAATAGCCAGGCCATCAAATTTAGAATTTGAGAAAGAAGGTCCTTTCTGAGAGGAACTATGACAACTTCCATTCATTGAGCAACAGAAGAGGATTTAACTGAGCACATGCCTGTTGCAGTTTGAGAATGTGTTTGTCTGTTAGGGATAGTCTCATAGTCACTGAGTGGATTATAGACCCTATAAATTATACATTGATCTGCAGAGTTAAAGAGCTTTTTGGTAGGTGAATTTACCAACTGTGAGTGCAAAACACCTGACGAACCGCTTGTGTGTTCTTCATTGCCAGTCAAAGAGAGGTTGCCTGCACCAGAATATCATCCAGGTATAGAGCTACAGATTCCCTGAGGTTGTACCACAGTAAGCAAAGCTTTTGTAAAAACAACACATGTGGGATTGCACTCCAGTCCACTAGAAGGCAAAAACTTCCCTACATACCAGAGCTTCAGATTCCTCCCACTCTCCCTTAATCTCTCAGTCATACATAAGAACAAATAAATGGAGGAAAAAGCAGGAAAGATCAAGAGCTAGATTACGAGTGGATAAGTAATTACCACTCCCATGCTAATTCCGCTAGACTTCTGCTCTTTGTGAGCGTCGGGTAGTGCACATATTACAAGTTGAAAGTATATCTTTTTTGCTTGCCCGCTAAGCAGACTGAGTTCATGTGAACACGCGACTAAGTTCACATACTCTCCCATTAATGGAGAGCTAACCTGAATCGCCATACGCCCCCTACCCTAATAACCCCTAACCCGCTGCCACTACCCCCACCACATGTAACCCACTAAATAATACAAAAATATAAAAGTAACAATGATATATAGGGTGTAAGGATATGCGTGATCTGTGGGAGTCCTCCTGAATTCCAGTGATTGAAGTGATTCAAGTGGTTTCTTGCCTCAAAAACAAAATAAAAAAATATAGTGCAATACAATTTGGTGAAAAATAAATATCTTCACATTTTGCTGAGCCTTCCAGGCTCTAGGTACAGGCGCACACCCGGTTTTATACTGCCAGGTAACCAGTATATACCAACCGCAAACAGCTGCTTCAGGTAAAAAAAATATTTATTTAAAATACATAAAATCATTAAAAGCCACAAATATATATACGTCAAAGTGTACAGTCACTCGGTTATCGAGCCACTAGCAGAGATTTAAGTGGGAGAGATAACTTATCCTTTGGTAGGGTGGAGAGAAATAGTGTGCCACACTGGCTTAGCCGATTCCCCCTGGGTAAGTAGTAATTTCTCAATACCTGTCCTGGCGACCTTACTTGTAAACAGCATATAGTGGCGTTCATTTATTTTTACCTGACGTACGTTTCACCGTAATTGTACGGCTTTTTCAAAGGAAAGTTGGATGGTGTGCGTCCGATTCCCTGGAGTTGAAATAGGGTGAAAAGTCCTCCCATTGGTCCTAAATGCTGATGTCATTCTTTTGTGATTGGTTATCACTTCACTGATCCGGAGTTGCATCCTCCATCTTTAAAAAGGGCAAAGTCCCAATCTGTGCAGTCCTCATGTATAAATAGATTGTTTGGGTAAACAGACTTGTTATTGCTTTTTTTACATGATGTAATATCTGCGCTTGTACATAGTTAGGAAAAACCTGAAAACATTTTGGAATACTTATATAGATACATTTATAATAACTTGTACATAAAATCTATATGAAAACTTTTGCAATGAATTATATTCAAAGAATGTTACTTTGTTTTGATTATTCCGGGTACAGAAACAGCATAGCGTATTTTCTACATATATACTATGAAATGTTGCAAGTTCTAATACAATCTACATATGTATGTATCTTTATCAGGTGAAGATAACAAGTTTATATTGTGTATTTGTTTAATTAGTATCCAGCATTTTCGTCATCACTTCTGATCAAGATACTTTCTGTTCGATTTCTATAATGGTTACAATTTAAGCCCAATAAACTCGCTTTTGGGAATATTTGAAAGCCATTTGTATTGGTGGCAGCTAGTAGTGTTAATAAAATTATTTATCTCCACTTTTTTAAAAAAAGTTTTTGCTTTTGATTTTGTTATCTTCTACATAAATTTCTAAATCTAAGTACTCTACTCTACGCTGACTATAATGCCATGTGAATCCTATATTAAATTGGTTATTCTCCAAATAGGACGAAATAAAGAAAGAAGACCTACTCAAGGTATTTCTCTCCTATTTGGAGAATAACCAATTTACTATAGGATTCACATGGAATTATAGTCAGCATAGAGTAGCTAGTATACTAGCTACCACCAATACAAATGGCTTTCAAATATTCCCAAAAGCCAGTTTATTAGGCTTAAAAGAAATTGTAAAGAAAATCAGGTATTCTTAAATCCGGCAGAGACTCAGACAGAGGCAGAAAAAAAATATAAAGAAACTTTACTAATTAAAACTATAAGAGGTGGAAAAAATGGAACGTAAAGATCTTTTAAAATATAAAAATAGAACAGATGAAGTCCCAAAAAAAACAATAGGTCCACTAGTATTAAGACATAGTTCACAATATAATCAAATTATGGATATTATTGATAACCATTGGAAGATATTATTTAGAGACCCTATATTGGAAACAATTTAGGATGAAAGACCCAATATTGTATATAGAAAATTGCCTAATATAAAGGACCAGTTAACTAAAAGCTTTATTAGAGATAAAGATTTAAATTGGCTACACACAGCACAAATGGGATTTGTAAAGTGTCAATCTTGTAATACATGTCAGAACACAAAGACAACTAAAAGTCATGAAATAATTTTTCTCTAAAGATGGGAAGAAATTTGACATAAGAGAAACTATTTCATGTAACAGTAAATATGTTGTATACATGTTAAGTTGTTCATGCAATTTATTTTACATAGGGAGAAGTACTCTATTATTAAACTTGAATCAATGAACATGTATACAACATAAAAACATAATTTATGTAAGAACTTACCTGATAAATTCATTTCTTTCATATTAGCAAGAGTCCATGAGCTAGTGACGTATGGGATATACATTCCTACCAGGAGGGGCAAAGTTTCCCAAACCTTAAAATGCCTATAAATACACCCCTCACCACACCCACAATTCAGTTTAACGAATAGCCAAGAAGTGGGGTGATAAGAAAAAAGTGCGAAAGCATATAAAATAAGGAATTGGAATAATTGTGCTTTATACAAAAAAATCATAACCACCACAAAAAAAAGGGCGGGCCTCATGGACTCTTGCTAATATGAAAGAAATTAATTTATCAGGTAAGTTCTTACATAAATTATGTTTTCTTTCATGTAATTAGCAAGAGTCCATGAGCTAGTGACGTATGGGATAATGATTACCCAAGATGTGGATCTTTCCACACAAGAGTCACTAGAGAGGGAGGGATAAAATAAAGACAGCCAATTCCTGCTGAAAATAATCCACACCCAAAATAAAGTTTAATGAAAAACATAAGCAGAAGATTCAAACTGAAACCGCTGCCTGAAGTACTTTTCTACCAAAAACTGCTTCAGAAGAAGAAAAAACATCAAAATGGTAGAATTTAGTAAAAGTATGCAAAGAGGACCAAGTTGCTGCTTTGCAAATCTGATCAACCGAAGCTTCATTCCTAAACGCCCAGGAAGTAGAAACTGACCTAGTAGAATGAGCTGTAATCCTCTGAGGCGGAGTTTTACCCGACTCAACATAGGCAAGATGAATTAAAGATTTCAACCAAGATGCCAAAGAAATGGCAGAAGCTTTCGGGCCTTTTCTAGCACCGGAAAAAATAACAAATAGACTAGAAGTCTTTCGGAAAGACTTAGTAGCTTCAACATAATATTTCAAAGCTCTAACAACATCCAAAGAATGCAACGATTTCTCCTTAGAATTCTTAGGATTAGGACATAATGAAGGAACCACAATTTCTCTACTAATGTTGTTGGAATTCACAACTTTAGGTAAAAATTCAAAAGAAGTTCGCAACACCGCCTTATCCTGATGAAAAATCAGAAAAGGAGACTCACAAGAAAGAGCAGATAATTCAGAAACTCTTCTGGCAGAAGAGATGGCCAAAAGGAACAAAACTTTCCAAGAAAGTAATTTAATGTCCAATGAATGCATAGGTTCAAACGGAGGAGCTTGAAGAGCTCCCAGAACCAAATTCAAACTCCAAGGAGGAGAAATTGACTTAATGACAGGTTTTATACGAACCAAAGCTTGTACAAAACAATGAATATCAGGAAGAATAGCAATCTTTCTGTGAAAAAGAACAGAAAGAGCAGAGATTTGACCTTTCAAGGAACTTGCGGACAAACCCTTATCTAAACCATCCTGAAGAAACTTGTAAAATTCTCGGTATTCTAAAAGAATGCCAAGAAAAATGAAGAGAAAGACACCAAGAAATATAAGTCTTCCAGACTCTATAATATATCTCTCTAGATACAGATTTACGAGCCTGTAACATAGTATTAATCACAGAGTCAGAGAAACCTCTTTGACCAAGAATCAAGCGTTCAATCTCCATACCTTTAAATTTAAGGATTTCAGATCCTGATGGAAAAAAGGACCTTGAGACAGAAGGTCTGGTCTTAACGGAAGAGTCCACGGTTGGCAAGAGGCCATCCGGACAAGATCCGCATACCAAAACCTGTGAGGCCATGCCGGAGCTACCAGCAGAACAAACGAGCATTCCTTCAGAATCTTGGAGATTACTCTTGGAAGAAGAACTAGAGGCGGAAAGATATAAGCAGGATGATACTTCCAAGGAAGTGATAATGCATCCACTGCCTCCGCCTGAGGATCCCGGGATCTGGACAGATACCTGGGAAGATTCTTGTTTAGATGAGACGCCATCAGATCTATTTCTGGAAGTTCCCACATTTGAACAATCTGAAGAAATACCTCTGGGTGAAGAGACCATTCGCCCGGATGCAACGTTTGGCGACTGAGATAATCCGCTTCCCAATTGTCTATACCTGGGATATGAACCGCAGAGATTAGACAGGAGCTGGATTCCGCCCAAACCAAAATTCGAGATACTTCTTTCATAGCCAGAGGACTGTGAGTCCCTCCTTGAGATTGATGTATGCCACAGTTGTGACATTGTCTGTCTGAAAACAAATGAACGATTCTCTCTTCAGAAGAGGCCAAAACTGAAGAGCTCTGAAAATTGCACAGAGTTCCAAAATATTGATCGGTAATCTCACCTCCTGAGATTCCCAAACCCCTTGTGCCGTCAGATACCCCCACACAGCTCCCCAACCTGTAAGACTTGCATCTGTTGAGATTATAGTCCAGGTCGGAAGAACAAAGAAGCCCCTTGAACTAAACGATGGTGATCTGTCCTCCATGTCAGAGAGTGTCGTAAAATCGGTTTAAAGATATTAATTGAGATATCTTTGAGTAATCCCTGCACCATTGGTTCAGCATACAGAGCTGAAGAGGTCGCATGTGAAAACGAGCAAAGGAGATCGCATCTGATGCGGCAGTCCTAAGACCTAACATTTCCATGCATAAGGCTACAAAGGGAATGATTGTGACTGAAGGTTTTGACAAGCTGATATCAATGTTAAACTTCTCTTGTCTGACAAGGACAGAGTCATAGACACTGAATCTATCTAGAAACCTAAAAAGGTTACCCTTGTCTGAGGAATCAATGAACTGATTGGTAAATTGATCCTCCAACCATGAACTTGAAGAAACAACACAAGTCATTTTCGAAGAATCTCATACGAATCGAGAAGACTGAGCAAGTACCAAGATATCTTCCAAATAAGGAAAAACCAAAACCCTGTTCTCTGATTACAGAAAGAAGGGCACCGAGAACCTTTGAAAAAAATTCTTGGAACTGAGGCTAGGCCAAACGGTAGAGCCACAAAACTGGTAATGCTTGTCTAAAAAGAGAATCTCAGACACTAAAAGTGATCTGGATGAATCGGAATATGCAGATACACATCCTGTAAATCTATTGTAGACATATAATGCCCTTGCTAAACAAAAGACAGGATAGTCCTACAGAAACCATCTTGAATGTTGGTATCCTAACATAACGATTCAATAATGATAGATCCGGAACTGGTCTGAAGGAATTGACCTTCTTTGGTACAATGAAGAGATAAAATAAAACCCCAGCCCCTGTTCCAGAACTGGAACTGGCATAATTACTCCAGCCAACTCTAGATCTGAAACACAATTCAGAAATGCTGAGCCTTGCTGTGTTAACTGGGACACGGGAAAGAAAAAAATCTCTTAGCAGGAGGCCTTAACTTGAAGCCAATTCTGTACCTTTCTGAAACAATGTTCTGAAACCAGAGATTGAAAACGGAATTGATCCAAATTTCTTTGAAGAAAACGTAATCTGCCCCATACCAGCTGAGCTGGAATAAGGGCCGCACCTTCATAGGTACTTAGGAGCTGGCTATAGGTTTCTATAAGGCTTGGATATATTCCAAACTGGAAATAGTTTCCAAACTGATACCGCTCCTGAGGATGAAGGATCAGGCTTTTGTTCCTTGTTGTGAGGAAAGGAACGAAAATGATTATTTACCCTGGAAAGAAAGGGAAAGCAAAGTCGACTTAGAAGACATAGCATTCCAAGTTGAATCCATAAAGCTTTTCTAGCTAAAATAGCTAGAGACATATACCTGACATCAACTCTAATGATATCAAAAGATGGTATCACCAATAAAATTATTAGCATGTTATAGAATAATAATAATGCTATAAAATTATGATCTGTTACTTGTTGCGCTAAAGCTTCTAACCAAAAAGGTGAAGCTGCAGCAACATCCGCTAAAAATATAGCAGGTCTAAGAAGATTACCTGAACATAAGTAAGCTTTTCTTAGAAAGGATTCAATTTTCCTATCTAAAGGATCCTTAAATGAAGTACTATCTGCCGTAGGAATAGTAGTACATTAGCAGGAGTAGAGACAGCCCCATAACCTTAGGGATTTTTGTCCCAAAAAACTCTAATCTGTCAGATGGCACAGGATATAATTGCTTAAACGTCTAGAAGGAGTAAATAAATTACCCAAATTATTCCATTCCCTGGAAATTACTTCAGAAATAGCATCAGGGAGATTAAACACTTCTGGAATAACTACAGGAGATTTAAAAAAAAACCCTTATTTAAACGTTTACATTTAGTATCAAGAGGACCAGAATCCTCTATTTCTAATGCAAATAATACTTCTTTAAGTAAAGAACGAATAAATTCCATCTTGAACAAATACAAGATTTAACAGCATCAACCTCTGAGACAGAAACCTCTGAACCAGAAGAACCATTATCAGTATCAGAATGATGATGTTCATTTAAAAATTCATCTGAAAAAAGAGAAGTTTTAAAAGACTTTTATGTATACTAGAAGGAGAAATAACAGACATAGCCTTCTTAATGGATTTAAAAAATAAAATCTCTTATGTTATCAGGAACACTCTGAAAATTAGATGTTGACGGAACAGCAACAGGTAATGTAACAGTACTAAAGGAAATTTTATCTGCATTAATAAGTTTGACATGACATGCAATACAAACAACAGCTGGAGAAACAGATACCAAAAGTTTATAGCAGATACACTTAGCTTGGTAGCTCCAGCACTGGGCAGTGATTTTCCTGAAGTATCTTCTGACTCAGTTGCAACGTGGAACATCTTGCAATATGTAAAAGAAAAAAACAACATATAAAGCAAAATTGAACAAATTCCTTAAATGACAGTTTCAGGAATGGGAAAAAAATGCCAGTGAACAAGCTTCTAGCAACCAGAAGCAATAAATAATGAGACTTAAATAATGTGGAGACAAAAATGACGCCCATATTTTTTAGCGCCAAAAAAGACGCCCACATTATTTGGCGCCTAAATGCTTTTGGCGCCAAAAATGACGCCACATCCGGAACGCCGACATTTTTGACGCAAAAAAACGTCAAAAAATGACGCAACTTCCGGCGACACGTATGACGCCGGAAACAGAAAAAAAATTTTGCACCAAAAAAGTCAGCGCCAAGAATGACGCAATAAAATGAAGCATTTTCTGCCCCCGTGAGCCTAACAGCCCACAGGGAAAAAGTCAAATTTTTTAAGGTAAGAAAAAATGATTGAAACAAATGCATTTATCCCAAATATGAAACTGACTGTCTGAAAAATAAGGAATGTTGAACATTCTGAGTCAAGGCAAATAAATGTTTGAATACATATATTTAGAACTTTATAAACAAAGTGCCCAACCATAGCTTAGAGTGTCACAGAAAATAAGACTTACTTACCCCAGGACACTCATCTACATGTTTGTAGAAAGCCAAACCAGTACTGAAACGAGAATCAGCAGAGGTAATGGTATATATAAGAGTATATCGTCGATCTGAAAAGGGAGGTAAGAGATGAATCTCTACGACCGATAACAGAGAACCTATGAAATAGACCCCGTAGAAGGAGATCACTGCATTCAAATAGGCAATACTCTCCTCACATCCCTCTGACATTCACTGCACGCTGAGAGGAAAACCGGGCTCCAACTTGCTGCGGAGCGCATATCAACGTAGAATCTAGCACAAACTTACTTCACCACCTCCATCGGAGGCAAAGTTTGTAAAACTGAATTGTGGGTGTGGTGAGGGGTGTATTTATAGGCATTTTAAGGTTTGGGAAACTTTGCCCCTCCTGGTAGGAATGTATATCCCATACGTCACTAGCTCATGGACTCTTGCTAATTACATGAAAGAAAACAGGTTTAAAAAAAACACACAGTGTCAGCACATTTTGATAAAGTTCATAATAGGGATCAAACCATTTAGAATTTATTGGTATTAGGAAAGCTGCAAAGAACTGGAGGGGTGGAGATAGGTTACAAAGTTTAGGACAATTAGAGATTAAATGGATTTATATTTTGGATACTATGGTACCGCAGGGTTTGTACAAAGACTTTGAGCTACACCACTTTCTATATTAATATTATGCTATAAAGTTAATCTAATTTGTCACTTTATTTCCCTCCTTCCCAAGTAGGTAATTGTATAACACTATTTGATATTTAAATAATAAGGTTATTATAAAGATAGTATAAGATGTGTTGCCATCTGTACGTTAGACATTGTTTTATGGGAAATCAACCCATTGCTTCCTACTAATTTCAAATATAAGATAATCTAGACCGACTTTATTTTTAAAAATACATCACACCAACTAGAAAGATCCATTCTTGAGTCAGATTTACTTATTTTATACAGGCATCTTGTTTTCCCCCTTTTTATCTTTTTTTTGTTAGTAGTTTAAATTATTTATTATTATAAAGTGACAGCTATTATAATTACATAGATGTGCTATAATTCCATTCACGTAATACCAGTTTGGTATAGTAATTTAGATACCACATTCCATTTATTTTATTATATGAAAACCTATATGAATCATTTCCCAAAAGATCACAAATATATGGATTGTAAACTTGGGGAATTAAAAAACAGAATTTATGTTTACCTGATAAATTACTTTCTCCAACGGTGTGTCCGGTCCACGGCGTCATCCTTACTTGTGGGATATTCTCCTCCCCAACAGGAAATGGCAAAGAGCCCAGCAAAGCTGGTCACATGATCCCTCCTAGGCTCCGCCTTCCCCAGTCATTCGACCGACGTAAAGGAGGAATATTTGCATAGGAGAAATCATATGATACCGTGGTGACTGTAGTTAAAGAAAATAAATTATCAGACCTGATTAAAAAACCAGGGCGGGCCGTGGACCGGACACACCGTTGGAGAAAGTAATTTATCAGGTAAACATAAATTCTGTTTTCTCCAACATAGGTGTGTCCGGTCCACGGCGTCATCCTTACTTGTGGGAACCAATACCAAAGCTTTAGGACACGGATGAAGGGAGGGAGCAAATCAGGTCACCTAGATGGAAGGCACCACGGCTTGCAAAACCTTTCTCCCAAAAACAGCCTCAGAAGAAGCAAAAGTATCAAACTTGTAAAATTTAGTAAAAGTGTGCAGTGAAGACCAAGTCGCTGCCTTACATATCTGATCAACAGAAGCCTCGTTCTTGAAGGCCCATGTGGAAGCCACAGCCCTAGTGGAATGAGCTGTGATTCTGTCAGGAGGCTGCCGTCCGGCAGTCTCGTAAGCCAATCTGATGATGCTTTTAATCCAAAAAGAGAGAGAGGTAGAAGTTGCTTTTTGACCTCTCCTTTTACCAGAATAAACAACAAACAAGGAAGATGTTTGTCTAAAATCCTTTGTAGCATCTAAATAGAATTTTAGAGCACGAACAACATCCAAATTGTGCAACAGACGTTCCTTCTTTGAAACTGGATTCGGACACAAAGAAGGCACGACTATCTCCTGGTTAATGTTTTTGTTAGAAACCACCTTATCTGCATGGAACACCAGATAAGGAGGAGAACACTGCAGAGCAGATAATTCTGAAACTCTTCTAGCAGAAGAAATTGCAACCAAAAACAAAACTTTCCAAGATAATAACTTAATATCAACGGAATGTAAGGGTTCAAACGGAACCCCCTGAAGAACTGAAAGAACTAAATTGAGACTCCAAGGAGGAGTCAACGGTTTGTAAACAGGCTTGATTCTAACCAGAGCCTGAACAAAGGCTTGAACATCTGGCACAGCTGCCAGCTTTTTGTGAAGTAACACAGACAAGGCAGAAATCTGTCCCTTCAAGGAACTTGCAGATAATCCTTTCTCCAAACCTTCTTGAAGAAAGGATAGAATCTTAGGAATTTTTACCTTGTCCCAAGGGAATCCTTTAGATTCACACCAACAGATATATTTTTTCCATATTTTGTGGTAAATTTTTCTAGTTACAGGCTTTCTGGCCTGAACAAGAGTATCAATGACAGAATCTGAGAATCCTCGCTTTGATAAGATCAAGCGTTCAATCTCCAAGCAGTCAGTTGGAGTGAGACCAGATTCGGATGTTCGAACGGACCTTGAACAAGAAGGTCTCGTCTCAAAGGTAGCTTCCATGGTGGAGCCGATGACATATTCACCAGGTCTGCATACCAAGTCCTGCGTGGCCACGCAGGAGCTATCAAGATCACCGATGCCCTCTCCTGATTGATCCTGGCTACCAGCCTGGGGATGAGAGGAAACGGCGGGAATACATAAGCTAGTTTGAAGGTCCAAGGTGCTACTAGTGCATCTACTAGAGTCGCCTTGGGATCCCTGGATCTGGACCCGTAGCAAGGAACCTTGAAGTTCTGACGAGAGGCCATCAGATCCATGTCTGGAATGCCCCACAGTTGAGTAATTTGGGCAAAGATTTCCGGATGGAGTTCCCACTCCCCCGGATGAAATGTCTGACGACTCAGAAAATCCGCTTCCCAATTTTCCACTCCTGGGATGTGGATTGCAGACAAGTGGCAGGAGTGAGTCTCCGCCCATTGAATGATTTTGGTCACTTCTTCCATCGCCAGGGAACTCCTTGTTCCCCCCTGATGGTTGATGTACGCAACAGTTGTCATGTTGTCTGATTGAAACCATATGAACTTGGCCTTTGCTAGCTGAGGCCAAGCCTTGAGAGCATTGAATATCGCTCTCAGTTCCAGAATATTTATCGGTAGAAGAGATTCTTCCCGAGACCAAAGACCCTGAGCTTTCAGGGGTCCCCAGACCGCGCCCCAGCCCACCAGACTGGCGTCGGTCGTGACAATGACCCACTCTGGTCTGCGGAAGCTCATCCCCTGTGACAGGTTGTCCAGGGACAGCCACCAACGGAGTGAATCTCTGGTCCTCTGATTTACTTGTATCGTCGGAGACAAGTCTGTATAGTCCCCATTCCACTGACTGAGCATGCACAGTTGTAATGGTCTTAGATGAATGCGCGCAAAAGGAACTATGTCCATTGCCGCTACCATCAAACCTATTACTTCCATGCACAGCGCTATGGAAGGAAGAGGAACAGAATGAAGTATTTGACAAGAGTTCAGAAGTTTTGTTTTTCTGGCCTCTGTCAGAAAAATCCTCATTTCTAAGGAGTCTATTATTGTTCCCAAGAAGGGAACCCTTGTTGACGGAGATAGAGAACTCTTTTCTACGTTCACTTTCCATCCGTGAGATCTGAGAAAGGCCAGGACAATGTCCGTGTGAGCCTTTGCTTGAGGAAGGGACGACGCTTGAATCAGAATGTCGTCCAAGTAAGGTACTACTGCAATGCCCCTTGGTCTTAGCACCGCTAGAAGGGACCCTAGTACCTTTGTGAAAATCCTTGGAGCAGTGGCTAATCCGAACGGAAGTGCCACAAACTGGTAATGCTTGTCCAGGAATGCGAACCTTAGGAACCGATGATGTTCCTTGTGGATAGGAATATGTAAATACGCATCCTTTAAATCCACCGTGGTCATGAATTGACCTTCCTGGATGGAAGGAAGAATTGTTCGAATGGTTTCCATTTTGAACGATGGAACCTTGAGAAACTTGTTTAGGATCTTGAGATCTAAGATTGGTCTGAACGTTCCCTCTTTTTTGGGAACTACGAACAGATTGGAGTAGAACCCCATCCCTTGTTCTCCTAATGGAACAGGATGAATCACTCCCATTTTTAACAGGTCTTCTACACAATGCAAGAATGCCTGTTTTTTTATGTGGTCTGAAGACAATTGAGACCTGTGGAACCTCCCCCTTGGGGGAAGCCCCTTGAATTCCAGAAGATAACCTTGGGAGACTATTTCTAGCGCCCAAGGATCCAGAACATCTCTTGCCCAAGCCTGAGCGAAGAGAGAGAGTCTGCCCCCCACCAGATCCGGTCCCGGATCGGGGGCCAACATCTCATGCTGTCTTGGTAACAGTGGCAGGTTTCTTGGCCTGCTTTCCTTTGTTCCAGCCTTGCATTGGTCTCCAGGCTGGTTTGGCTTGAGAAGTATTACCCTCCTGCTTAGAGGACGTAGCACTTGGGGCTGGTCCGTTTCTGCGAAAGGGACGAAAATTAGGTTTATTTTTGGCCTTGAAAGACCTATCCTGAGGAAGGGCGTGGCCCTTGCCCCCAGTGATATCAGAGATAATCTCTTTCAAGTCAGGGCCAAACAGCGTTTTCCCCTTGAAAGGAATGTTAAGCAATTTGTTCTTGGAAGACGCATCCGCTGACCAAGATTTTAAGTTAAACACTAAAAAACTCTAAGCCATCTCCGTGGAGATGTTGCCTGTACAACGGCAAAGAGAATGACTGGGGAAGGCGGAGCCTAGGAGGGATCATGTGACCAGCTTTGCTGGGCTCTTTGCCATTTCCTGTTGGGGAGGAGAATATCCCACAAGTAAGGATGACGCCGTGGACCGGACACACCTATGTTGGAGAAAATCCCATCTAAAAAAAATTCCACCTTAAACAATCGTAACCATTATAGAAATAGAACAGAAAGTATCTGGATAATGAAAATGCTGGATACTAATTAAACAAATACACAATATAAACTTGTTATCTTCACCTGATAAAGATACATACATATGTAGATTGTATTAGAACTTGCAACATTTCATAGTATATATGTAGAAAATACGCTAAGCTGTTTCGGTACCCGGTATAATCAAAACAAAGTAACATTCTTTGAATATAATTCATTGCAAAAGGTTTTCATATAGATTTTATGTACAAGTTATTATAAATGTATCTATATAAGTATTCCAAAGTGTTTTCAGGTTTTTCCTATGTACAAGCGCAGATATTACATCATGTAAAAAAAGCAATAACAAGTCTGTTTACCCAAACAATCTATTTATACATGAGGACTGCACAGATTGGGACTTTGCCCTTTTTAAAGATGGAGGATGCAACTCCGGATCAGTGAAGTGATAACCAATCACAAAACAATGACATCAGCATTTAGGACCAATGGGAGGACTTTTCACCCTATTTCAACTCCAGGGAATCAGACGCACACCATCCAACTTTCCTTTGAAAAAGCCGTACGCTTACGGTGAAACGTACGTCAGGAACATTAACTGAACACCACTATACGCTGTTTACAAGTAAGGTCACCAGGACAGGTATTGAGAGATTACTACTTACCCAGGGGGAATCAGCTAAGCCGGTGTGGCATGCTATTTCTCTCCACCCTACCAAAGGATAAGTTATCTCTCCCACTTAAAGCTCTGCTAGTGATTCGATACCCGAGTGACTGTACACTTTGACGTATATATTTGTGGCTTTTAATGATTTTATGTATTTTAAATAAATAATTTTTTTAACCTGAAGCAGCTGTTTGCGGTTGGTATATAATGGTTACCTGGCAGTATAAAACCGGGTGTGCGCCTGTACCTAGAGCCTGGAAGGCTCAGCAAAGTGTGAGTAACCCCTTGGTGGGACTACGAATGTGAAGATAATATTTCTTTTTCACCAAATTGTATTGCACTATATTTTTCTTATTTTGTTTTTGAGGCAAGAAACCACTTGAATCACTTCAATCACTGGAATTCAGGACGACTCCCACAGATCACCCATATCCTTACACCCTATATATCATTGTTACTTTTATATTTTTGTATTATTTAGTTTATCACTTTTTATTTTCACATATTTATTCACCAAGTGATTATTGTACTTATGTAACCCACTACACTATTAACCCCATTACAAAGAAAGCCTCTGTACTATCAACCCCTAAACCACCACTACCTCATCACAAAATAACGCACTAACATCTAAACCCCCTAACCTAACAACCCCCAAAACTTACAAACCTAACATTACTGAAAAAAAACAATTGTTACAAAAAACAACAAATTACCAAAAAAAAAAAAAAGCTATTCCTATTCTAAAACCCAACTTAAAAAAACCCAACTATTTTTTTGTAATGATAGGTTTGTTAGTTTTAAGGTAAGGTTAGTTTTTTTTTTATTTTTAAAGGTAAGATTATTATTTTTTATAGTTTTTTTTTTTTTTTAAAGGTACCTTTTTTTTTCTATACACAGGTAATGTTAGTCTGTTTTGGGGTAACTTATGGGGTGTTAGGTTAGTGGGTTACTTTGTGATAGGGGGTAGGGCGGTTTAGGGGTTATTAGTGTAGTGGGTTACTTTGCGATTGGATGTGTGGCGGTTTAGTTGTCAACAGAATAGTTTGATGCAATGGCTTTCTCCGGCCAAACTCTTTTCGCAACCTTTCAACTTGTAATACGAGTGGATATTACCGCTTACTGCCGTCCCATAGAAAATATGGGGAGCGTAAATTAATTTAAACAGTGCACTTGTAATATGGGTTTGAGTATAAAGAACACCGCTATCTCGCAATCACGTTTACGCTCCTCACGTTAACTATAGCGCTCCACTAGTAATCTGGCCCCAAGTAAGCAAATGAAGTGCAAAACAAGTACTTCCACTAACTGCATAAGGGCAGGGCTTGTTGACTCAATGCCTTGTGGACTCTCACCATCTGATGAACAAATGTTACTGATGAAGTGAAGTCCACTAGACCACCATGTTTAGGGGGGAACAATACAGTTACGGCAGGAATGTTACTGATTAGGCACTGCGGCCAGTAGAACTTTCCTGCCAAAACCAGACTCTAAATGGACGGTCAAAGTGCTAAAATTTAAAAAAAGATGTAAAGAAAACAATGTAGCTGGCTTACAAATCAGGTCTATGGAAGGCTCATTATGGAAGGTCCAAGAATTGGCAACTGTTCTAGTGGAATGAGCAGTAATGCGCTCAGGGTGAGTCTTCCAAACAACCAGGTATGCCTTACGAATTAAGGATAAGGTAACTGCCATAGCTTTATGATTCTTGCATGTTCCAGAAAAATAGATAAAGCGAGAAGATGAAAGCCTAAAAACTTTTGTTGCTTCAACATTGAATTTTAAGGCTCTCAAATATCCACGTTGTGAAGAAGTCACTTCTTAGAATTGTTAGGAAATGGAAAAACAATCTCTTGGTTGATAGCATCCGTAGATACCAGCTTGGAAAAAAGGAATAGCTAGTTGGAAGAACAGCCTTGACCTAAAGCCAAAAGCTCAAAACTCTTCTCCACAAACCAAATTGTGTTGGAGCAATAACAACGAATTTAGCTCATTCTTATTTGATTCTATCACTCTGGATAGCAACACAAATGGAGGAAAACATAATTTATGCTTACCTAATAAATTGATATGGTGAGTGAAAGACATCATCAATTACTAGTTGGAATATCTCTCCTGTTTAGCAGGAGGCGGCAAAGAGCACCACAGCAAAGCTGTTAAATACCACTCCCCTTCCCATAATCCCCAGTCATTCGACCGAAGGGAAACGGAAAAAGGAATAATACAAAGGTGTAGAGGTGCCTGAGGTTTAGTAAAAAATAACTGTCTTAAATTTAAGGGTGGGGTCGTGGACTCACCATATCCGGAAATAAATACATTTATCAGGTAAGCATAAATTATGTTTTCTTTCCTAAGATATGGTGAGTCCACAACGTCATCAATTACTAGTGGGAACCAATACCCAATCTAGAGGACACAGATGACTCGGGAGGCAAAAGACGGTAGACCTAAACAGAAGGCACCACCGCTTGAAGAACCTTCCTCCCAAAAGAAGCCTTAGCTGAGGCAAAAGTATCAAATTTATAAAATTTTGAAAAAGTGTGCAGAGAGGACCAAGTTGCAGCCTTGCAAATCTGTTCCACAGAAGCTTCATTCTTGAAAGCCCAAGAAGACGAGACAGCCCTAGTGGAATGAGCTGTAATTCTCTCAGGAAGCTGCTGTCCAGCAGTCTCATAAGCAAAATGAATCATACTTCTCAACGAAAAGGAAAGCTAAGTAGCAGTAGCCTTCTGACCCTTACGCTTTCCCGAGAAACAAACAAAAAGGGCAGAAGACTAGTGAAAATCATTAGTCGCCTGTAAATAGAATTTTAAAGCATACACTACATCCAAGTTGTGCAACAGACACTCTTTATGAAAAGGATTGGGACAGAGAGAAGGAACAACAATTTCCTGATTAATATTCCTAACCAAAACCACTTTAGGAAGAAAACCCAACCTAGTACGTAGGACCACCTTATCCGCATGAAAGATAAGGTAAGGGGAATTATACTGCAAAGCCGAGAGTTTCGAAATGCTCCTCATAGAAGAAATGGCAACAAGAAACAAAACCTTCCAAGATAACAATTTAATATCTATGGAATGCATTGGCTCAAACGGAGCCTGCTGCAAAACCTTAAAGGACCACTGAACCCAATTTTTTTCTTTTGTGATTCAGATAGAGCATGCAATTTTAAGCAACTTTCTAATTTACTTCTATTATCAGTTTCTTTGTTCTCTTGCTATCATTATTAGAAAAAGAAGGCATCTAAGCTAAGGAGCCAGACAATTTTTGGTTCAGGACTCTGGACAGCACTTGTTAACCAAAAACGGGCTGGTATCTAAACTTACATTCTTGCTTTTCAAATAAAGATACCAAGAGAATGAATAAAATTTGATAATAGGATAAAGTAGAAAGTTGCTTAAAATTGCATGCTCTATCTGAATCACAAAAGAAAACTTTTGGGTTCAGTGTCCGTTTAAGAACAAGATTAAGACTCCAAGGAGGAGTAACCGAGTTAAACACAGGCTTGATTCTAACCAAGGCCTGCCAAAAAGATTGAACATCTGGCACGACCGCCAAACGTTTATGCAACAGAATAGATAAAGCAGAAATCTGACCTTTCAGAGTACTGACTGACAACCCCTTCTCCAGACCATCCTGGAGAAAAGACAAAATTCTAGGAATCCTAACCCTACTCCAAGAGTAGCCCTTAGATTCACACCAATAAAGGTATTTACGCCATACCTTATGGTAAATTTTCTGAGTAACAAGCTTGCGAGCTTGAATCATGGTCTCAATGACCGATTCAGAAAAACCACGCTTAGAGAAAACTAAGCGTTCAACTCTCCAAGCAGTCAGTTTCAGAGAAACGAGACTTGGATGGGGAAAGGACCCAGAGTTAGAGGGTCCTTCCTCAGAGGCAGCTTACAAAGAGGCAGAGATGACATGTTCACTAGGTCTGCATACCAGATCCTGTGAGGCCATGCAGGAGATATTAGAATAACCAACACTTTCTCCTGTTTGATACGAGCAATGACTCGTGGAAGAAGAGCAAATGGAGAAAACAGATAAACTAGACCGAACCCCCAAGGCACCGCCAGAGCATCTATCAGAGCTGCATGCAGATCTCTTGACCTTGAGCCATACCTTGGAAGCTTGGCGTTCTGCTGAGACGCCATCAGATCAAACTCTGGCACCCCCCACTTGAGGGTTAACCTGGAGAACACCTCCGGATGGAGAGCCCACTCCCAGGGATGAAATGTCTGTCTGCTCAGAAAATCCGCTTCACAATTGTCCACTCCTGGAATGTGGATTGCAGATAGACAACAATCGTGAACTTCCGCCTACTGAATAATCCGAGCCACCTCCCTCATGGCTAAGGAACTTCGAGTTCCTCCCTGGTGGTTGATGTAAGCAAGCCACAGAGGTGATATTGTCCGACTGAAATCTGATAAATTGGGCTAAAGCCAACTGAGACCAAGCTATCAGAGAATTGTAAATTGCTCTCAACTCCAAGATGTTTATGGAGAGAGCAGACTCCTCCCGAGTCCATAACCCCTGCGCCCTTAACAAGTCCCAGACTGCTCCCCAGCCCAGCAGGCTGGCATCAGTGGTCACGATCACCCACCAAAGAAGGTCTCCGAAAGCATGTGCCCTGAGACAGATGTTCCTGATAAAACCATCACGCAAGAGAGTCTCTTGTTAACACATCTAGATCTATCCTCTGGGACATATCCAAATGGTTTCTGTTCCATTGCTTGAGCATGCACAATTGCAGAGCTCTCAAATGGAATCAAGCAAAGGGAATGATGTCCATGGAAGCGACCATCAAACCAATTACTTCCATACATTGGGCTACAGATGGCTGAACAGTAGACTGAAGAGAAAGGCAAGCAGAGAGAATTTTGGATTTCCTGACCTCCGTCAGGAAAATCTTCATAAATATGGAATCTATTACAGTCCCTAAGAACACCACCCTTGTAGCTGGAACAAGGGAACTCTTTCCCAGATTCACTTTCCATCCGTGGGAACGTAGAAAAGATAACAAGATCTCTGTATGGGAGCTTGCTAGTTGAAAATGGTGCCTGAGCCAGAATGGTGTCTAAGTAAGGTGCCACTGCAATTCCCCGATACCTGATTACTGCCAAGAGAACCCCCAGAACCTTTGAGAAAATTCTGGGAGCTGTGGCAAGGCTAAACAGAAGAGCCACAAACTGAAAATGTTTGTCTAGAAAAGCGAATCTCAGAAATTTGTGATGATCCTGAGAATAGGAACATGAAGATAAGCGTCCTTCAGATCTATGGTTGTTATGAACTGACCTTCCTGAACCAAAGGAAGAATACACCAAATGGTCTCCATTTTGAATGACGGCACCCTGAGAAACCTGTTGAGACACTTTAGGTCTAAAATGGGATGAAAAGTTCCCTCTTTCTTTGGAACTACAAACAGATTTGAATAGAATCCTAGACCCTGTTTCTTTACTGGAACTGGAACAATCACTCCCAGAGAAAAAAAGATCCTGAACGCAGTTCAAGAATGCCTCTCTTTTTACCTAATCTGCAGACAACCTTGAGAGGTGAAACCTGCCCCTGGGAGGGAGAACATTGAATTCTATCCTGTAACCCTGAGAAACAATGCCCACAGCCCAAGGATCTGGGACATCTCGTAACCACTCCCGAAAAAACAGAATTTATGTTTACCTGATAAATTACTTTCTCCAACGGTGTGTCCGGTCCACGGCGTCATCCTTACTTGTGGGATATTCTCTTCCCCAACAGGAAATGGCAAAGAGCCCAGCAAAGCTGGTCACATGATCCCTCCTAGGCTCCGCCTTCCCCAGTCATTCGACCGACGTAAAGGAGGAATATTTGCATAGGAGAAATCATATGATACCGTGGTGACTGTAGTTAAAGAAAATAAATTATCAGACCTGATTAAAAAACCAGGGCGGGCCGTGGACCGGACACACCGTTGGAGAAAGTAATTTATCAGGTAAACATAAATTCTGTTTTCTCCAACATAGGTGTGTCCGGTCCACGGCGTCATCCTTACTTGTGGGAACCAATACCAAAGCTTTAGGACACGGATGAAGGGAGGGAGCAAATCAGGTCACCTAGATGGAAGGCACCACGGCTTGCAAAACCTTTCTCCCAAAAATAGCCTCAGAAGAAGCAAAAGTATCAAATTTGTAAAATTTAGTAAAAGTGTGCAGTGAAGACCAAGTCGCTGCCTTACATATCTGATCAACAGAAGCCTCGTTCTTGAAGGCCCATGTGGAAGCCACAGCCCTAGTGGAATGAGCTGTGATTCTTTCAGGAGGCTGCCGTCCGGCAGTCTCGTAAGCCAATCTGATGATGCTTTTAAGCCAAAAAGAGAGAGAGGTAGAAGTTGCTTTTTGACCTCTCCTTTTACCAGAATAAACAACAAACAAGGAAGATGTTTGTCTAAAATCCTTTGTAGCATCTAAATAGAATTTTAGAGCACGAACTACGTCCAAATTGTGCAACAAACGTTCCTTCTTTGAAACTGGATTCGGACACAAAGAAGGCACGACTATCTCCTGGTTAATGTTTTTGTTAGAAACAACTTTCGGAAGAAAACCAGGTTTAGTACGCAAAACCACCTTATCTGCATGGAACACCAGATAAGGAGGAGAACACTGCAGAGCAGATAATTCTGAAACTCTTCTAGCAGAAGAAATTGCAACCAAAAACAAAACTTTCCAAGATAATAACTTAATATCAACGGAATGTAAGGGTTCAAACGGAACCCCCTGAAGAACTGAAAGAACTAAATTGAGACTCCAAGGAGGAGTCAAAGGTTTGTAAACAGGCTTGATTCTAACCAGAGCCTGAACAAAGGCTTGAACATCTGGCACAGCTGCCAGCTTTTTGTGAAGTAACACAGACAAGGCAGAAATCTGTCCCTTCAAGGAACTTGCAGATAATCCTTTCTCCAAACCTTCTTGAAGAAAGGATAGAATCTTAGGAATTGTTATCTTGTCCCAAGGGAATCCTTTAGATTCACACCAACAGATATATTTTTTCCATATTTTGTGGTAGATTTTTCTAGTTACAGGCTTTCTGGCCTGAACAAGAGTATCAATGACAGAATCTGAGAACCCTCGCTTTGATAAGATCAAGCGTTCAATCTCCAAGCAGTCAGTTGGAGTGAGACCAGATTCGGATGTTCGAACGGACCTTGAACAAGAAGGTCCCGTCTCAAAGGTAGCTTCCATGGTGGAGCCGATGACATATTCACCAGGTCTGCATACCAAGTCCTACGTGGCCACGCAGGAGCTATCAAGATCACCGATGCCCTCTCCTGATTGATCCTGGCTACCAGCCTGGGGATGAGAGGAAACGGCGGGAATACATAAGCTAGTTTGAAGGTCCAAGGTGCTACTAGTGCATCTACTAGAGTCGCCTTGGGATCCCTGGATCTGGACCCGTAGCAAGGAACCTTGAAGTTCTGACGAGAGGCCATCAGATCCATGTCTGGAATGCCCCACAACTGAGTAATTTGGGCAAAGATTTCCGGATGGAGTTCCCACTCCCCCGGATGAAATGTCTGACGACTCAGAAAATCCGCTTCCCAATTTTCCACTCCTGGGATGTGGATTGCAGACAAGTGGCAGGAGTGAGTCTCCGCCCATTGAATGATTTTGGTCACTTCTTCCATCGCCAGGGAACTCCTTGTTCCCCCCTGATGGTTGATGTACGCAACAGTCGTCATGTTGTCTGATTGAAACCGTATGAATTTGGCCTTTGCTAGCTGAGGCCAAGCCTTGAGAGCATTGAATATCGCTCTCAGTTCCAGAATATTTATCGGGAGAAGAGATTCTTCCCGAGACCAAAGACCCTGAGCTTTCAGGGGTCCCCAGACCGCGCCCCAGCCCACCAGACTGGCGTCGGTCGTGACAATGACCCACTCTGGTCTGCGGAAGCTCATCCCCTGTGACAGGTTGTCCAGGGACAGCCACCAACGGAGTGAATCTCTGGTCCTCTGATCTACTTGTATCGTCGGAGACAAGTCTGTATAATCCCCATTCCACTGACTGAGCATGCACAGTTGTAATGGTCTTAGATGAATTCACGCAAAAGGAACTATGTCCATTGCCGCTACCATCAAACCTATTACTTCCATGCACTGCGCTATGGAAGGAAGAGGAACAGAATGAAGTATTTGACAAGAGTTTAGAAGTTTTGATTTTCTGGCCTCTGTCAGAAAAATCCTCATTTCTAAGGAGTCTATTATTGTTCCCAAGAAGGGAACCCTTGTTGACGGAGATAGAGAACTTTTTTCTACGTTCACTTTCCACCCGTGAGATCTGAGAAAGGCCAGGACAATGTCCGTGTGAGCCTTTGCTTGTGGAAGGGACGACGCTTGAATCAGAATGTCGTCCAAGTAAGGTACTACAGCAATGCCCCTTGGTCTTAGCACCGCTAGAAGGGACCCTAGCACCTTTGTGAAAATTCTTGGAGCAGTGGCTAATCCGAACGGAAGTGCCACAAACTGGTAATGCTTGTCCAGAAATGCGAACCTTAGGAACCGATGATGTTCCTTGTGGATAGGAATATGTAGATACGCATCCTTTAAATCCACCGTGGTCATGAATTGACCTTCCTGGATGGAAGGAAGAATTGTTCGAATGGTTTCCATTTTGAACGATGGAACCTTGAGAAACTTGTTTAGGATCTTGAGATCTAAGATTGGTCTGAATGTTCCCTCTTTTTTGGGAACTACGAACAGATTGGAGTAGAACCCCATCCCTTGTTCTCCTAATGGAACAGGATGAATCACTCCCATTTTTAACAGGTCTTCTACACAATGTAAGAATGCCTGTTTTTTTATGTGGTCTGAAGACAATTGAGACCTGTGGAACCTCCCCCTCGGGGGAAGCCCCTTGAATTCCAGAAGATAACCTTGGGAGACTATTTCTAGCGCCCAAGGATCCAGAACATCTCTTGCCCAAGCCTGAGCGAAGAGAGAGAGTCTGCCCCCCACCAGATCCGGTCCCGGATCGGGGGCCAACATCTCATGCTGTCTTGGTAGCAGTGGCAGGTTTCTTGGCCTGCTTACCTTTGTTCCAGCCTTGCATTGGCCTCCAGGCTGGCTTGGCTTGAGAAGTATTACCCTCTTGCTTAGAGGACGTAGCACTTGGGGCTGGTCCGTTTCTGCGAAAGGGACGAAAATTAGGTTTATTTTTGGCCTTGAAAGACCTATCCTGAGGAAGGGCGTGGCCCTTGCCCCCAGTGATATCAGAAATAATCTCTTTCAAGTCAGGGCCAAACAGCGTTTTCCCCTTGAAAGGAATGTTAAGCAATTTGTTCTTGGAAGACGCATCCGCTGACCAAGATTTTAGCCAAAGCGCTCTGCGCGCCACAATAGCAAACCCAGAATTTTTCGCCGCTAATCTAGCCAATTGCAAAGTGGCGTCTAGGGTGAAAGAGTTAGCCAATTTGAGAGCATGAATTCTGTCCAAAATCTCCTCATAAGAAGAATCTTTATTGAGCGCCTTTTCTAGTTCATCGAACCAGAAACACGCTGCTGTAGTGACAGGAACAATGCATGAAATTGGTTGTAGAAGGTAACCTTGCTGAACAAACATCTTTTTAAGCAAACCCTCTAATTTTTTATCCATAGGATCTTTGAAAGCACAACTATCTTCTATGGGTATAGTGGTGCGTTTGTTTAGAGTAGAAACCGCCCCCTCGACCTTGGGGACTGTCTGCCATAAGTCCTTTCTGGGGTCGACCATAGGAAACAATTTCTTAAATATAGGGGGAGGGACGAAAGGTATGCCGGGCCTTTCCCATTCTTTGTTTACAATGTCCGCCACCCGCTTGGGTATAGGAAAAGCTTCGGGGGGCCCCGGGACCTCTAGGAACTTGTCCATTTTACATAATTTCTCTGGAATGACCAAATTCTCACAATCATCCAGAGTAGATAACACCTCCTTAAGCAGGGCGCGGAGATGTTCCAATTTAAATTTGAATGTAATTACATCAGGTTCAGCTTGTTGAGAAATTTTCCCTGAATCTGAAATTACTCCCTCAGACAAAACCTCCCTGGCCCCCTCAGATTGGTGTAGGGGCACTTCAGAACCAATATCATCAGCGTCCTCATGCTCTTCAGTATTTTCTAAAACAGAGCAGTCGCGCTTTCGCTGATAAGTGGGCATTTTGGCTAAAATGTTTTTGATAGAATTATCCATTACAGCCGTTAATTGTTGCATAGTAAGGAGTATTGGCGCACTAGATGTACTAGGGGCCTCCTGTGTGGGCAAGACTGGTGTAGACGAAGTAGGGGATGATGCAGTACCATGCTTACTCCCCTCACTTGAGGAATCATCTTGGGCATCATTTTCTCTAAATTTTGTGTCACATAAATCACATCTATTTAAATGAGAAGGAACCATGGCTTCCCCACATACAGAACACAGTCTATCTGGTAGTTCAGACATGTTAAACAGGCATAAACTTGATAACAAAGTACAAAAAACGTTTTAAAATAAAACCGTTACTGTCACTTTAAATTTTAAACTGAACACACTTTATTACTGCAAATGTGAAAAAGTATGAAGGAATTGTTTAAAATTCACCAAAATTTCACCACAGTGTCTTAAAGCCTAAAAAGTATTGCACACCAAATTTGAAAGCTTTAACTCTTAAAATAACGGAACCGGAGCCGTTTTTATATTTAACCCCTTTACAGTCCCTGGTATCTGCTTTGCTGAGACCCAACCAAGCCCAAAGGGGAATACGATACCAAATGACGCCTTCAGAAAGTCTTTTCTATGTATCAGAGCTCCTCACACATGCATCTGCATGTCATGCTTCCCAAAAACAAGTGCGCAATAGAGGCGCGAAAATGAGGCTCTGCCTATGATTAGGGAAAGCCCCTAGAGAATAAGGTGTCCAATACAGTGCCTGCCGGTTATTTTACATAATTCCCAAGAATAAAATAATTCCTCAAAGCTATGAAGTATTAAAATATGCTTATATATTAATCGTTTTAGCCCAGAAAATGTCTACAGTCTTAAAAGCCCTTGTGAAGCCCTTTTTTTCTTATGTAATAAAAATGGCTTACCGGATCCCATAGGGAAAATGACAGCTTCCAGCATTACATCGTCTTGTTAGAAATGTGTCATACCTCAAGCAGCAAAAGTCTGCTCACTGTTTCCCCCAACTGAAGTTAATTCCTCTCAACAGTCCTGTGTGGAAACAGCCATCGATTTTAGTAACGGTTGCTAAAATCATTTTCCTCTTACAAACAGAAATCTTCATCACCTTTCTGTTTCAGAGTAAATAGTACATACCAGCACTATTTTAAAATAACAAACTCTTGATTGAATAATAAAAACTACAGTTAAACACCAAAAAACTCTAAGCCATCTCCGTGGAGATGTTGCCTGTACAACGGCAAAGAGAATGACTGGGGAAGGCGGAGCCTAGGAGGGATCATGTGACCAGCTTTGCTGGGCTCTTTGCCATTTCCTGTTGGGGAAGAGAATATCCCACAAGTAAGGATGACGCCGTGGACCGGACACACCTATGTTGGAGAAACGGGGAAAGTCTGCCCCCCACTTAATCCGACTCCGGACCAAAGGCCGATCCATCATGCTGACTTAGACTCAGCTGAGGGTTTCTTAGATTGTTTCCCCTTGCTCCAGGACTGACTGGGTCTCCAAGAGGATTGTTCCTATTTGGAAGCAGAGGAGGAAGGCTTTTGACCTTTGAAATTACGAAAAGAACGAAAATGACTGACATCCCTTAAATCTGATATTCTTGTCTTGTGGTAGAAAAGATCCTTTTCCACCCGTAACATCAGATATTATTTCTGCCAGTCCAGGCCCAAACAAAGTCTTACCCCTGTAAGGAAGCGCCAAAAGCTTAGACTTGGAGGAAACATCAGCTGACCAAGACTTAAGCTACAAAGCCCTGCGAGCCAAGACAGAGAAACCAGACAGCTTGGCCCCCAATTTAATAACTTGCATATTAGCATCAGAAATAAAATAATTGGCTAGCTTAAGAGCCATAATCCTATTCTGAATTTCCTCCAACAAAGTCTCCTCAATATAGATTCAGATAAAGCATTGCACCAATAATATGCTGCACTTGTCACTGTGGCAATACAAACTGCAGGTTGCCATTGAAGACCCTGATGACCATACATCTTCTTCAAATATACCTTCAACTTATTATCCATCGCATCCTTAAAAGAGCAACTATCCTCTATAGGGATCGTAGTTCTCTTAGCCAGAGAAGAAACAGCCCCTTCTACTTTAGGCACTGTGTGCCAAGAATCCTTAATTGATTCAGCAATAGGAAACATCTTCTTAAAAACTGAAGACAGGGAAAACGGAATCCCTGGTTTTCCCATTCCTGCTCAATAATCTCGGTTACACGATCTGGAACAGGAAACACTTCCGTAGAGGAAGAGACATCATAGAATCTATTAAGCTTACTAGATTTCTTAGGCTTAATTACAACAGGAGAGTCAGAATCATCAAAAGTAGCCAAAACCTCTTTTAATAAAACATGGTGTTCAAGCTTAAACCTAAAGCTTTCTCCTTCCACCTCAGACAAAAGATTAACACTGTCAGAATCAGAAATTTCACCCTCAGAAGGAATTGAGATAACATCCTCCGTAGAATTATGAGGAGGATCAACTTGTATAGAAGCTGCTAAAACAAGAACTTTACAATCTATTAAGTGTTTAGTTTTCCTCTTGCGTTTTCCTAAAACAGGAAAGGCAAATAAAGCTGCAGATACCGCAGAAGATATCTGTGCAGCAAAATTTGCAGGCAAATATACCCCACCAGGAGGATGAGAGGAACCGCAAGGCACTGCATGTGACACCATAGAGGCTTGGGACGTTTGAGGAGAAGGCTGCGGCACTGCCTGAAGAGCATTATCCTGAGACACATTAGGCTCATAAGGCAATAATGTTTCTTTACATTGTAGCTAAACAAGTAGTACAAAATTGTAAAGGAGAAATAATTTGCGCCTCTAAACATAATAAACATTTATTAAAAACAATATCATCATTATCCATGTCCATAGCTAAGAAAAATCAGCCCCAGAAAATAAATTTGAATAAAGGACAACTGTCACTTTAAGAAAAACTAAAAAAGCAAAAACGGTTATAAAAAAAAACTGAGTTTGACAACCTCTACACCTCAGAAGTACTGAGGTGCCTACCGCAGTTCCAGGAGACTTGAAGAGGACACAGAGACTGACACACAACTGTATATACACTGAGACAGACTGCAGCAACAACACAGAAACGCCGATTCGTTCCATATAACTGAAACACAAGGATCACATGACCAGCACATCCGGCAAAGCGCAGACAAGATAAAAGGCACGCAATTTGAAAAAAAAAACATAGCAACAACCGTTACCACATAAACAAACATTTGCCAAAAATTAAAAATTTAGCAGCACCTGGTCCTAACGTGCAAATCCCAAATCACATAGTGCCTGCATACTGCCTATTGAATCCTATTCAAAGGATTACTGAATCACATGAATAAAAACTGCAGAAAAGAAATAATGAACCTTTAAAAGTGCAAAGTCTCCTATACCTAGAAGATAAAAAAGCACTTACCTGCAGTCTAGCTGTCCGGCAGGAAGACAGCTCACAAGATGTGAAAGGACACAAACTCCTTACAGAGACCTGTGGAAAAAAGAAAGAACAGAGTAACCAACTCTGGAACGCCAAGCTTCCAAGGGCAGCAATATGTTAGGAAACAAAGTAAGCACCACCTTACAACTTCCTAACGGCTTAAAAACGCCACCACTACTGCAGCAGAGATTGACATGGACTACAGCTATACCCATATCCTTGCTTGCAGGGAAAACTATCCCCATAAAGGATTTCATTTCTTCGGACACCAAACTTCACCTCCTCCATTGACAGAGGCAAAGAGAATGACTGGGGATTATGGGAAGGGGAGTGGTATTTAACAGCGTTGCTGTGGTGCTCTTTGCTGCCTCCTGTTGGACAGGAGAGATATTCCCACTAGTAAATGATGACGTTGTGGACTCACCATATCTTAGGAAAGAAAGATGTAAATCAAGATGTAAATCAGGTTGAATGAGCAGGGAACTACTAGGTCATCTATTAGATCCGCCTTATCCTGAGACCCTGAACAATTTCGGAACAGCTTGTGATTTAAGACCATGAGATCTATTACTGGCATGCCCCAACATCTCACTATTGGCTCAAAAACCTCCTGGTTCACAGATCACTGCACTGGGTAGAGGCATTGGTGACTGAGAAAGTCCTCAATTGCTCACACCCAGGTTGTGAATATTTGAGATCCTGCAATGATAACATACTTGCCAAATGGTGAATTATATAAACCACTGCTGATACATTGTCAAAGAAAGGATTCCAGTCTGAGGTTAGGCCAACTCTGAAGAGTTCTGAAGGTTGCATGGCGTCCCAGAATGTAACCTCACATCCCAAGGCTACCAAACTTCCAGTGCTGTAGGAGACCCCAACATTACAGACAGGTGTCTGTGGTAATTACTACAATGGCCGGAAAAAAGAAGTCCCTTAAACAAGGTATTGGTGACTGTGGCAAGAAGGATTTTACCCGGAAAGAGAAGCGATAATAGCTTGCATTTAGAGACTATGGGGTAGATTTATTAAAAGGTGAGCGGACATGATTTGCTGTAGCAAATTATGTCCACTCAACCTTGCTAAATGCCGACAGAATACGATGTCGGCATTTATCATTGCACAAGCATTTCTGGTGAAATGCTTGTTCAATGCCAGCCCCTGCTCACTGGCGGCTAATCGTCTGCTAGCAGGGGCCGTCAATTATCCCGATCGGATCGGGATGATTTCAGTCTGCCACTGCTGCTTCTTAAAGGGACAGTCTACACCAGAATTTTTATTGTTTTTAAAAGATAGATAATACCTTTATTACCCATTCCCTAGTTTTGCATAACCAACACAGTTCTATAAATACACTTTTTACCTCTGTGATTATCTTGTACCTAAGCCTCTGCAAACTGCCCCCTTATTTCAGTTCTTTTGACAGACATGCATTTTAGCCAATCAGTGCTGGCTCCTAGGAACTCCACATGCATGAGCACCGTGTTATCTATAAGACATACATGAACTAACACCCTCTAGTGGTAAAAAACTGTAAAACGCCCTGAGAGAAGAGGCGGCCTTCAAGTGCTTAAAAATAAGCATATGAACCTCCTAGGTTTAGCTTTCAACTAAGAATAACAAGAGAACAAAGCAAAATTGGTGATAAAAGTAAATTGGAAAATTGTTTAAAATTATATGCACTATCTGAATCATGAAAGTTTATTTTGGACTAGACTGTCCCTTTAACTTCCATTTAAGGCGGACCTGAAACGAAGGGGCTTGAAGCAGCATCTGCTGCTTAATAAATGGAGCCCCATGTCTGCAGACTTGAGCTATAAAACTTGTCTTGCCAAAACTGTGTTTCTTCACATTAATGTGATCAATTTCCATGGTTGACAAGCTTTTTGAGATTCTTAGGAGCTTCAAGCCATCCTCCAGAGTTAACTTCCCCAGAAATGAGCTCACCCCAGACCACAGTAGTTTACGCTACACAGACAACTGGCCTAAATATAAAGCTTGAAGGCTTTCATCTGTGAAAGCCTTCAGGCTTTCTGTACAAGTGATCCTTGAAAGATGTGCTATCTAGTCCGTCTAGCAAGTGTGGATAAAGATACATCCACCTTAGGAATAGATACCATACCTCTATATTTGAAGAAGGAAGAGAAAACATAGTTTTGAAGTTGGTGGATGGAATGAAAAGGAAAACATGGCTTATTCCATATCCTTAGATATTAGATAAGAAACTGAGTCAGGCACGAAAAAATGGGCCTGCCTTAAAAAAAAATCTGTATTTTTTTTATGTTGCATGTCTTTAGCAGGAGAATCGTCTACTTCCAAAGTAATCAAAACCTCCATAACAGATTCTGGAAAGGTAATGGTTACTAGGGATGTACATTCAGATCCTTCGTTAGGATCCAAATGCGGAAGAAGGCAGCCATTGGTGGCATTTGGCTATTTATGGAGCCGGATTCTTTCTTCCTTGTCACAAGAAGAAATCCGTCCATACGAAAGAGCCGAATGCCACAAGCGTCCATCTTCTTCCGCATTTGGATCTTAACAAAAGTTCTTAATGCACATTCCTAGTGCATAACAATTCCCTGGATAGCTCACACGAAGGCAAAAAAATGAAATTTATGCTTACCTGATAAATGTATTTCTTTACGGATATGGTGAGTCCACGACGTCCTCAATTACTGTTGGGAATATAACTCCTAGCCAGCAGGAGGAGGCAAAGAGCACCACAGCAAAGCTGTTAAGTATCACTTCCCTTCCCACAAACCCCAGTCATTCAACTGAAGGGGAATGGAAAAAATAATAATACAAAGGTGTTAAGGTGCCAGTAAAAAATAACTGTCTTATAAAAAGGGTGGGGTCGTGGACTCACCATATACGGAAAAAAATACATTTATCAGGTAAGCATAAATGTAGTTTTCTTTCCTAAGATATGGTGAGTCCACGACGTCCTCAATTACAGTTGTGAACCAATACCCAAGCTAGAGGACACGCATGACTAGGGAGGGAGAACAAGACAGGCTGACCTAAACAGAAGACACCACCTCTTGAAAAACCTTACTCCCAAAAGAAGCCTCACCCAAGACCAAAATAGCAATTTTGAAACATTTAGACTAAGCATGTAGAGAAGACCAAGTTGCAGCCTTGCAAATCTGGTTCACAGAAGCTTCCTTGAAGAAAACCCAAGAAGAGGAAACAACCCTCATGGAAAGAGCAGTAATTCTCCAGGGAGACTGCTAACTAACAGTCTCAAGCAAAATGAATTATACTTCTCAACTAAAAAGAACGAGAAGTAGTAGTAGCTTTCTGACCCGTACGTTTACTTGAGAAACAAACAAATAGGGCATAGGACTGCTGAAAAACCTTAGTCGCTTGAAGGAAGAATAGCAGAGCACGCACAACTTTCAGGTTATGCAACAAATATTCCTTATGAGAGAAGGAAAAATAATCTCCTGATTATATACCTACTTATGGAAGAAAAAAAACATTTTAGAACAACTAGAACCGCCTTATCAGAATGAAAATTCAAGAAAGGCGAATCAAATGCCAAACCGAGAGTTCCGAGACTCTCTGAGCAGAAGATATAGCAATAGGAAACAAAACCTTCCGAGATAATAGCCTAATATCTATGGAATGCAAGGGCACAAAATGAGCCTGCCGCAAAACCTTAAGAACAAGGTTAAGACTCCAAAAGGAGCAACAGAAACACAGGCCTGAAAACTAACTAGAGCCTGACAAAAAGATAACACAACTAGCACATCCGCTAGACACTTGTGTAACAAAAAAGAAAATGCAGAAATCTGACCTTTCAAAGAACTGACTAATAAATCATTCTCCAGACGCACCCGGAGAAAGGACAAAAAGTCTAAGAATCCTGACCCTACTTCCAAGAGCAGCGCTTGGATTCCCAATAAACGTAGTAACACTATACCCTATGGTAAAAGTTACCAGTAACAGGCTAGCGAGCCTTAAACATGGCCTCAATGACCGAGTCAGAAAAAACATTCAACGTTCAATCTTTAAGCATAAAGTTTCATAGAACAAAATTTTAAAGAAGGAATAGACCCTGAATTAGAAGGTCCATCCCCGGGAATAACCTCCAAGGTGAAAGAGCTGACATCTCCACTAGGTCTGCATACGAGGTTCTGCATTCATGCAGGAACTATTAAATTACCAATGCTCTCTCTTATTTGATACGAGCAAAGACTTGCGGAAGGAGAGCAAACTGAGGAACAAGTATGTCCGAAAATCCATCAGAGCAACCTGATGATCTCTTGACCTAAAACGAACCTTGGAAACTTGGCGTACCGCCATCTGATCCAACTCCAGCACCCCCCATTTGAGGTTTAACCTGGAGAACACTTCCGGGAAGAGCCCACTCCCCGGAAGAATTGTCTGACTGCTCCAGAAGTCCGCTCCCAGTATCCACTCCACGAATGTGAGTAGTGGATAGACAGCAATTGCGAGCGTGTGCCCACTGAACAGTCCACGCCATCATGGCTAAGGAACTCCAGTTTCCTCCCAGGTGGTTGATGTAAACCACTTAGATGAAATGTCCAACTAGAACCTAATAAACTGGGCTAATGAAAACTGAGGCCAAGCCAACAAAGCATTGTAGATCACTATCAACTCAAAAATGGTTATAGAAGAGCAGACACCTCACGAGTCCATAGTCCCCAACTCAACAAGCTGGCATCCATGGTCACCATTAATCAGGAGGTTGAAACCACCACAGGAGAGAATCTCTATTAACAGATCAAGATCTTTCTTCAAGACCAATTAACATGATCCTTGTTCCACTATCTGAGCATGCAAAAGCAGCATAACTCTCAGATGGAAACGAACAAAAGGATGATGTCCAATGAAAAGACCATCAGACCAATTACCTTCATACATAGAGCCACTAAAGGCTGAACAGAAGACTGCATATAGGGGCAAGAGGAAAAAAACTCAATTTTCTAATCTCTGACAGAGAACTTCAGAGATAAACTAATATGGTCCCTAAGAAAACTACCTCTGTAGCTGGAGCAAGGGAACTTATTCTCAGACTTATTTCCCATACGCAGGAAAGAAGAAAAACAACAAGATCTCTGAATGAGAATTTGCTTGTTGAAAAAAATGGCACCTGAACCAATATGTCCGGGAAGGGTGCCACAGCAATTCCCCAAAAACTAATCACTGCCAAAATAGCCCCCTCTGGAAGCCGTGGTGAGGCCAAAGGGAAGAGTCAGAAACAAAGTGTATAACAGAAAAGCAAATCTCAGGAACTGACTATACGCATCCTTCAGGTCTATGGTCATCACGAACTGACCCTCTTGGACCAAAGAAAGAATGGAACCAATGTTTTCCATTAGAAGGTACTCTGAGAAAAGTTGTTGAAACACTTTCGGTCTTGAATAGACAAAAAATTCCCTCTTTTTCGGGAACCAGGAAAAGGAATGAAGAGACTCCCAGACCCTGTCCCTAACAGGAACTGGAACTATTACTCCCAGATAAGATAGGTCCCAACATACACTTCAAAAATGTGTCACTTATCTGGCCTGCAGATAAATTTTAGAGGAAGAACCTGCCTCTTAAAGGAAAGGTATGAGTCTTGGGATACTATGACCAAGGCTTATCTGTCATCCCGTATCCATGTTTGAAGACAAACAGAGATTTAGTCCCCCATTATTCATCTTGTCTTGAGGTAGAAAATACCCTTTTCTTCAGAAATATTCCCGTCAGATCAGGACCAAACAAGGTCTTACCCTTGTAAAGAAGCGTCAAAAGCTTGGACTCAGAGAAAAGTCCACTGACCAAGAATAAAGACAACGCCCCGCGGGCTAACAAAGCGAAGCCAAAAATCTTGCTTAGCTACCATGCTATCTTAGGACTGGCATGGTAGCATCAGAATTAAAAGGATTAGCTAGTTTAAAAGCCTTAATTCTGTTCTGTATCTCCTCCAAAGGAGTCCCTACCAAAAAGAAATCCGACAAGGCGTCGCACCAATAAGATGCTGAACTTGTTACATGTAAGCCTCCAGCTTAGACCATGGATTCTCTTTAAAGATCACAGTACTCTTAGAGTAGAAGAAACCTCTATTTAATGGAGACAGTGACAGGAAACATAATTTTAAAGACAGGAGACAGGGAAAAAGTAATCCCTGACTTCTCCCATTCCTGTGAAAAATCTCCTAGCACGGTCTGGAACAAGAAAAACTATCAAAGAGGAATCCTAGTACTTATAAAGATTACTAGATTCTAAAGGACTGACAACGACAGGCATATCGAAGTCGCTCCAAGGTAGCCAAAACCTCCTTTAACAGTACACAAGGTAATAAGGCATACATCTGAAGGAGACCACTACAGCATCAGATGAAAGAAATATACTGTCCGAATCTGAGATTTCACCCTCAGAAGCTACCGACATATTCCTCTCATCAGACATAGGAGGAATGATAACCTGAGTAGCAGGAGATGGAACAGAAACCTTACTATCTAAATCAATTATGTTCCTTGCGATTTCCCTGTAACCAAGGAAAAGCAGATAATGCCACAGATACCGCAAAAGATATCTGTGCTGGAAACTCCGAAGGCAAATATACTCCTCAGGGAGACTTAAGGAACCGCAGGGCAGTGCATGTGACGCCATGGAGGCTTGAGACATTTAAAGAGAAAGCTTTGGCATTACCTGAACAGCATCAACCTGAGAGACACTGGGTTTAGCGTGCAACAATCTATCTCTACATGAGAAAGATCTAGCTAAGTAAGCATCACAGAATTGCATAAATAACAATTTGCACTACAATACATAACAAAAATATGTAACACAACATAGAGACTTCCATGTCCTAGGTCACAAAGATGAGAAAATAAAATTCTCTCATTTTAATAAGGAAATATGTAAGATTATGTAAAATCATTGCGCACTGTCACTTTAACGTCTCTGAGGCACTCTTGCTTACTTTCCTTAGACTAGCACTAAGCTAGGAAAAACAGATAACATATAATAAAGAATCACAATACCTCAGAGACTGATGTGTTAAAGGGTTGCAAGGAAAAAACCTTCCAGAATTATATAGAATAAACAGGTGGGTTGTGATTGGCTAAGATGGCCGATCCCCTTCATGCTGCACTACATTTCTCTCATCTTTTCAAGAAAAAAGCAGAAACACGGCAGCTCTCCTGCCAATCGCTAATTAAAACAAACAACCTTTAGAAACAGCAGATCCACCGCTCCGATTGCTAACCAAGTCGGAGGCCAATGCAGCGGAACAGGTCACATGACCCGCTGACAAAAGACTGCGCCATCATGCAGGCGCGTGTCTCCTTTTATGTTCCCATGTCCTTCCCGCCACAAAAAAACACAATTTATGCTTACCTGATAAATTTATTTCTCTTGTGGTGTATCCAGTCCACGGATCATCCATTACTTGTGGGATATTCTCATTCATAACAGGAAGTTGCAAGAGGACACCCACAGCAGAGCTGTAATATAGCTCCTCCCCTAACTGTCATAGCCAGTCATTCGACCGAAAACAAGCCGAGAAAGGAGGAACCATAGGGTGCAGTGGTTACTGTAGTTTAAATTTAAAAATTACCTGCCTTAAAATGACAGGGCGGGCCGTGGACTGGATACACCACAAGAGAAATAAATTTATCAGGTAAGCATAAATTGTGTTTTCTCTTGTAAGGTGTATCCAGTCCACGGATCATCCATTACTTGTGGGATACCAATACCAAAGCTAAAGTACACGGATGAAGGGAGGGACAAGGCAGGAACTTAAATGGAAGGAACCACTGCCCGTAAAACCTCTCTCCCAAATACAGCCTCTGAAGAAGCAAAAGTATCAAATTTGTAAAACTTTGAAAAAATATGAAGCGAAGACCAAGTCTTCGCCTTGCAAATCTGATCAAAAGAAGCCTCATTTTTAAAGGCCCAAGTGGAAGCCACAGCTCTAGTGGAATGAGCTGTAATCCTTTCAGGAGGCTGCTGTCCAGCAGTCTCATAGGCTAAGCGGATTAAGCTTCTTAGTCAAAAAGAAAAAGAGGTTGCCGAAGCCTTTTGACCTCTCCTCTGTCCAGAGTAGACAACAAACAAAGCAGATGTTTGACGAAAATCTTTAGTAGCTTGTAAGTAAAACTTTAAAGCACGGACCACGTCCAGATTGTGTAACACAAGGATGGAACAACAATCTCTTGATTGATATTCTTATTAGATACCACCTTATGTAAGAACCCAGGTTTGGTACGCAGGACTACCTTATCCGTATGAAAAATCAGATAAGGAGAATCACATTGTAAGGCAGATAGCTCAGACTCTACGAGCCGAGGAAATAGCTACCAAAAAAAGAACTTTCCAAGATAAAAGCTTGATCTATGGAATGAAGAGGTTCAAACGGAACTCCTTGAAGAACCTTAAGAACCAAGTTTAAGCTCCATGGTGGAGCAACAGGTTTAAACACAGGCTTGATTCTAACTAAAGCCTGACAAAATGCCTGAACGTCTGGAACATCTGCCAGACGCTTAATTAGCTGACAATCCTTTTTCCAAACCTTCTTGGAGAAAAGATAATATCCTAGAAATCCTGACCTTACTCCATGAGTAACCCTTGGATTCACACCAATAAAGATATCTACGCCATACCTTATGGTAAATTTTCCTGGTGACAGGCTTTCGTGCCTGTCTTAAGGTATCAATAACTGACTCGGAGAAGCCACGCTTTGATAAAATCAAGCGTTCAATCTCCAGGCAGTCAGTCTCAGAGAAATTAGATTTGGATGGTTGAAAGGACCCTGAAGTAGAAGGTCCTGTTTCAGAGGCAGAGACCATGGTGGAAAGGATGACATGTCCACTAAATCTGCATACCAGGTCCTGCGTGGCCACGTAGGTGCTATCAGAATCACCGATGCTCTCTCCTGCTTGATCTTGGCAATCAGTCGAGGGAGCAGAGGAAATGGTGGAAACACATAAGCCAGGTTGAAAGACCAGGGCGCTGCTAGAGCATCTATCAGTGTCGCCTTGGGATCCCTGGACCTGGATCCGTAACACGGAAGCTTGGCGTTCTGGCGAGACGCCATGAGATCCAGTTCTGGTTTGCCCCAACGATGAATCAGTTGTGCAAATACCTCCGGATGGAGTTCCCACTGTCCCGGATGAAAAGTCTGACGACTTAGAAAATCCGCCTCCCAGTGCTCTACACCTGGGATATGGATAGCTGATAGGTGGCAAGAGTGAATCTCTGCCCAGCGAATTATTTTTGAAACTTCTAACATCTCTAGGGAACTTCTCGTTCCCCCTTGATGGTTGATGTAAGCTACAGTCGTGATGTTGTCCGACTGAAATCTGATGTACCTCAGAGTTGCTAACTGAGGCCAAGCCTGAAGAGCCTTGAATATCGCTCTTAGTTCCAGAATATTTAATGGAAGGAGAGACTCCTCCTGAGTCCACGATCCCTGAGCCTTCAGGGAATTCCAGACTGCACCAAAACCTAGAAGGCTGGCATCTGTCGTAACCATTGTCCAATCTGGCCTGTGAAAGGTCATACCTTTGGACAGATGGACCCGAGATAGCCACCAGAGAAGAGAATCCCTGGTCTCTTGGTCCAGATTCAGTTGAGGGGACAAATCTGTGTAATCCCCGTTCCACTGACTGAGCATGCATAGTTGCAGCGGTCTGAGATGTAAGCGTGCAAACGGCACTATGTTCATTGCCGCTACCATTAAGCCAATTACTTCCATACACTGAACCACCGAAGGGCGCGGAATGGAATGAAGAACCCGGCAGGAATTTAGAAGCTTTGATAACCTGGACTCCGTCAGGTGAATTTTCATTTCTACAGAATCTATCAGAGTCCCTAGAAAGGAAACTCTTGTGAGTGGGGATAGAGAACTCTTTTCCTTGTTCACATTCCACCCATGCGACCACACAAAATGCCAGTACTACGTCCGTATGAGACTTGGCAATTTTGTGGAAGTTTGACGCCTGTATCAGGATGTCGTCTAAATAAGGGGCTACTGCTATGCCCCGCGGCCTTAGGACCGCCATAAGCGACCCTAGAACCTTTGTAAAGATTCTTGGGGCTGTAGCTAATCCCAAGGGAAGAGCTACAACTGGTAATGCCTGTCTTGAAAGGCAAACCTGAGAAACCGATGATGACCTTTGTGTATCGGAATGTGAAGATAAGCATCCTTTAGATCCACTGTAGTCATATATTGACCCTCCTGGATCAGTGGTAGGATGGTACGAATAGTTTCCATCTTGAACGACGGAACTTTGAGGAATTTGTTTAAGATCTTTAGATCCAAAATTGGTCTGAAGGTTCCCTCTTTTTTGGGAACCACAAACAGATTTGAGTAAAAACCCTGTCCCTGTTCCTCCTTTGGAACTGGATGGATCACTCCCATAACTAGGAGGTCTCGTACACAGTGTAAGAATGCCTCTCTCTTTATCTGGTGTGCAGATAATTGTGAAAGGTGAAATCTCCCTTTTGGGGGGGAAGCTTTGAAGTCCAGAAGATATCCCTGGGATATAATTTCCAACGCCCAGGGATCCTGAACATCTCTTGCCCACGCCTGGGCTAAAAGTGAAAGTCTGCCCACTACTAGATCCGTTCCCGGATAGGGGGCCGTTCCTTCATGCTGTCTTAGAGGCAGCAGCAGGCTTTTTTGCCTGCTTACCTTTTTTCCAGGTCAGGTTTGGTCTCCAGACCGTCTTGGATTGAGCAAAAGTTCCCTCTTGTTTAGCATTAGAGGAAGTTGATGCCGCACCTGCCTTGAAGTTTTGAAAGGCACGGAAATTAGACTGTTGACCTTTTCCTCCAGTGATATCAGCAATAATCTCCTTCAACCAGGCCCGAATAGGGTCTGCCCCTTGAAGGGAATGTTAAGTAGCTTAGATTTTGAAGTCACGTCAGCTGACCATGATCTAAGCCATAGCGCTCTGCGCGCCTGTATAGCAAAACCAGAATTCTTAGCCGTTAGTTTAGTCAAATGAACAATGGCATCAGAATAAAAGAATTGGCTAGCTTAAGTGCTCTAAGTTTGCCAAGTATGTCATCCAATGGAGTCGCTATCTGTAAAGCCTCTTCCAGAGACTCAAACCAGTACGCCGCAGCAGCAGTGACAGGGGCAATGCATGCAAGGGGCTATAGGATAAAACCTTGTTGAATAAATATTTTCTTAAGGTAACCTCTAATTTTTTATACATTGGATCTAAAAAAAAAAGCACAACTGTCCTCGACAGGGATAGTAGTACGCTTTACTAGAGTAAAAACTGCTCCCTCCACCTTAGGGACTGACTGCCATAAGTCCCGTGTGGTGGCGTCTATTGGAAACATTTTTCTAAAAATAGGAGGGGAAGAGAACGGCACACCTGGTCTATCCCATTCCTTATTAATAATTTCTGTAAACCTTTTAGGTATTTGGAAAAACGTCAGTACACACCAGCACTGCAAAGTATTTATCCAGTCTACACAATTTCTCTGGCACTGCAATGGTATCACAGTCATTCAGAGCAGCTAAATCCTCCCTAAGCAACACGCGGAGGTGTTCAAGCTTAAATTTAAATGTAGAAATATTAGAATCAGGTATCTTTCCTGAGTCATTAACATCACCCACTGACTGAAGCTCTCTTTCCTCAGCTTCTGCATATTGTGAGGCAGTATCAGACATGGTTCTTAAAGCGTCAGTATGCTCTGCATTTTGTCTCACCCCAGAGCTATCTCGCTTACCTTTAAATTCAGGTAGTCTGGCTAATACCGCTGACAGTGTATTATCCATGACTGCCGCCATGTCTTGTAAAGTAAACGCTATGGGCGCCCTAGATGTACTTGGCGCCATTTGAGCGCGAGTCCCTTAAGCGGGAGTCAAAGGGTCTGACACGTGGGGAAAGTTAGTCGGCATAACTTTCCCCTCGTCATATTCCTCTGGTGATAAATTTTTTAAAGACAGAAAATGATCTTTATTGCATAAAATGAAATCAGTACATTTGGTACACATTCTAAGAGGGGGTTCCACCATGGCTTTTAAACATAATAAACAAGGAGTTTCTTCTATGTCAGACATGTTTATACAGAATAGCAATGAGACTAGCAAGCTTGGAAAACACTTTAAATCAAGTTAACAAGCAAATATAAAAAATGGTACTGTGCCTTTAAGAGAAACAAATTTTGTCAGAATTTGAAAAACAGTGAAAAAATGCAGTAAATCAAACGAAATTTTTACAGTGTGTATAATAGGCTAACAGAGCATTGCACCAACTTGCAAATGGATGATTAAACGGATCAAAAAAACGAAATAGACATTTTTTTAACAGTCACAACCAACTGCCACAGCAAGCTGTGGCCCTACCTTCCCCAATAAACGACTTTGGAAAGCCTTTGGGCCCTTTAGAGATGTCCTATAGCATTCAGAGGGCCTTTGAGGGAAGCTGGATGTCACAGTTTGTAATTTTAACTGCACCAACTGTAACTTTTATACTACAACAGTGGAAATTGTTTCTAGTCAAAATTTAAGCCAGCCATGTGGAAAAAACTAGGCCCCAATAAAGTTTTATCACCAAAGCATATATAAAAACAATTAAACATGCCAGCAAACGTTTTATATTGCAATATCATAAGGGTATTACCCCTGGGAGTAAGCATGATACCAGTCGTTATTAAATCACTGTATTCAGGCTTAACTTACATTAATCCGGTATCAGCAGCATTTTCTAGTGTTTTCCATCTCTAGAAAAAATTATGACTGCACATACCTGATAGCAGAATAAACTGCACGCCATTCTCTCGCTGAAGTTACCTCATCTGTGTAATCCCCTCAGACATATGTGAGAATAGCAATGGATCTTAGTTACAACCTGCTAAGATCATAGAAACCTCAGGCAGATTCTTCTTCTATTTACTGCCTGAGATAAAATAGCACAACACCGGTACTATTTAAAAATAACAAACTTTTGATTGAAGAAAATAAACTAACTATATTTAACCACTCTCTCCTAGAACGACCTAGCTTGTTGAGAGTTGCAAGAGAATGACTGGCTATGACAGTTAGGGGAGGAGCTATATTACAGCTCTGCTGTGGGTGTCCTCTTGCAACTTCCTGTTATGAATGAGAATATCCCACAAGTAATGGATGATCCGTGGACTGGATACACCTTACAAGAGAAACTGACATGGCGGATGAAGTAGCCAAAGGTAGAATCGTTACATCTAGGGGAAAAGGCTGTTGCACTATCTATGGTGCAATAGGAAAAACATAGCCCAACTCAAAAATAAACCTCAACAGAAAAGCCTCAACTGCGGGTTACATAACATAAGAGAACCCTTACTGTATGAGACCAGTCTGCATGTAAACATACACTTAACTAATATGTAGCTTTGGTTTACATATGAATCATAGGCAAAACACTAACACATAAAGCATTTTTTGCTTAGCTGAACCCAATAAATAAGAGGTATATACTTTATTCCAATAAAAGTAAAAACCCATCTCCTTTATATAAGTGCCTGCTCCCTGCCTGACAAATAGCCTTACCAAGGATATATGTGTTCCATATAATGTTGCAGGAGAATCTATTAAGTGCGCAGTCTCCCACCTAGAAGACCAAAAGGCACTTACCTGTATCTAGCCGTCCGGCAGGAGGACAGCCTACCCGGTATGAGAGGATGCCACTCCTCACAGAGACCTGTAGAAAAAAGAAAGAACCGAGTAAACCTACTCTGGCTTTCTATACCCTGGGCAGCAAATATGTGAGGAAAACGCAGCAAGGCCCACCTTACAAGTCCCTCACTGCTTTAAAGCCACCACTACTCTACTGAAGAGATTAACGTGGACTACAGCTAGACCCAATCCTTGAAAAAGGGAAAGAACAGAGTAAACCTACTCTGGCTTTCTATACTAATTAAAATCTTACTTGAAGTGACAAAAATCCAATTTTCTTCAGACACAAAAACTTCACCACCTCCATGCACCAAGGCAAAGAGAATGACTGGGGTTTGTGGGAAGGGAAGTGATACTTAAACAGCTTTGCTGTGGTGCTCTTTGCCTCCTCCTGTGTCACGCCACGCCGCTCTAGTGGTTGCTAGGGGCGCAGCAACTCCTTCCCTGCTCGTTGTCAGGGGCTATGTTGGGTCCGGATGCGTGCGATGCTGACCTCCTTGCCGCACGCTCCTCTCTCTGATTCCGGTCCAGATTCCTGTGGAGCGAATCCTGCACCTATGTAAGTTGCTCAGAACGATCTATCACTGCCCAAGTATAGGTGTTACTTTGTGTGCTCCTGGGTGTGATAGATTATTATTCTCTGGATTGCCTTATTATTGTTGAACCCTGCCTGTCTGACTACTCTGCCTGTTAACCCTTAAATTGCTGGATTGATATACTGCTGCTGAACCCTGCCTGTTAACCCCTAAATTGCTGGATTGATATACTGCTGCTGAACTCTGCTTGTCTGACCACTCTGCTTGATTAACCCCTATTGTTTTGGATTGCCTCTCTGTTGCCAAAACCTGCCTGACCATTCTAGTGGTTTACCCTTGCCAAACCCTGCCTGCCTCACTATTCTATTGGTTTACCCTTGGACTGCTTTACCGTTGCCACACCCTGCCTATTCTAGTGGTTTACCTTAGGACTACTTTACCATTGCCAAACCCTGCCTGCCTGACCCTTCTTGTGGTTTACCCCTGAACTGCCTTTCTCTGATTCCCTGCCTGTTGCAGCTGAAGACTATCCTGCCTGTGGTGAGTGCCGCTTACCTCATCTTGCAAACTTTCTCTGCTCTGGGATATGCCCTATCATTCTGACTTGACGCCAGGATAAGAAGACTACTGGCTGAGTTCGGTCTAATTATGGAATATCCCACGATCATTACATCCTGCTGGCCAGGAGTGATATTCCCAACAGTAATTGAGGATATAGTGGACTCACCATATCTTAGGAAAGAAACATAATTTATGCTTACCAGATAAATTCCTTTCCTTCCGGATAGGGAGGGTCCACGCCTTCATTCCTTACTGTTGGGAAATACAACACCTGGCCACCAGGAGGAGGCAAAGACACCCCAGTCAAAGGCTTAAATATCCCTCCCACTTCCTCATTACCCCAGTCATTCTGCCAAGGAAACAAAGAAAAATAAGGGGAAACATTAGGGTATAAATGGTGCCAGAAGAATAAAATAAAATATAGCTGCAAGCAGCAATAGAGGTGGCCAGCACATTATTTTGGCAATGCCATATAAGTAGCTATGTCACAAAATAAAGCTATATAACAACTGTTTACAGTTTTAACATAAGCATTTGGAAAAAAAACACTTTTTGGAAATGTTTGCATTTTTTAAAATGGCTGCCACACCATATGACCTATACTTTCAACATGAACAAATGTAACTCTAGGTGACAATATATGGTTATACAGCAAATTTCACAGTTTTAACACAAGCGGTTGGAAAGAAAACACAGTTTCAAAATTTTTGCGTAAACCAATATGGCTGCCACAGCTTGTGACTAACTCCTTCAACATGAACAACTGTGACTCTAGGTAACAATATAAGACTGTACAGCAAATTTCACAGATCTTACATAAGCGGTTGCAGAGAAAATAGACTTTCAAAATTTTTGCGTAAACCAAGATGGCTGCCCGATCGTAAGATATACAGCCGCTATATTACGCACAATAGTGCTCACTATAGATGTCAATAAACATGGCAAAAATAAAGCATTTTTGTAAAATGGTTTTTGTTTAATTATGAATTTAAATATATCATTAAGCAATTTTGAACAATTCAAAATGGCTGCCAAACCACATGACATATCAACGTCTCTTGAACAAATCTGAATGTTAGTGATAAGATAACTCTATAAACAAAATTTCAAGTCTGTCCCATAAGCGGTTTCGGAGAAGAAGATTTTTTATAGTTTTTAAAAATGGCGCATACGAAACATAATGGCCACCAAGCTATGCAATGTATGGCTTTCAAATTGCACATACAAATGCTCACTATAGACCTCTACAATTTGCAGAAGTTTCATGAAAATTTGCAAATGTTTTATTTCACGAAGGCGACTGCGCATTGCGAATTTTAACTGCAATATTGTCTTTAAGGGTTATGACTATGTGTAATCATGTGTCTATTACACTGTAATATTGTTAAATATTGTTAAACTAATGTATAAAGTGCAAAATTACGCAATTAAATGGCGATAAAAAGGTTAATGTCTCACAGCAGCCATGTTGATTATTGAAAAATCGCAATTTTAACAATCTTGGTAGAGGACCTTGCAAGGAGCATACGTGCAAAATTGCGCTTTATTGCACTAAGCGGTTTAAGAGAAGAAGATGTTTAAAGATTTTCGCAAAATGCAAGATGGTTGCTACATCATGTGACCAAGTCATTTCTGTTGAGCAATGGAAAATCTAGGTCATAGCATCACTAAGCTCAGCAAGTTTCAAAGTTGCAACATAAGCAGTTCCAGAGCTTAAGATTATTAAGCAGTTCTCAAAATTTGTCGCAAAAAACAATATGGCTGTCTAACCTTATGACCTATGAGTTCAATATTGCATGAAATGTAGCATAGCAATAGGCTGTATCAGCATACCTGATTTCAAGAGTTTAGCATAAGTAATTTGTGTTTTGTGAGCAATTGACTCAAAAGAGGAAGTATTGAATTACAAATAATTACGATAAACATAAAACCGATATTGCTGCCGCATCATGTGACTGATTATCTCCTAATGAGCAATTATGAATCTAGGTAACAATATAAGACTGTACAGAAAATTTCACAGTTCTTACATAAGCGGTTGCAGAGAAAATAGACTTTCAAAATTTTCGCTTAAACCAAGATGGCTGCCCGATCCTAAGATATACAGCCTCCATATTACGCACAATAGTGCTCACTATAGATGTCAATAAACATAGCAAAAATAAAGCATTTTTGTAAAACGGTTTTTGTTTTATTATTAATTTAAATATATCGTTAAGCAATTTTGAACAATTCAAAATGGCTTCCAAACCACATGATGTATAAACTTCTCTTGAACAAATCTGAATATTAGTCATAAGATAACTCTATAAACAAAATTTCAAGTCTGTCCCATAAGCAGTTTCGGAGAAGATTTTTATAGTTTTTAAAAATGGCGCATACGAAACAAAATGGCCGCCAAGCTATGCAATGTATGGCTTTCAAATTGCACATACTAATGCTTACTATAGACCTCTACAATTTGCAGAAGTTTCATGAAAATTTGCAAATGTTTTATTTCACGAAGGCGATTGCGCAATGCGAATTTTAACTGCAATATTGTCTTTAAGGGTTATGACTATGTGTAATCATGTGTCTATTACACTGTAATATTGTTAAATATTGTAAAACTAATGTATAAAGTGCAAAATTACGCAATTAAATGGCGATAAAAAGGTTAATGTCTCACAGCAGCCATGTTGATTATGGAAAAATCGCAGTTTGAACAAACTTGGTAGAGGACCTTGCAAGGAACATATGTGAAAAAACATAATTTATGCTTACCTGATAAATTTATTTCTCTTGTAGTGTATCCAGTCCACGGATCATCCATTACTTATGGGATATTAACTCCTCCCCAACAGGAAGTGCAAGAGGATTCACCCAGCAGAGCTGCTATATAGCTCCTCCCCTAACTGCCATTACCAGTCATTCGACCGAAAACATGCAGAGAAAGGAAAACCATAGGGTACAGTGGTGACTAGTTTAATGGAAAAATTACCTGCCTTAAAGTGACAGGGCGGGCCGTGGACTGGATACACTACAAGAGAAATAAATTTATCAGGTAAGCATAAATTATGTTTTCTCTTGTTAAGTGTATCCAGTCCACGGATCATCCATTACTTATGGGATACCAATACCAAAGCTAAAGTACACGGATGACGGGAGGGACAGGCAGGCTCTTTATACAGAAGGAACCACTGCCTGAAGAACCTTTCTCCCAAAAACAGCCTCCGAAGAAGCAAAAGTGTCAAATTTGTAAAATTTGGAAAAAGTATGAAGAGAAGACCAAGTTGCAGCCTTGCAAATCTGTTCAACAGAAGCCTCATTCTTAAAGGCCCAAGTGGAAGCCACAGCTCTAGTAGAATGTGCTGTAATTCTTTCAGGAGGCTGCTGTCCAGCAGTCTCATAGGCTAACCGTATTATGCTACGAAGCCAAAAGGAGAGAGAGGTAGCCGAAGCTTTTTGACCTCTCCTCTGACCAGAATAAACGACAAACAGGGAAGACGTTTGTCAAAAATCCTTAGTTGCCTGTAGATAAAATTTCAGGGCACGGACTACATCTAGATTGTGTAGCAGACGTTCCTTTTTCGAAGAAGGATTAGGACACAAAGATGTAACCACAATCTCTTGATTGATATTCCTGTTAGTGACCACCTTAGGTAGGAACCCAGGTTTAGTACGCAGAACTACCTTGTCTGAATGAAAAATCAGATAAGGAGAATCACAATGTAAGGCAGATAACTCAGAGACTCTTCGAGCCGAGGAAATCGCCATTAAAAACAGAACTTTCCAAGATAACAACTTGATATCAATGGAATGAAGGGGTTCAAACGGAACCCCCTGTAAAACATTAAGAACTAAGTTCAAACTCCATGGTGGAGCAACAGTTTTAAACACAGGCTTGATCCTAGCTAAAGCCTGACAAAAAGCTTGAACGTCCGGAACTTCTGACAGACGTTTGTGTAAAAGAATGGACAGAGCTGAAATCTGTCCCTTTAAGGAACTAGCGGATAAACCCTTTTCTAAACCTTCTTGTAGAAAAGACAATATCCTCAGAATCCTAACCTTACTCCATGAGTAACTCTTGGATTCGCACCAATATAAGTATTTGCGCCATATCTTATGGTAAATCTTTCTGGTAACAGGCTTCCTAGCCTGTATTAAGGTATCAATAACTGACTCAGAAAAACCACGTTTTGATAAAATCAAGCGTTCAATTTCCAAGCAGTCAGCTTCAGAGAAATTAGATTTTGATGTTTGAAGGGACCCTGGATCAGAAGGTCCTGTTTCAGAGGTAGCGACCAAGGTGGACAGGATGACATGTCCACTAGATCTGCATACCAAGTCCTGCGTGGCCATGCAGGCGTTATTAGAATCACTGATGCTCTCTCCTGTTTGATTCTGGCAATCAATCGAGGAAGCATCGGGAAGGGTGGAAACACATAAGCCATCCCGAAGGTCCAAGGTGATGTCAAAGCATCTATCAGAACCGCTCCCGGATCCCTGGATCTGGACCCGTAACGAGGAAGCTTGGCGTTCTGTCGAGACGCCATGAGATCTATCTCTGGTTTGCCCCAACGTCGAAGTATTTGGGCAAAGACCTCCGGATGAAGTTCCCACTCCCCCGGATGAAAAGTCTGACGACTTAAGAAATCCGCCTCCCAGTTCTCCACTCCCAGGATGTGGATTGCTGACAGGTGGCAAGAGTGAGACTCTGCCCAGCGAATTATCTTTGATACTTCCATCATTGCTAGGGAGCTTCTTGTCCCTCCCTGATGGTTGATGTAAGCTACAGTCGTGATGTTGTCCGACTGAAACCTGATGAACCCCCGAGTTGTTAACTGGGGCCAAGCCAGAAGGGCATTGAGAACTGCTCTCAATTCCAGAATGTTTATTGGTAGGAGACTCTCCTCCTGATTCCATTGTCCCTGAGCCTTCAGAGAATTCCAGACAGCGCCCCAACCTAGTAGGCTGGCGTCTGTTGTTACAATTGTCCAGTCCGGCCTGCTGAATGGCATCCCCCTGGACAGATGTGGCCGAGAAAGCCACCATAGAAGAGAATTTCTGGTCTCTTGATCCAGATTCAGAGTAGGGGACAAGTCTGAGTAATCCCCATTCCACTGACTTAGCATGCACAATTGCAGCGGTCTGAGATGTAGACGTGCAAAGGGTACTATGTCCATTGCTGCTACCATTAAGCCGATCACCTCCATGCATTGAGCTACTGACGGGTGTTGAATGGAATGAAGGACACGGCATGCATTTTGAGCTTTGTTAACCTGTCTTCTGTCAGGTAAATCTTAATTTCTACAGAATCTATAAGAGTCCCCAAGAAGGGAACTCTTGTGAGTGGAAAGAGAGAACTCTTCTTTTCGTTCACCTTCCATCCATGCGACCTTAGAAATGCCAGTACTAACTCTGTATGAGACTTGGCAGTTTGAAAGCTTGAAGCTTGTATCAGAATGTCGTCTAGGTACGGAGCTACCGCAATTCCTCGCGGTCTTAGTACCGCCAGAAGAGCACCCAGAACCTTTGTGAAGATTCTCGGAGCCGTAGCCAATCCGAATGGAAGAGCTACAAACTGGTAATGCCTGTCTAGAAAGGCAAACCTTAGATACCGGTAATGATCTTTGTGAATCGGTATGTGAAGGTAAGCATCCTTTAAATCCACTGTGGTCATGTACTGACCCTTTTGGATCATGGGTAAAATTGTCCGAATAGTTTCCATTTTGAACGATGGAACTCTTAGGAATTTGTTTAGGATCTTTAAATCCAAGATTGGCCTGAAAGTTCCCTCTTTTTTGGGAACCACAAACAGATTTGAGTAAAACCCTTGTCCTTGTTCCGACCACGGAACCGGATGGATCACTCCCATTAATAAAAGATCTTGTACGCAGCGTAGAAACGCCTCTTTCTTTATTTGGTTTGTTGACAACCTTGACAGATGAAATCTCCCTCTTGGGGGAGAGAATTTGAAGTCTAGAAGGTATCCCTGAGATATGATCTCTAACGCCCAGGGATCCTGGACATCTCTTGCCCAAGCCTGGGCGAAGAGAGAAAGTCTGCCCCCCACTAGATCCGTTCCCGGATCGGGGGCCCTCGATTCATGCTGTCTTAGGGGCAGCAGCAGGTTTCCTGGCCTGCTTGCCCTTGTTCCAGGACTGGTTAGGTCTCCAGCCTTGTCTGTAGCGAGCAACAGCTCCTTCCTGTTTTGGTGCAGAGGAAGTTGATGCTGCTCCTGCTTTGAAATTACGAAAGGAACGAAAATTAGACTGTCTAGCCTTAGGTTTGGCTCTGTCTTGAGGCAGGGCATGGCCTTTACCTCCTTTAATGTCAGCGATAATTTCTTTCAACCCGGGCCCGAATAAGGTCTGCCCTTTGAAAGGTATATTAAGCAATTTAGATTTAGAAGTAACGTCAGCTGACCAGGATTTTAGCCACAGTGCTCTGCGTGCCTGAATGGCGAATCCGGAATTCTTAGCCGTAATTTTATTTAAATGTACTACGGCATCTGAAATAAATGATTTAGCTAACTTAAGGGCTTTAAGCTTGTGTGTAATCTCATCTAATGGAGCTGATTCAAGTGTCTCTTCCAGAGACTCAAACCAAAATGCTGCTGCAGCCGTGACAGGCGCAATGCATGCAAGAGGTTGCAATATAAAACCTTGTTGAACAAACATTTTCTTAAGGTAACCCTCTAACTTTTTATCCATTGGATCTGAAAAGGCACAGCTATCCTCCACCGGGATAGTGGTACGCTTAGCTAAAGTAGAAACTGCTCCCTCCACCTTAGGGACCGTTTGCCATAAGTCCCGTGTGGTGGCGTCTATTGGAAACATCTTTCTAAATATCGGAGGGGGTGAGAACAGCACACCGGGTCTATCCCACTCCTTAGTAACAATTTCAGTAAGTCTCTTAGGTATAGGAAAAACGTCAGTACTCGCCGGTACCGCAAAATATTTATCCAACCTACACATTTTCTCTGGTATTGCAACTGTGTTACAATCATTCAGAGCCGCTAACACCTCCCCTAGTAATACACGGAGGTTTTCCAGCTTAAATTTAAAATTTGAAATATCTGAATCCAGTTTGTTTGGATCAGAACCGTCACCCGCAGAATGAAGCTCTCCGTCCTCATGTTCTGCAAATTGTGACGCAGTGTCTGACATGGCCCTAATATTATCAGCGCACTCTGTTCTCACCCCAGAGTGATCACGCTTACCTCTTAGTTCTGGTAATTTAGCCAAAACTTCAGTCATAACAGTAGCCATATCCTGTAATGTGATTTGTAATGGCCGCCCAGATGTACTCGGCGCTACAATATCACGCACCTCCCGAGCGGGAGATGCAGGTACTGACACGTGAGGCGAGTTAGTCGGCATAACTCTCCCCTCGTTGTTTGGTGAAATATGTTCAATTTGTACAGATTGACTTTTATTTAAAGTAGCATCAATACAGTTAGTACATAAATTTCTATTGGGCTCCACTTTGGCTTTAGCACATATAGCACAGATATCTTCCTCTGAATCAGACATGTTTAACACACTAGCAAATAAACTAGCAACTTGGAAATACTTTTCAAGTAATTTACTATAATATGAAAACGTACTGTGCCTATAAGAAGCACAGAAAAAGTTATGACAGTTGAAAATTAATAAACTGAAAAGTTATAGCATCAAATCTTTGTAAAAAACACAATTTTAGCAAAGGATTGCTCCCATTAGCAAAGGATAACTAACCCTGATAGCAGAAAAAAAAAATACAGAAATAAACGTTTTTTTTTTTTTTTATCACAGTCAACTACAATCTCACAGCTCTGCTGTGAGTGATTACCTCCCTCAAAACAAGTTTTGAAGACCCCTGAGTTCTGTAGAGATGAACCGGATCATGCAGGGAAGACAATAAACTTCTGACTGAATTTTTTGATGCGTAGCAAAAGCACCAAAAAAGGTCCCTCCCCCTCACACATAACAGTGAGAGAGATCAGTAAACTGTCATAAATTAAATAAAACGACTGCCAAGTGGAAAAAAATAGTGCCCAAAACATTTTTTCACCCAGTACCTCAGAAAATTAAACGATTTTACATGCCAGCAAAAAACGTTTAACATTAATAAATTGAGTGTTATTAAAAAGCCTGTTGCTAGTCCCTGCAAATTAGGCTAAAGTTTTATGCATACAGTATAATTCCAGTGAAATGCCATTCCCCAGAATACTGAAGTGTAAAATATACATACATGACAGCCTGATACCAGTTGCTGCTACTGCATTTAAGGCTGAGTTTACATTATATCGGTATGGCAGAATTTTCTCATCAATTCCATTTTAATCCAGATTAATCTGCCCGCTGTCCCCTGATCTGAAGTTTACCTCTCCTCAGATGGCCGAGAAACAGCAATATGATCTTAACTACTCCGGCTAAAATCATAGAAAAACTCAGGTAGATTCTTCTTCAAATTCTACCAGAGAAGGAATAACACACTCCGGTGCTATTATAAAATAACAAACTTTTGATTGAAGGTATGAAACTAAGTATAATCACCACAGTCCTCTCACACATCCTATCTATTCGTTGGGTGCAAGAGAATGACTGGTAATGGCAGTTAGGGGAGGAGCTATATAGCAGCTCTGCTGGGTGAATCCTCTTGCACTTCCTGTTGGGGAGGAGTTAATATCCCATAAGTAATGGATGATCCGTGGACTGGATACACTTAACAAGAGAAATTGCGCATCATTGCACTAAGCGGTTTAGGAGAAGAAGATGTTTGAATATTTTCGCAAAATGCAAGATGGCTGCCACATCATGTGACCAAGGCACTTCTCTTGAGCAATAGCAATTTCAGTTCATAGTAGCACTAAGCACAGCGAGTTTCAAAGTTGTAACATAAGCAGTTCCAGAGCTAAAGATTTTTAAGCGTTTGTGGAAATTTGGCGCAAAAAGCAATATGGCTGCCAGAGCATGTGACCTATGAGTTCAATTTTGCATGAGATGTAGCACAGCAATAGGCTGTACCAGCATACCTGATTTTAAGAGCTTTGCAAAAACAGTTAAGCAGTTATGGGCAATTGAATATAAAGCTTGGCGGAATAAAAAGAATAATAATAATAATAATCCGAACAATAACAATAGGTTGTCCTGCAACTTTGTTGCTGGCCACCTAATAATAGGGGACTGCCCATAGACAAGAAAAAACGTGTGGGGGCCGTGGACTCTCCCTATCTGGAAGGAAAGGAATTTATCTGGTAAGCATAAATTATGCTTTCCTTTCTAAGATAGGGAGAGTCCACGGGTTCATTCCTTACTGTTGGGAAAACTATACCCAAGCTCTAGAGGACACTGAATGAATAACGGGAGGGAACAAAAAGGAAGAGGTGGACCTTATTCTGACAACACCACAGCCTGCAAAACTTTTCTCCCAAAAGCTGCTTCAGCCGAAGCAAAAACATCAAACTTGTAAAATTTTGAAGGTCAAAATCTGATCCATAGAGGCCTCGTTCTTAAGGGACATTAAACACTAACTAAATGCTAGATAAAATGATGTATTCAGAGAAAAGATTAGTCTGAGAATAACATGTAGATGTATTTTTTTAAGTTTCATTAGTTGTTTAAATATCGACAAAATAAGTGTAAAGGTTTAGTTTCTATAAAACAATGGGAGCTGCCATGTTGTAACTTAGGTTACCTTCTCTGCTGTGGCCAATTAGGAACAGTTATAAATAGGTCACTAGAGTGTGCAGCCAATGACTGTGTGGAATATAAGTGTTCTGCACTTCCATTTCTAACAGGAACTGAAAAGCTTACAGTTTTATAATGGAATTACTGGAACAGGGGAAAATAAAAAATAATGAAAGTATATTGCAGACTTCTTTTCATATATATATATATATAATTTATCATTTTATATTACTATCTCAAAGTGTCTAAAATCCCTTAAAAGGCCCAAGAGGAAGCCACTGCTCTAGTGGAATGACCCGCTGTCGCGTAAATGAAAGCTGAGCGGGTGACCGTCCTTAACCAAAAAGATAGGGAACTCGTAGTAGTAGCCTTCTGCCCCTTACGCTTCCCCGAATAGACAACAAACAAAGAGGAAGTTTGTCTATACTCCCTAGTAGCCTGAAGATAGAAATTCAAGGTGCGAACCACATCCAAATTGTGAAGTAAGCGTTCCTTCGATGAAGAAGGATTAGGACCCAAGGAAGGAACCACAATCTCCTGATTGATGTTGAGATCTGACACAACCTTAGGAAGAAAACCTAATTTAGTACGTAAAACTGCCTTATCTGCATGAAAAATCAGATAAGGGGGCTCACATTGCAAAGCAGAGATCTCGGAAACTCTACGCGCAGAGGCAATAGCCAATAAAAAGAGAACCTTCCAAGATAACAATTTAATGTCAACGGAATGCAGGGCGTCAAACAGAACCTGTTGCAAAACCAGAACAACAAGATTTAGGCTCCAAGGAGGAGCCCCAGATCTAAACACAGGTCTGATCCTAATCAGAGCCTTAACAAGGCTGCACGTCTGGAAGCTCAGCCAGTCTCTTGTGCAATAAAACCGACAGGGCCAAAATCTGTCCCCTCAGGGAACTAGCAGAAAGGCCCTTCTCCAGCCTATCCTGGAGAAAAACATAATTTATGTAAGAACTTACCTGATAAATTCATTTCTTTCATATTAGCAAGAGTCCATGAGCTAGTGACGTATGGGATATACATTCCTACCAGGAGGGGCAAAGTTTCCCAAACCTTAAAATGCCTATAAATACACCCCTCACCACACCCACAATTCAGTTTAACGAATAGCCAAGAAGTGGGGTGATAAGAAAGGAGCGAAAGCATCAAAAAAATAAGGAATTGGAATAATTGTGCTTTATACAAAAAAATCATAACCACCACAAAAAAGGGTGGGCCTCATGGACTCTTGCTAATATGAAAGAAATGAATTTATCAGGTAAGTTCTTACATAAATTATGTTTTCTTTCATGTAATTAGCAAGAGTCCATGAGCTAGTGACGTATGGGATAATAAATACCCAAGATGTGGAACTTCCACGCAAGAGTCACTAGAGAGGGAGGGATAAAAATAAAGACAGCCAATTCCGCTGAAAAATGAATCCACTAGCCAAATCAAAAAAGTTTGAAGTTTTATAATGAAAAAAACTGAAATTATAAGCAGAAGAATCAAACTGAGACAGCTGCCTGAAGTACCCATTCTACCAAACTGCTTCTAAAGAAGAAAAAACATCAAAATGGTAGAACACAGTAAAAGTATGCAAAGAAGACAAAGTCATTGCCTTGCAAATCTTATCAACAGAAGCTTAATTCTTTAAAAAGCCCAGGAAGTAGAAACTTACCTAGTAGAATGAGCCGTAATCCTCCGAGGCGGGAATCCACCCGACTCCAAATAAGCATGATGAATCAAAGTTTAAGCAAGATGCCAAATAAATGGCAGAAGCTTTTTGACCTTCCTAAAACCAGAAAAGATAAAAAATAGACTAGAAGTCTATCTGAAATCTGAATAGCTTCAACATAGAAAGTAAGAATCTCACCAAAGAAGTCTTAGGAAAAGAATAATTCCTCCCTAATGTTTGTTAGAATTTACAACTTTAGGTAAGAATTGAAATGAGGACAGCAAAAACCACCTTTTCCTGATGAAAAAAATCAGAAAAAAAGAGATTCACAAGAAAGAACAGATAATTCAAAAGCTGTTCTAGCTGAAGAGATGTCCAAAAAGAACAATACTTTCCATGAAAGTAATGTCCAGAGCAAGCATATGCTCAAATAGAAGAGCCTGAAAAACCTTCAGAACCCAAATAAGACTCCAAGGAGGAGAAATTGGCTTAATGACAGGTTTGATACGAATCAAAACCTGAAAAAAATGATGAATATCAGGAAGTAACACTGCCTTATCCTGATGAAAAATCAGAAAAAGATATTCACAAAAAAGAGCAGATAACTTAAAAATTCTTCTATCAGAAGAAATAACCAAAAGGAACAATACTTTCCAAGAAAGTAATTTAATGTTCATAAAAAGCATAGTTTCAAAACGGAGGAGCCTGTAAAGCCCTCAGCACCAAATTGAGACTCCAAAGAGGAGAGATTGAATTAATGACAGGCTTGATACGGACCAAAGCCTGAACAAAACAATGAATATCAGGATGATTAGCAATCTTTCTGTGAAAAAAGAACAGAAAGAGTAGATATTTGTCCTAACAAGAACTGTACACAAATCCATATCCAAACCAACCTGAAAAAATAATAAAATTCTATGAATTTTAAAAGAATGCCAAGAAAAGTAGGTTTTCCAGACTCAATAATAAATCTTTCTAGAGACAGATTTACGAGCCTGAAACCAAGTGTTCAATCTCCATCCCTTCAAATTGAATGATTTGAGATCCTGATGGAAAAAATGGGCCTTGAGAAAGAAGATCTGGTTTAAACGGAAGTGTTCAAGATCGGCAACTGGCCATCCGAATGAAATCCGCATACCAAAACCTGAGAGGCCATGCTGGAGCCACCAGCATAACAAACAAATACTCCATAAGAATTTTGGAAATCACTTTGGAAGAATAACTAGAGGCGGAAAGAAATAGGCAAAAAGATAATTTTCAAAGAAATGTCAATGCATACACTACTTCCGCCTGAGGATCCCCGGACCTGAATAGGCCCCTGGGAAGTTCTTTATTCAGATGAGATGCCAACAAATCTATTTCTAGAAATGCTCACATCTGAAAAATTGAAAAAAACATATCTGGGTATGAGAGACCGCTTCCCAAATATCTATACCTGGGAAAAAAAACAAAGAATGTAGATAGGAGCTGGATTTAGCCTAAGCTAATATCCGAGACACTTCTGTCACAGCCTAAGGACTGATAGTCCTACCCTGATGATTAACATTCACCATAGTTGTGATATTGTCTGAAAAACAATAAACGTCTCTTCCTCAAAAGAAACTAACTGAAAAACTCTGAGAAAACACGGAGTTCTAAAGTATCAAATGGTAATCTCACCTCCTGAGATTTCCAAACCCCTTGTGCTGACAGAGATCCTCAGACAGCCTCCCAACCAAAAAGACTCACATCTGTAGAGATCATGGTCCAGGTTGAAAGAAACGAAGAGACCTGTAGAACTAAATGATGGTGATCTTAACCACCAAATCAAGAGAGATAAATATTAGGATTTGAAGATTTAAAATGCGAAATCCTAGAATCCCTGCACCATAATTCAGCATAAAAGACTGGAAAGGTTATTTCTATTGAAAATGAGCAAAGGGAATTAAATCCAATGCTGTGGCCATAAGACCTAAAACTTCTATGCATATATAGCAACTGAAGGAAATAATAGAGACTAAAGGTACCGACAGACGGAACCCAATAAAATTGTCCCTTGTCTGATAGAGACAAAGACAGTGACACAAAGTATCTGGAAACCCCCAAAAGAGGTGACCCTTGTGAGAGGAATCAAGAGCTTTTGAAAGAAAGATCCTCTAACTATGTCCTGAAGAACAAAGTGAATCATATGAGATTCCGCATCCTCAGAAAATAATCTGAATGAATACAGAAAAAATATGCATTTATTGTATCTAAAGAAAACAAATAATGCTATCACTGACCAAAAAAAGGCAGAATAGTTTGAATAAAAACTCCAAAACTCAGTTCCTAAAAATGGAACTGGAAGAAATACCCCAGAAAATTCCAGGTCTGAGCAGCGCTTGAACCCCACGGGTCACTAGCCATGCTTCAACAGTACCCAAAATAAATAGGACCGAAACACACTTAAAGAAAATGTTAGCCTTACTGGAATAAAATCAAAGAAATTTGGACCTGAATAGAACCAAATAAATTTCAAAAAAGTCTTAACCTGCCCCTTGCCAGCCAAGCTGGAATACAGCACATACATCGCAATTTAAGGGAGCTGATTTTGAACGGAAAAAATTTCCAATTAAAAACATGTTACTTGGGAAAGAATTCAGGAATTCATTCCATAATAAGAACAACCAAACTAATGTAAGCTTAAAGTTTTAGTCTTAGAACTCAATCTTGAAGCCCAGAGTAACAGTTAAGAATTGAATCCAATCATAAAACAAATAATTGATTATCTTAGAACAAAAGAAATATGGATTTTTAGAAATCACAAAATTCTTCTAGCTCAAACAGCTAAAGACATAGATTAAACCTCATTTGCGAAAATATTCAATAAAAACAGAATTTATATCTTACCTGATAAATTCCTTTCTCCTACGGTGTGTCCGGTCCACGGCTTCATCCTTACTTGTGGGAATATTCTCTTCCCTAACAGGAAATGGCAAAGAGGCACACAGCAAAAGCTGTCCATATAGCCCCTCCTCTGGCCCCGCCCCCCAGTCATTCGACCGACGGTTAGGAGAAAAAGGAGAAACTATAGGGTGCCGTGGTGACTGTAGTGTATAGAGATAAAAATATTTAAGCCTGACAAAAAGCCAGGGCGGGCCGTGGACCGGACACACCGTAGGAGAAAGGAATTTATCAGGTAAGATATAAATTCTGTTTTCTCCTACATAGGTGTGTCCGGTCCACGGCTTCATCCTTACTTGTGGGAACCAATACCAAAGCTTTAGGACACGGATGAAGGGAGGGAACAAGTCAGGCGGCCTAAACGGAAAGGCACCACGGCTTGCAAAACCTTTCTCCCAAAAACAGCCTCCGAAGAAGCAAAAGTATCGAATTTGTAAAATTTTGTAAAAGTATGCAGTGAAGACCAAGTCGCTGCCTTACAAATCTGATCAACAGAAGCCTCGTTCTTGAAGGCCCATGTGGAAGCCACAGCCCTAGTAGAGTGAGCTGTGATTTGTTCAGGAGGCTGCCGTCCGGCAGTCTCATAAGTCAAACGGATGATGCTTTTCAGCCAAAAGGAAAGAGAGGTAGCAGTAGCTTTCTGCCCTCTCCTTTTATCAGAATAAACGACAAACAAGGATGAAGTTTGTCTGAAATCCTTAGTTGCCTCTAAGTAGAATTTTAGAGCACGGACCACATCTAGGTTGTGTAACAAACGTTCCTTCTTTGAAACTGGATTCGGACACAGGGAAGGAACAACTATTTCCTGGTTAATATTCCTGTTGGAAACCACCTTTGGAAGAAAACCAGGTTTGGTACGTAAAACTACCTTATCTGAATGGAAAACCAGATAGGGAGTAGAACACTGCAGAGCAGATAATTCATAAACTCTTCTAGCAGAAGAAATAGCAACCAAAAATACAACTTTCCAAGATAGTAACTTAATATCTATGGAATGTAAGGGTTCAAATGGAACCCCTTGAAGAACCGAAAGAACTAAGTTTAGACTCCATGGAGGAGTCATAGGTCTGTAGACAGGCTTGATTCTAACTAATGCCTGTACAAACGCCTGTACATCTGGCACGGCTGCCAGTCGTTTGTGTAACAAAACAGACAGAGCAGATATCTGTCCTTTTAAAGAACTAGCTGACAAACCTTTATCCAAACCCTCTTGGAGAAAGGAAAGTATTCTAGGGATTTTGATTTTACTCCAAGAAAAACCTTTGGAATTGCACCAACAGATATATTTTTGCCATATCTTATGGTAAATTTTCCTAGTCACTGGTTTTCTGGCTTGAACCAGAGTGTCTATAACCGAATCAGAAAACCCACGCTTAGATAGAATCAAGCGTTCAATTTCCAAGCAGTCAGTTGGAGAGAGACTAGATTTGGATGTCTGAATGGACCTTGAAATAGAAGTTCCTGCCTCAAAGGTAGCTTCCATGGTGGAACCAATGACATATTCACCAGATCTGCATACCAAGTCCTGCGTGGCCACGCAGGAGCTATTAGAATCACTGAGGCCTTCTCCTGTTTGATCCTGGCTACAAGCCTGGGAAGGAGAGGGAACAGTGGAAACACATAAGCCAGATTGAACGACCAGGGCGCCACTAATGCATCCACCAGTGTCGCCTTGGGATCCCTGGATCTGGACCCGTATCGATGAACCTTGGAGTTCTGACGAGACTCCATCAGATCTATATCTGGATTGCCCCATAGTTGAGTTAACTGGGCAAAGACCTCTGGGTGAAATTCCCACTCCCCCGGATGGAAAGTCTGACGACTCAGATAATCCGCCTCCCAGTTGTCTACTCCTGGGATGTGAATTGCAGAAAGATGGCAGGAGTGATCCTCCGCCCATTTGATGATCTTAGAGACCTCTTCCATCGCTAAGGAACTCTTTGTTCCCCCCTGATGGTTGATGTATGCTACAGTCGTCATGTTGTCCGACTGAAATCTTATGAACCTGGCCTCCGCTAGTTGAGGCCAAGCTAGGAGCGCATTGAATATTGCTCTCAGTTCCAAAATGTTTATCGGGAGAAGAGACTCTTCCCGAGACCATAGACCCTGAGCTTTCCGAGAGTCCCAGACCGCACCCCAACCCAAGAGGCTGGTGTCGGTCGTGACAATGACCCACTCCGGTCTGCGGAAACTCATTCCTTGAGACAGGTGATCTTGAGTCAACCACCAGAGGTGATCTTGAGTCAACCTGGTCTTATACAAAAGGTATATAGATGACCTTCTAATCATCTGGAAGGGAAGTGAGGAAGATTTGAAACACACATTGGACGTAATGAACTTGAACCAGTCCAATCTCAGATTTACCAACTCCATCAGTAAAGACCATATTGTCTACGTAGATCTAGACATTAGAGTCGTCAATGGGAAGATTGAAACGTCCACCCACTTCAAGGAAGTGGACTCCAACAATTATGTCCACCATACAAGCTGCCACCACAAGAAATGGATATCGAATATCCCGAAAGGGCAATTATTAAGGATTAGGAAGAACTGTTCAAGTGAAGAAATGTGGGTTGAACAATCGAAAACACTGAAAACCAGATTCTTGGAAAGAGGATACAGTGAATCCCTCATAGACAAGACCATCACAGAAGTAAGTAACACAAAAAGAGACTCCCTCCTAACTTATAAAATGAAACCAGACAAAGGAAAATCTGAAGGTCTCAAAATTCCTTTTATCACCCAATATGGAGAAAGGAAAAAGACAATTGAGGATATAGTTAAGAGACATTGGCACTTACTCAAAGACGATGACATTCTGGGCGAACATCTAACAGAACGACCTAATTTCGTCTACAGGAAGGCCAACAATTTAAAATCAATTCTGGCTCCAAGCATACCCAAACAGAAGAAAGAAAAGAACTCTTCAGACATCTTGGGTAAAAAACTGTTTGGTTTTTACCCATGTTTCTTCTGCAAAGCATGCAAACATGGAAAGAAAACCAATATAATAAAGTCCAAAATTTCCAATGAAGTGTTCCACATCAAACAAACAATAAGATGTACTGATCAGAACATAGTCTATTTGGTCGAGTGTGGGTGTGGCCTGCAGTATGTAGGCCAGACCTCTAGGAAACTAAAAGACCGAATTCGAGAACATCTGTTGCAGATCAAATGGAAGAAGGTTGATTTACCGATTTACAAACACTTCAAAGAAGTACAGGGTGGAAGCGACAAAAGCTTCAAATATATGGGTATATGCAAAATAAACAAGGATTGGAGAGGAGGAGATATGGAACTGAAATTACTAAAAACAGAATCCAAATGGATTTTTAATTTAGACTGTATTTATCCAAAAGGTCTCAACGCAAATTTTGAGATTGTCCATCTGTTTTGAATAGTTCGGAGTAATTGATTTTTATCCCTAAAGTCACAACATTTCTAATTATCAACTTTAAGATGATCTATCTAATTCAAGTCATATTTATTTTAAGTTACTGTTATGAATAACCTCTTAGAACCACTTTTCTAACCATCTGGCTTGGTCGAGTTGACCTAAGCATTCTTTCGTTTTTAAAGCCCTTTGAGGAATACTATTTTAAGACAAATTAATGCATTTTATATATTTTATATTTTTATATTTTTTTATAATTTCGATTCCAGTAGTTCGATTTATTAGATTGTGTGTAAGAATAAGAGTTCAAATTATCGCTTTATGTATATGTAAGGAAAGTAGATGATTTTCCACCATGTATCTTGGGAAATCAATATTTTAGATTACTATAAAGTAGTACCTTTAAGGTGAACGAAGTGTATTACCATGAATATTGGATAATCTCCACAAATATAAATTGTAAAAGGGACTCATTTGGTGAACAAGAGACCTTATTCTGAAATTTGTTAAACTGATATAGATCTGTATTGATTAACAGAAGGTTCCTGTTGCTAAAATTGCATAAACAATCCTAATGTTAGGTCCTGGATATATTAGCCTCAACTAGATGAACAAAATTCAAAAATTACATCTAGTTATTATAACAGATGTCAATTGAAATATGTTAAAAATATATATACAACACCTAGTCTTTTTAGTAGGTTGTCCAATTGCCGACTATGTCCATTTTCAATATAATAAAGAAAAATCCGTTTACTAGACCGTTTAATGCCCATTACCGATCTTGCCCATTTCCAAAATGGCTCCGAGAAACAGGAAGCACTAAAACCGGAAGTGCTACAAGCACCAACTTCCGGTTCACTATCGGAAGTGCGTTTTTTTCGGCGGGGAACAATCCGACAACATCCGCCCAATTTGGCGCAATTTTCAACATACAAACGCCCATATAGAAGAGTATATAAGGTCAGTATTAATGTAGCCTCTATATGTCTTGAAAAAGGCCCGTTACGAGGGCCGAAACGCGTAGACGACACTTTATACCAAAGATTTGAGAGGCTCATTATATCCAGGACCAGGATTTGATCGGTAAGACTGTTTTCAATAGTCCATACCCTTGTAGCGCTGATTGTTTAGTGCGCTTTTTTCATCTTTTTCAGGTTTTCTATCTTAACAAAGGAGTAGGACTTTGGACTCCACCATACATTGAGGACTTTTTTTCATCAGACTTTATAAGGATTCACTTTTACCAATTGACTTTTTAAGGACATTATCATTGTCAGTATTATCTTTTAAGAGTTGTGGAAACACATCTTCAAGAGTTGTGGATTAGTTTTGGCCAAACTAGACATAAACTCTCTGTTTTTTATGTTGTTTATATTAATAATATAGCTTGTGCTATTTGTTTCATTGGTTTATTGTTATTAAGATATTAAAGTTAGACATATTACCGGACCACTGAGTCCATCATCCAGATTCAATTAGGCTAATTGAGATAATGGCTGGTACCAGTTTAGTTTAGACTCCCACGAGTAGGACCACACGTTAATTTTGTGTTTTTTGCATTTTTGGTTTTTGACCACACCCACTTGATCACCAGATTTGTATTCTATTTTGTGTTATATATTGTGATCCACAATATGGTTTATCTGTCAGCTTAGGGATTCCAATATATTTTATCTCATTTTTAATTTATCACGGCGTTATTATACGATTTATATTAATTATCACATTTTGCACTACTTGTATGAACTGTTGACATTTAAGTGGGTCTCGTACCACTATAATAGTGGTCTTATCACTTACTAACACTATTTGAATTATTATTATATCATCATTGGACACCAAGTTAATTTGTACACTTATTTGATAAATTCAATCAAGTACCAATTTGTTTCTCAATACACATTTATGTACCTATTAGAGGGTCTTTTAGAGGACCCACTCTTGGAAACACCGTACCATTAGTTATTGGTTACCCAGTTAAAATAACTGGATTAGATTTATTTTGTTATCCGCTGTATTTTAATTTGTTATTCGCTGTATTTTATTTTATGTATTTTTATATGAGTTTTGTGTTTTTGTGTACATTTTTATGAACTCTGGAGATCAGAATCATATTGTTTTTATATAATAAATATATTTGTTTAACATTTGAACAAATCCAATTTTATTAGAAACAATTGGAGATTATTCCCATTCCCTGTGGTATATCTAAGCCATTGGCGCTCCTATATATCCTGTCTCATTCAACCACCAGAGGAATCAGCCCTCCGGAATCATTTTCTGAGCCACAGGACCCTCTCACATGAAGCTGCATGCACTGCCTTTGAAATCAACTGCGCAACTGAGGCGCGAAAATGGGGCCTCCTCCCTCAGCATACTAGAGTGAAGGGGCCTTCCTGACTAGATTAGGCGTCTAAAACAAGCCAGATCTAATAAAAAACGTTCCCAAGTGTATGTGAGATTATAAAACATCCCAAATGCCATTAAAATGTAATAAACACCAATCGATTTGGCCCACAATAGTGTCTACCAGCATAAGAAACTATAAAAGTAAGCCTGTAATTCTGTTGCTGAGTCTTAAGAAAAAAATGGCTTACCGTTTTCCCTGAGGGGAAAAATGACAGTCTTCTAGCAATAGCCTGTGTTGTTAGAAAGGAGACTAGTCATACCTGAAGCAGATGAGTCTGCAAACTGTTACCCTCAACTGAAGTTCTCTGGTTTCAACAGTCCTGCGTGGTAACAGCAATGGATTTTAGTTACTTGTGCTAAAATCATAGCCCTCTTTAACAGAAATCTTCATCACTTTTCTGTTGCAGAGTAAATAGTACAAGCCGGCACTATTTTAAAATAAACTCTTGATAGAAGAAATAAAAATTACAACTAAACACCACAAACTCTTTACCATCCCCGTGGAGATGCTACTTGTTCAGAGCGGCAAAGAGAATGACTGGGGGTGGGGCCAGAGGAGGGGCTATATGGACAGCTTTTGCTGTGTGCCTCTTTGCCATTTCCTGTTAGGGAAGAGAATATTCCCACAAGTAAGGATGAAGCCGTGGACCGGACACACCTATGTAGGAGAAAAGAAGACACAAATGAAATTATTAGCATGATAGTCCAGTTAAAGGACCAGACAATACAGTGGACTTGCATAATCAATAAATGCAAAACAACAAGACAAATGCAACAGCACCCAGTCTAGTAAATTTTGTCCCTTTAACAATGCTAAAATAAATCATAATCTGATACTTGAACTTAAAGTAAACAGAAAAAATGAAGCAATTGCAACATCCAAATAAATCATAGGTCCAAGAAAAGTACCTGAAACTAAATAATTTTCCATAAATAAGATACAACCATCTAAAGGAAAAAATACTATTTTGCTATAGAAACAATAGCATAATTAGTAGGAGTAGAGATAGCCCCAATAAATTGGAGAACCCTCCAAATTGAATTAAACTGCCGGCAAAGAGTATAGTTTAAAACCTTTGAAGAAGAAATAAAAGAAAATTCTCAGCCTATTCCATTCCCTAGTATAAGGAATTGGAAAAAAACCTCTGAAAACACAGAAGAATAAATAAGCAGAAATAGTGTTAGCTAGTCTAGAAAAAGAACTAGTTACCTTAATGTAAAATAATCAACACCTTTTCAACAAAGAACAAATGTACTTTAATAAAAAAGTAGATTTGTTAGTGTCAATATCTGATGAAGAAAATTCTGAACGAGAAAAAACATCATCAGAGAAGGATAAATCAGTATGTTGTTGGTCATTTGAAACTTCAATAATTAAAAAAGAAGTTGAAAAAGACCTAAAATTTTTTATTAGAAGGCACAAAGTCAGACAAAGCCTTAAAAATAGAATAAGAAAAATATTTCTTAAAAATCTTCTAAATATTTCTTGTACATAAGATGTAAAAAGAATGGCAATATATAAAGCATAAATACTAATGGATTCTGCATGTAAAAGTTTATCATGATAACCTATTACAAACCAAAGCTAAAGATAAACATTCATAACATTTAAAATAAATTAACTTAGCTTTGGTAGGACTGAACTCAGTCAAGCGTTTTTCCAGAAGTAGCTTCTGATCCAGGGTCAATCTGAGACATCTTGCAATATGTAATAGAGAAAACAACATATAAAGCAAAATCTATCAAATTCCTTAAATGACAGTTTCAGGAATGGGAAAAAAAATGCCAATGAACAAGCTTCTAGCAACCAGAAGCAAATAAACAATGAGACTTATATAATGTGGAGACAATAATGACGCCCATATTTTTTAGCGCCAAAAAAAGACACCCACATCCGGTGTCTTTTTTGAATGACGCCACATCCGGCGACGCCAACATTTTTGGCGCAAAACGTCAAAAAAATGACGCAAACACAAACAACTTCCGGCGACAAGTACGACACCGGAAATGACAAAGAATTTTTTTTGCGCCAAAAAAATCCGCGCCAAGAATGACGCAATAAAATGAAGCATTTTCAGCCCCCGCGAGCCTAACAGCCCACAGGAAAAAGACAAATTTAAGGTAAGAAAAAATTTATTATTCAAATGCATTATCCCAAATAATGAAACTGACTGTCTGAAATAAGGAATATTGAACATCCTGAATCAAGGCAAATAAATGTTTAAACACATATATTTAGAACTTTATAAAAAAGTGCCCAACCATAGCTTAGAGTGTCACAGAAAATAAGACTTACTTACCCCAGGACACTCATCTACATGTAGTAGAAAGCCAAACCAGTACTGAAACGAGAATCAGTAGAGGTAATGGTATATATAAGAGTATATCGTCGATCTGAAAAGGGAGGTAAGAGATGAATCTCTACGACCGATAACAGAGAACCTATGAAATAGATCCCGTAGAAGGAGATCATTGAATTCAAATAGGCAATACTCTCTTCACATCCCTCTGACATTCACTGCACTCTGAGAGGAAAACCGGGCTCCAGCCTGCTGCGAAGCGCATATCAACGTAGAATCTAGCACAAACTTACTTCACCACCTCCATGGGAGGCAAAGTTTGTAAAACTGAATTGTGGGTGTGGTGAGGGGTGTATTTATAGGCATTTTAAGGTTTGGGAAATTTCGCCCCTCCTGGTAGGAATGTATATCCCATACGTCACTAGCTCATGGACTCTTGCTAATTACATGAAAGAAAGATAAGATCCTGGCAACCTTGATTCTGTGCCAGGAAAAACCTCGCTCTTCACACCAGAATAAGTAGGTCCTCCATACCTTATGGTAGATACACCGAGTAACTAGTTTACTAGCTTGAATAAGAGCATCAATGACACTCTGAGAAATTTCTCTTGGCTAAGACTAAACGTTTAATCTCCACGCAGGCAGCCTCAGAGAATCTAGATTTTTTTTTTTTAAATAAATTTTATTGAGATGAAGTAACATACAATTACTATAAAACATTTCTCCAACTTATCACAACAAAATACACAGATAATATGTAATAGCATAAATATTGTAGAATAGGGCATCCTTTAAATTTTGTTATAGAACAATGTAAGAAACTAGAGAGAAGGATTGTCTCAAAGTGGATAGGTCTAGATGGAAGGAATAAGTCAGTTTTGTGAGATCTCACTTTTATAAAGTAATAATGTTAACCCTTAAATGCCATCGTCTGGTTTATAAGAAAGAAATCCCCCTAGAAAACAAAATGGTCTCTCATGGACAGTGAGCTTTCAAATCAACTATTTAGGGATTGTGATAGGGTTCACTTAATATAAATGAAACCAATAAGGCCACTTGTATTTATATTGGGGTTGATAAGGAGAAATTAAAGACTGACTTGCTAATGCAATTTAGTGCCTTGAAAATATAGCATCCAGTGTCCATCCTTAACTAGGGATATATAGACTGCAAAAGATCATAGGAGAAGCAATAGTGTTTAAGCAATGCATACTTATATTTCAGTCCTAGTGGGACCTGTTGGAAGCTAACATAGCAGATCCCCTTAATTGAAGGGCCTGAATACCTTAACATCTTAGAGAGATTACCATATATGCATATCCCTAGGGGGGAAGTCCACTGACAAAGTTATAGTCTATTGTGTAATATAATAAACATAGCACAAGGCATGAAATAGAACAGAAGCATTGTGTGAAATAAGTTGAAACATAAAACAGAATTTACAAAAATCGCTCTTCAGGGCAAGCAGCGTATAGTACTTAGGGAGTTATATCTCTAATTTACATGCTAATTAGAAGACCTTTCAATATAACATTCTGGCAATTTTTCTTCTTTATAGTTAGCAACTTATAAATGTATGATGACCCTGATATGGACGCTAAGCAAATGAAAGACCGTACTAAAGTGAACATATTAATGACTGTCTGCAAAAAAAGATAGTTAAAGCATTAATCGCAGTCTGTCAGCCCCCATGTTCTAAAGTTTAATAAAACTTGCCTTGTTATGCGCAGCATAGCTATAAATATACCAACCTCACAAGACCTATATATATACATTAATCATCGTCAACATCTGTATAATAGAAACCAGGCAAAGAATAAGTTATAATAACCGAACATATATCATATTTACTCATATGAAATCTACTGAAGGTTTAGGTCACTAGACCGTCATTGCCAAGTTAGCAATCATTAATTTCTATAGTCCAGGCTGCTTTAATATTAGATTCCGGGGATTGCAGGCAACAAAATGTCCCTACTTTGGGGTTTATCCAATACCTCTTCTTCAAGAAGATGTCCCTGGTCTGACATATATCTTGAGGTTGAAGAACCCCCATAGAGGCCAAGTGCCAATCATTAACTCTAAGGAGTAGGGTATCTGCAAACCAGAAGAGCGGCTCCTTGCATCATGTAGCCTTCCATGAGGTTCTAGCTGTCCTTCGACAGAGTTATTCATGGCAAAAAGATCTGGTGCGTGTGTCGGTATATCTACTAAACTGTCATGGATCACCTGGGTAATCTTGCCAGTTTCTGGGATTCCCTCTTGGCTCGATGGATGAGCAGGACTCCCGTTCACTGGATATTGCAGGTCTAACTCTGTGACACTGCTCACGGTGCTGTGCATATAGGCCGCGGCCGTCTCTGCAGTGACAGGCGCTTCCCCACTACAACGGTCCGATGTCTCCTCCAGTGTGCTGTCTGGTTTGGAGCAGTTTACAATGTGCTCTTGTCATTCTGTAGTTCCAGAAAAGCAATGCCTCACTAGTTGGATCAACTTTGCAAAGTGCTCCTCTAGCGTGTTGCAGATATCTTCTTCCCATGTCTTTGTTGCGGACTCCATCCTGATGGCACTTGAGAAATTATCTCTATATTACTTAGCCGGGTTCAGCATGGGAAATATCACTCTGTGCAAGTCAGTCTCTTAATGAATTTTTATTTATTTTTCTTGAAACTCCCTTGATTGTAAGTTTAGGAATTAGGGACAGCTCGTAGAGCTGCTGGACCCGATTTGTCAGGTATTAGGGAGGGTAGACGAGGGCCAGGCCATTTAAAAGGCCTCTGCTGCATACCGCATCTAATCCGGTCTGCGTGGCTAAGAATCTAGATGAAAAATATAGAAATCTGTTCCTTAGGTATTAGTCTTCAAAACTGTTTGCACATCAAAGGGATGATAAACAGCGGATCTATCAGCCCCCGGTCTTGGCCATAATTAAAAAGCAGCCATCTTGGTCGGTGTGCGGACCCGCCCCCCCAGAGAACCTAGATTTTGAAGAACGAATGGACCTTGTATCAGCAGGTCTCTGCGACAAGGTAACTTCCATGGAGGAGATGAGGACATCCCCATTAGATCCGCAAACCATGACCTTCGCAGCCATGATAGAGCAATCTGGATTACTGATACCCGCTCCTGCTTGATGCGGGCCACCACTCAAGGAAGAAACGGTAATGGAGGAAAAAAAATATGAGTTTGAACCTCCAGGGTACTACTAGTGCATCTATTAGATCCGCTTGGGGATCCCTCGACAACGACCTGTACCTGGGTAGCTTGGTATTGAGATAGGATGCCATGAGATCTATCTCCGGCGTCCCCCACTTGCTGCATATCTCTGTAAACACCTTGGGATGGAGAGACCATTCCCCTGGATAGGATTGCCCTTGAAGGTATTTAGGCCCTTCAATTAAGGGGATCTGCTATGTTAGCTTCCAACAGGTCTCACTAGGACTGAAATCCGCCTGCCAGTTGGCCTTAATTGAAGGTATTCAGGCCCTTCAATTAAGGGGATCTGCTATGTTAGCTTCCAACAGGTCTCACTAGGACTGAAATCTGCCTGCCAGTTGTCCACACCCGGAATGTGGTTCACTGGCAGCCAACAGCTGTGGGCCTCCGCCCACTCCAGAATCTGAGATACTTCCTTCATCGCCAAGGAACTTCTTTTCCCCCCCTGATGGTTAATCTAAGCCACCAAGGTTATATTGTCTGATTGGAATCTGATAAACTGGGACAAACCCAGAAGTGGCCAAGCATTCAAGGCCTTGAAGATTGCCCGTAGTTCCAAAATATTGATCGTGAGGGAGGACTCCTCTTGAGTCCATAACTCCTGTGCCTTCCTGGCACCCCAAACAGCTCCCCATCCGGATAGGCTTGCGTCCATAGTCACAATCTCCCAGGATGGTCTTAAGAAGCATGTCCCTCGGGACAGATGATCTGGACAGAGCCACCAAGAGAGTGATTCTCTCGACCGGCTGTCTAATACAATCTGTTGAGACAGATCTGAATGATTGCCGTTCCACTGTCTCAGCATGCACAGTTGTAAAGGTCTGAGACGGAATCTGGCAAAAGGAATGATGTCCATGCAGGACACCATGAGACATCTCCATACACTGATAATGTAAAACACAATCAAAACCCCCTGATGCTTAAGCAACTTAAAAGAGGAAAGCCTTTACAACTTTCCAGGGAAAAAGTGCATATAATAACAAAATTGCGCTAAAAAAGAAACAGCATCAACCAGAATTAATGTAAAAATTAAAATTTATTTAGGAAAATATATAATTCCTTATGCAATTCTATCGCTATTAATGAAAGATCATATAACTGTGGAAATACAATCACACTCAACCATTCATACCATGTGTAATGCAGGGAACCACCGGTGGTATAAAAATATATAACAATATGGATATAAAAAAATGGACTATGTCCAGAAGCTTAAAAATAAATGTCCAGATTAAAAGAAAAAGGTCCAGAGAAGGTATCCTTTATTTCATATGTAGTATATATATGACAGCTTGAAAGTTAATATTATAACTCTGTGTTTCACTGTGAGTAAATGGCAGCTTTGATTGCCGTTTGCTTTTAAATATCCACAAGATGGTGTTTTCAAACAAGATGTTAATTTCAGAGTGTTGTTTCTTAAAACATTAGGGATAAGTGGAACCTCTAATGCCCCAGTGTAAAACAACTATAATGGTACGTTTCACGTTTTACCTTATAAAAGTTAATGTCCTATAGGGGCCATTAGGGTCTCTTACCACACTTCCCCTTTGCTTATGTAATGCGATTGTGGGATCCACAGCACTCAGCTGTTGGCGTTCTCTTCTAGGCATCCTCTTTTCAGTTTGATTCAGCCGCTTCTGTGTGTCATCACGTGTTACCCTTCTGCCAATCAGATTGCAGTGTTTTCGATCCAGTAAATTTTAGCGTGTTTTCTCCCAAGTGTATTAAGAAATAAGATACGCTAAAAAAAAGCTACCACACTCAGTAAATGAATAAAATAGAAATTTTATATCTGCATTATTACGTGCTAAATTATGGTGCAAGACATAAAAAACATAACATATAGCTAAAATAAACAATAGAATTCCACCGGTGGATATGTATGGCTAAAAAAACAATATTCTTAAATATCTTTGATACAAAAAGGAAAGGCTAACAAAGTTGCAATTTGTTATTTTAAACAGTGTAGGAAAGTCTTATAAGTGCAAGCGTAAATCCCAACATATGGCAAAAAATATATAAAATATTCTTTAGGAATCAAGAGTAACTCTGTTACTTGTTGGCAAGTTCTGAGGTTGAAACAATGTCATGGGTAGCTTAGTAGGTAAGAGGAGGTATTAGCGGTAGTGATAACAGTCAGTGTATCATGATGGCTAGGCTGTCAAGGAGTGAAAAACAGTACCTTTTTATATGATGGTATAGATCTTTTTATATGATGGTATAGACTAACGGTAGGACTTTTCGGTATACTTCACCACTCTGTTTTAGAATCCGTTCGTGGCTGCACAATTCGCGCTGTGTATACTCCGTCTGTCTGTTGTCCGCCGTTATGTCCCAGACTGTTGGCTTTCTTCCGCATTCAGCAGTCACATGGAGTCAGCTTAGCCAATGAAGGGCGTTGTTTGTGGCGTCAAATTCAAACTCGTAAGTTTGTTTCTTCTTCGTAAAACTCACAGTTTTCCAGTTCAGTTTTCTCAGAGCGCTCTGATATGATAAAACTGGAAGTGTTTAGGGTGCATCTAGGCGTTTCAGCCTAAGATATGGCCTTTATTAAGATGACTCACGTTTCCTTCTAAAGCCCTTTTTATAGCCATGTTTGATACTTGATGTCTTAATTGAACCTCCTTCTTAAAGGGACCTTCCTTTGGTTATTGTGTTAGAACAGCCCTTTTATTTGTTATATTTTTGAAAATACAGCCTTATTTCATATAATTAAAAACATCTATATGTTATAGTATTTAAAAGGTGGCAAGAAAAAACAATGGTCACAAAGTAACTAAGACATATTAAAATAGATATATAGCATTAAAACAGAACATTGTGTACAATAAAGTAATACTTCTCAAGATATACTGAGATATAGTGAATTATAATATTAGTGTTATAGGGTGAGATAAAAAATTAAAGTATAATATATAAATGACTAATTTAAGTCTCTAGGTGTGTACATAGAAAATACTTGTTAAACCTAATAAAGGGATAATAATTAGGTGTGTTTTTGTGATATTTGGTGACTGGTAATGCGAAAAGCATAAATATAAAGTGAGAAGCCTATTAAGTAGGTGTAAGGAGTTTTATTAAAATAGTGTCCATAGCAACACGTTTTATAAGATAATAGAATGATATATATATATATATATATATATATATATATATTTAGTCTTTCTATTAGAGTGACTATTGATTGGAAATAGTGTTATAAAAAAGGAAGAAGTGTATATGTGGCAAAAAATATATGCCAAAAAAAGAGAAAAAAGGAAGTTAAAGTTCATAATCCAAATCCTTGATGAATAAAATCGCCTTTATTGGAAATAATTAAAAGGGTTGGAAGGTAGGATATTCAGAATGAAGCACAAAGTCAGCTCAAAGTCTGACCGGTTTCGGTCAATAGACCGTAATCATAGACACAAATTAAAACAGCTGATTAGACCTATAAAAGGAGTAAAACAGCATGATTGGATAAAAACACCTACTGACTAAGTACTAATTAATTTAAATAAAGAGGGACAAATACAACTTAACTCTTGGAGTGCTGGAAGGAAAAGACATAAGTTGATAAACGTTAAGCACAAAGTTAAAGCAGAACAATGTTGACAATTCTCAGTATTCAATGTACCATGCAATACAAACTTTGATAAAATGTTAGATTACTAACGTTAAGCACATAGTTAAAGCAGAGCAGTGTTGACAGGTAATATTCAATATCTCATGTAATACAGTTTTAAGTCATATGTTACACTACTAACACTAGTGAATGTGCTCAATAAATATAGATAATATTAAAACATTTATGAATCTTGTGAGTATTATACAAGAAGGCTACCCCTCAACCGCCACTATGCAAACTTGTCAGGACAATCTATCTCTAGTGCATTTATGGCTAATCAGTTCACCTAGTATTGTATCCTCAGACTACTGCTTAAAGGGATAAAAGAAGTAACTGTAACAACTACCCTCATAAAGATAGGGATGATATATATATAGGTAGGCTATCCTTAACGATATAAATAAATGGCCAATATAGGAGTAATTATAAAGCAGTAGTTAGATAAGATTTCCTACGTCCTGAATAGACCATAGAAAATGACATAAAACAGGGTGTACTTAAACGTTGCTATCCATAGCCACGGCATAGTGTTGTTATGTCAAAGGGATACATGCTATTAAATCCCATAATTGAATGCAAAGAATCAAAGTTAAACATAATCAATATTGGGGTGATTTCTTTAGAGAACATTTACAGTATAGGTCACTGTAAAAATATCCTCTAAAAATACATGGATAGAAATTAAACCCTCCTACAGCAAAACCAACACTTAAAAATAAGTAAACCAGTTATACATTAGAAAACACTGTATGGTTCATACTGAACGTACATACTGACACTCTGGTAATAGACCAACTGCCAGATAGCTAAAAGCACGTAGTAGAATCCCCTGTTCTGACATAGTGAGAATGGGCTAGTGTGGCTATTTGAGCTAGTATATAAAGGGTAAATTCATAAGTGAAACCAATATTCACCTATGCCAATAGTTTATAATATCGTGTTCAGAATTGAAACCCACTGGTATCAAACTTTTAAGTTTGAAAATCCAGTAGGTCTCTTGTCTACTGAGAACTGAGTCTATCTCCACCCCTTGGTCTTTTGGGGATTTGTTCTATTGCTTGCCATTTAAAGCTGGTAACATCCTGATGATGTATCTCCTGGAAATGCCTCGACAACGCAGAGCATGGTCTTTCTACTGATATATAGGACAGATGTTCTCTGACCCTTGTACCAACATCCCTAGAAGTTCTCCCTACATAGGACTTGAAACATGTGGTGCAATCTATCAGGTAGATAACATACGTACTTCTCCAATTAACGCATCCCTTGGTTCAAAAGGTCTCATCAGTACTATTGGATTTAAAGTTTCTGCTGATCTTAACATGATCACATGAGGTACATGTTCTTTTTCCACACCTGTATGTTCCATTGTGGTGTAGCCACAAGCTGGATTTTTCTTCCCTGAGCATGCTCGGCGAAAGTATATTGCCCAGCGTTGCCGCCCGTCTAGCTACGAACATACAACCTCCTATGATTTTTTTTCTCTTAATTTGACATCTCCCATCAAAATGGAAATTTTTTTGACAACAATCTCACAGATCACCCTGTACTGGTTCGAGAAAGAGGTAATAAATTTTGGTTTTATATGACTATTAGACAAAGTTCCCATTTTGTGCCTATTCTTGTCCACAAGCAGGCTTGATCTTTCCATCTTGCTCACTGTATTATATGCTTTTTTCAACCATCCCTCTTGGGTAACCCCTGTCTCTGAATCTCCTCTTAAGGTCATTACTCTCATTAAGGTAAGTGTCATCCTCTGTACAGTTACGCCGTACTCTCATAAATAGGCCCTTTGTTATGCCTCTAAAGACATGTCTAGGGTGGTTGCTTTTGGCGTGCAACAAACTGTTGCCTGAAATGGGTTTCCTGTACAGTGATGACACAACCTTTTTCTCTTGTGGTAGTCCTGTCAGAGTTATGTCAAGAAAGGATATTGTATCCTTCTTCCATTCATGGGTAAACTGAATGCCTATGTCATTGGCATTTAGTTGCTGTAGAAATTCCCCAGCTTTTGTCTGGTCCGCTGACCAGATCATGAGCAAATCATCAATAAAGCGGATATATTTTATGATGTAACCTGTATCAGATATGCCTCTACCTCCATAGACGTGGGTCCTCTCCCACCAACCCATGAAGAGGTTGGCGTAAGAGGGGGCAAACTTCGCCCCCATGGCGGTCCCACGTCTCTGGAGGTAGTAGACACCCTGAAACATAAAAAAGTTATGTTCCAGAAGGAATTTCACAGCATATACAATCAGCTCCTTCATACCTGGGGATAAGTGTAAGGGTTAACTACTTTTACATATGATGTTGCTGTTACTTTAAGAGACCCTGCCTATTTAAGGCACCTCCTCCCAGCCTCTCTTGCTGGATAATTGAGTTACTTCAGTGATCTACGCCGCAACAGGTTTACTGTTGTACTTTCTACTCAAACTAACCTTCTCTCATTGAGTATTTTCCCTTTAAGCTTTGTTATTGAACAGCCGTGTCTGTTATCCTCCTACCTACTGAACCGCTGCAAGATTTGATTACTCCCCGCTCCTGTGTTACACCGGCTCTGACAACAACGTCATCAGCAGCAGACGAGTGCACTGCTTCTCTCCTCTCTCACTGACAGCCTCTCCACACGCTGAACTCATCTGGCACCTCATGTTCACGGAGGAACTACAGGTCAGATTATTGCTAAGATAACATTACCTTGTGCCGTAACTCTCACAGAACTGCTGATATAACATTTGTCACACTCATTTATCATGTGCAGCAACTTGAACCATTTAAAGCTGTACACGTCTGTGACCTCAGTCGTTTTGGGTGATTGATTATCTATTTGCCTTATGAGATTATATGTTAACTTAATCCTTGTGAGCATATTTTCTGTTGGCAAACATTAAAACACAAGGGTAATCTTTACACATACTTGATTTCCCTTGTGTAACAAACAAACCTTTATTCATTCAGAAGTATTCCTTATATGAACTTGGAGTTATTACATTTCACAGAAACACTTATTAAAGGACTTTAGTTCCTTACAATAAGTCAGTGTATAAATCCAAATAGAATTCAACTGCTCTCAAACCAAATTCATGGGGGATGGAGGAGTACAGCGAGACAACATCAATTGTTAGCCAACTTTACTCCTCCTCCCATGTCACCCCTTCCATGACACTCAAAGCCTGAGTAGTGTCTCTAATATAACTCGGTAGCCTTGGAACCAGAGGTTGCAGGAAATGATCTACCCATTGTGACATCGGCTCTAGCATAGAGCCGATTCCCACAACGATAGGCCTGCCCTTCACATTTTCCAAGCTTTTATGGACTTTGGGGAGGTGGTGGAAGATGGGGATAACTGGGTTCTTAACTTTAAGCTGACTTGCAGTAACCACATCCATCAACCCATCTTTCACCGCCTCATCAAGTAAGTGACATAGTTCACCAGTGAACCTAAATGTAGGGTCACCTGGAAGTTGGTAGTATGTTTCTGGATCATTCAGTTGTCTGAGGGCCTCAGCAATGTAGCTATCCTTGTTCATCACAACTACACTGCCCCCCTTATCTGATTGCTTTATGATTATATTTTCATTATATTGTAACTCTGATAAGTCTTAGGTCAATAGATGGATGTATCTGAAATACTCTAATAGTGTTTAGGTATTATTAAGGGATCTTCCTAATATACAAAGACATATGTTTAAGTTCAAAGGATTGGAAGTTATGTGTTTACTTAAATCTGCTGCTAGATGTTTATACTTGATATTACAGAAATGTTCTCTTATTCGGTCCTAAGTATTGTCTTTGGCATGGGCATTCAATAAGGTATATGACGCCCATGTCTGAGCATCTTATTGTCTCTTGTATGGTAATTTCCTCCCTATTGAATGTTGAAACAACTTTTTTTGTTTTGTGGCTAAATTTACAGGCTACACATTTGTGGCAGGGGTAGTAGCCTTTCAGATTATCTCCCTTTAAACTAATATCAATAAAGGTGGATTTTCTTTTAAACTTACTGGGAGCTAGTTTATTTTTTCAGATTGTCAGCTTTTCTGACTATAATATCGGGGTATTTTTTGACATGGTCTCCTAAAATATGGTCTTTTTTTATCAAGTGCCAGTGCTTATTTATTATCTTTCTTACTATACTATGCTGTTCACTATATGTAGTAATAAATGGTATTGTTAATTTAGATGTTGTTTCTTTATCCCCTGTTTTTAATTTATTTATTGGATTCAGAATAAGTTCTCTATCTTTTTCTCTTATTTCAGTTATAGTTGAATCAATTTAATCTTCCTCAAAACCTCTCTCTAGGAATCTTTGTTTAAGAATAGCGGCTTGGTCATTATAATCCTCTATTAGGGCACAGTTTTTTATGAGTCTGATAAATTGACCTTTTGGAATATTTTTTGTCCATTGTTCTAGATGACAACTTTCTATATGTATATATTTATTCGCATCTATGGGTTTAAATAAAGTTTTAGTAATGATTTAGTTATTTTTAATATAGATATCTATGTCCAAAAATGAATATTTTCTTTACTGTCTTCGCTTGTAAATGTAACACCCATTTATATTATATTTCTAATAGTTCTTTATCCCCTTTCCATAAGTTGAAAATATTGTCTATATATCTTTTATAGGATACCAAGTTCGCGCTCCAGGGATTGTCAGTAAAAAGATGTTCTTCAAACCAACCCATAAAGAGGTTGGCATAGCTGGGCGCGAACTTGGTACCTTTTTTTACCGCATCTTCTTTCTTACTACATTGTGACTATTTTTAGTTTTGGGTTATTTTGCAGAATATCCCTATTTGAAGCTGCTTGATACCACACCCCTGTTAGCCCTCTCGCAAACCCCTTGTCTATTTTTCTCCCAAGTGTATGTCAGAGCACTCTGTTCTTGGGCTATAGCAGTGTCCAGGTACGTCTACGCGTTTCAGCCAGTCGTGGGCCTTTATCAAGGTAAAACGTGAAACGTACCATTATAGTTGTTTTACACCGGGGGAATTAGAGGTTCCACTTATCCCTAATGTTTTAAGAAGCAACACTCTGAAATTAACATCTTGTGTGAAAACACCATCTTGTGGATATTTAAAAGCAAACGACAATCAAAGCTGCCATATATTCACAGTGAAACACAGAGTTATAATATTAACTTTCAAGCTGTCATATATACGCTAAATATGAAATAGAGGATACCTTCTCTGGACCTTTTTCTTTTAATCTGGACATTTATTTTTAAGCTTCTGGACATAGTCCATTTTTTTATATCCATATTGTTATATATTTTTATACCACCGGTGGTTCCCTGCATTACACATGGTATGAATGGTTGAGTGTGATTGTATTTCCGCAGTTATATGATCTTTCATTAATAGCGATAGAATCGCATAAGGAATTATATATTTTCCTAAATAAATTTAAATTTTTACATTCATTATGGTTGATGCTGTTGCTTTTTTAGCGCACATTTGTTATTATATATCTCCATACACTGAGCCACAAAGGGACTCAAGGAGGTCCGGAGGGCAAGACATGCCGAAGTTAGCTTGCAACATCTCTGGTCTGTTAGAGATATCCTCATGGATATGGAGTCTATTATAGTATCCAGGAATTCCACCCTGGTACTTGGGATAAGAGAACTCTTTTACAAGTTTATCTTCCATCCATGTGATCGAAGAAGACTGAGAACGGACTCCGAGAATTCTTCCGCAAGACGAAAGGATGGTGCTTGCACCAGAATATCGTCCAAGTATGGGGCTACTGCCATACCCCGAGTTCTGGCAAGGGTTGGAAGAGCCCCAGAACCTTCATAAAGATTCTTGGAGCAGTAGCTAGGCCAACCAAAAGGGCAATGAACTGGAAGTGATGGTCCAGGAATGCAAACCTCAGGAACTGAAAGTGTTCCCTGTGGATTGGAACATGAAGGTGTCCTTCAGATCTATAGTGGTCATAAACTGGCCTTCCTGAATTAAAGGAAGGATGGACCTTATCGTCTCCATCTTGAAGGGACACTGAGAAATTTGTTTAAGCACTTTAGGTTCAGAATTGGGCGGAAATTTCCCTCCTCCTTTGGGACCACAAAAAGGTTTGAATAAAACCCCAAACCTCTTTCTTCGATAGGCACCGGGGACAACAGATTTGAGAGAAGGAATCTGCCCATTGGTGCATTGAAGCCTATCTTGTATCCCTGAGATACCACCTCCAGTACCCACGGATCCTGTACGTCCTTGAACCAGGCGTCTGAAAAAAAGAGACAGTCTGCCCCCTACACGATCCGATCCCGGATTGGGGGCCGCCCCTTCATGCCGATTTGTTTTCGGCGGGCTTCTTATTCTGCTTGGATTTATTCCAGGACTGAGCCAGCTTAAAAGTACTCTTGGGTTGCTCGGGTTTAGAGGAGGATTGTTGTTGTTGGGATTTGTCAGAAATTATAAGATTGTAGTCCCTTAGACTTGTTCTTATCTTGCGGTAGGAAGGCACCCTTGCCTCCGGTAACCGTAGAAAAAATGGAGTCCAGGCCTGAACCAAATAAAATCTTTCCCTTGAAGGGAAGAGAAATGAGTCATATCCGCAGACCAAGACTTCAACCAGAGCGTCCGGCAGGCTAGGACCGCAAAGCCAGAGGCCTTTGCATTTAGGCGAATAATTTGCATTTTCGCATTACAGATAAAAGAATTAGCAATTCTCAGAGCTTTAAGTCTTTCTTGAATATCCTCAAGGGGAGACTCCACCTCAATGAGTTCCGACAAAGAGTCGCACCAGTAGGTAACCCAGGCAACTGCAGCTGCCGTATGTTGAAACATCTTTCTCAGAAAGGTTTCCATTTTCTTATCCATCGGCTCTCTGAACGAAGAACTATCCTCAAGAGGTATAGTAGTACGTTTAGCAAGCGTAGAGATAGCACCATCCACCTTAGGAAGGGAGACCCACAAATCCAGTTGAGAATCTGGGACCAGGAACAACTTTTTAAAAGTAGATGAGGGGGAAAAGGAAGAACCAATTCTCTTAACCGGCACAGGAAAAGTCAAAGGAACTTTCCTGTCTTCGTAAACTGTCTAATTTAGGTATCATAGGTTCTTCAGGCAGCAAGGCCTCTGGAACCTCTAACGTAGACAGAACCTCCTTTAATAAAAAACACAAGTGCTCAATTTTAAATCTAAAGGATGGTTCCTCCGCAGCAGGAGGCTTAGACGCTAAGGACTCCGACACAGAAAGTTTACCCTCTGAAGCTACAGAAGTAAACTCATCTGATAACTGGGACATAAAAGCTAAATCCGATAAATATTTAAATGACTCCGGGTCAGGAGAGCTATGTTTAACCTTTCTCTTGCGTTTGTTAGAGCGAGGTAATGCACTGAGAGCCACAGACACTGCTGTTTGTAACTGTGCGGCAAAGTCCGTAGGAAGAAGGCCCCCTCTGGATGGAGGATTAGATGTGCTATGGGGAACTGCATGTGGAGTGAATAATGTAGCAAGGGTAGTAATCTCACGGGACGCCGAGTCCTGAGAAGTAGACGGCTCAGAGGGACTAAGAGCCTTAGCAGGCTTGTCTCCCTTCTTAGACTTTATAACGGGGTTAAGGCATGTGGAACATAATTGAGTGGGGGGGGGGGGGGAACACGGTCTCCTCACAATATAAACAGGTATTATTTAGTACAGAAGGAGTACCTTCTAACATGTCCTCCATAGTTCAGGTTATACCCACAGAAAGACACAAATAAAAACGTCTTTTTATTATTATAAAAAACTGCACCTTTATACGCCCAATGGCTGGGGCACTCACCACCTCCTAGACCCAGACAGTTAACAGAGGAAACACTCTCCTCAGGTTCAAGTCTCAGCCAGAATGGAGGAAATGAACATAGACCACACCCGGTCACATGGAGTGCAAGACAGTACTTCCCCTGTTATTACAAGTACAGCAAGTAATAGGAGCTATGCAACACTTTCAAAAACAAAAGTGAAACTTAAAAGTGCAAGCCAAAAACACACAGTCTATCAGCCCAGGAAAAAAAATCACACAGAGCAGCATGTAAATAATATACTGATTAATTAACCCCAACTGTTTAATGAACCCCCTTCAGAGGATATTAACCCTGGATCCTATCAGGTATAAAGGAGCCACACTGTGACCCTGTTGTAGCGTTTTATGTGTAAAAATTGAAACAATCTTACCTCCAGGATCCATGCTGTGCAACAGAACACAGCCTCTCAAGTGTGACAGTCTTATAGCAGCTCTCCTGACATGAACTTGAGTGAGAGAAAGCAGGCAGTGAAACTCATCAACACTGATTGTTTAGGAGCTGTTAGCAGTAGTCTGGATGGTTTCGCTGAAAAACTTTCCCTGCATCTCCAGACTCTAACTTTTATCAATACTTTCACTGAGAGGGTGACATGACTACTTGAAACTCCAGTCCTATCTTGAAGGGCAGATACCCTTTTTCAGGACTCTCCGAATCTTCTGCCACCTCCTAACGTGACGAAAGGCAAAGAATGACTGGGGTAATGAGGAAGTTGGAGGGATATTAAGCCTTGAGCTGGAGTGTCTTTGCCTCCTTCCTGGTGGCCAGGTGTTGTATTTCCCAACAGAAAGGAATGAAGCCGTGGACTCTCCCTATCTTAGGAAGGAAACATGGCAACCACAATTCAGAGGGAGGGAGTTACTCACAATGCAACACCATGCTGCACACCCTTTCCTGAGGTCCCTACACCTGCAGAGTCCTGCAATGAACTGTGGCCATTGCCTAACCAGTGCCAAAATAAGCTGGGATAAATTGCAGGCTTAAAATGTGCTGTTGTTTTGCCAGTTTCTTAAAGAGACAGTACTAGTAAAATGCAAACTCTCAGAATTGCTTAAAATTACACAAATATAAATGTAGCACCCTCTGATGGCTACTTAATAGTAAAATATTGGATATGTGCATTTGTGCACTTCATGACCTAAAAAACCCAGGAAGAAGGAGGTTGCAATCATTTATATTTTGCCTGTAAGGAATATAACATCTCCACACAGTGTGAAGATTCTCACTTTCCAGCTGAACTCAAGTCATCGATCTGCACTAACAGGCTCTTATGAGAGGGCTTATATGTCTTCAAATTAATAGGACTTCAAATTAATGGTAAGAGAAAACCCTATCAATCCCTTCTTGCTGAGGCAAAACAATCACTGAAGCTAGTAGGGTGAGGTACAGGGTTGAGAAGAGTAAATTTATGGATGTTAGGGGTGGATAGGATTTATATTGCACGTTATGGATTGTGAACGCTCATCATATTATGAAATAAAAAATGCCAGAGAACTGTCATCTCAATGACAAGTGTTTACTGAAACGGCAAACTGGTACTAGGCACAGCACAGTCCCTGGTAAAAAAGTTAGTGGTCCACATAATTTATTTTCATTATTATTACAATGACCATGCATATGTATGTAATTAAAACTTTCTAGAAAATACAAACATTTACAACACAGTTAAATTATCTGTATCTGGCCACTGTAACACTAGTCGTGGGAGGAGGATACAGAGGTTGCATACAACGTACACTACACAGGTGCACTGACGGCTTGTTTGCTACCTGCTCTGACTCACACCGTGTTCGATTTATGAGGCCCGGAGTACTTACATGCTAGAGCATACTGAAAGCACTCAAGTTTCTCTGCTGTTTGGACTGGCGGTTCATCCCACTACACTGACAGCATTAAGAGAAGAACTGAAGGTGATTGTTGCATCATCAACACCTAATTGCACTCTGTGTTATGTGTGTATAGTCACTCATTTTTCATCACAGCATGGGTATGGCAGAACTGTTATAAGTAACTTATGTAGCAAGCAGATGAAATTCAGCCCTTGAAATCTATTACTGTGAATTATCACTGAAGGATCGCAAGTCTTTAGGAATGAGACATTAATACCTTGATGATCAGTGGTAACCGTATTTTTTCACCACATCGGACTTGTTTTTGTTTGGTTACATGGGGACTTAACTTGTCTGCAATTGGTTTGATCCTTGTTATTACATACATTAGTATATACCATATACCAGTTTGCTGTGTCTATAAGTGTAGGTGGCTATATTTATTTATGCCAACATTTTTTGTGATAGCACATTGTTTCAGAGGCAAGAGTGCTAATTCTAAGTACTAGTGTTATCTTTTTTTTGTTGTTGTCAATTTTATTCTTACTTAAGCACCGGTCATTACTAGACCTTTTGCCCACATTAATACCAGTGTCCTGAATATATGCTTCATTTATAGTCTTGTGGACTCTCATCACCATGAAAGAAAGGAATTTATCAGGTAAGAATACATTTTGTTTTTATTCATAAGGTGTTGAGAGTCCATGATCCATAAGAAATGGGATCTAATACCCAAGCTGTGGAGTACACGATACCATAAAAGGGTGGGATGGAAAAATAGAGAGGCAAGCACATCATTGACGAGAAACAGCTGCCTGGGACACTTTCCTGCCAAATGCAGTCTCCGAAGAGGCAAACACATTAAAGGGGCAATAAACCTACAAAATAATGTTATATAATTCTAAACATTGTGCAGCATTATATATCAGCTAAGCGCCAACTTTATACAACAAAGTATTACAGTGCTCTTTATCCTCCAAGACTGTCTAAATTCCTTAGTGGCTTGGAGATACAATTTCTAAGCTCTAATGACATCTAAATTATTTTAGTAGATACAATGGAGGAATAACAATCTCTTAATATTCTGAGCAGAGACAACTTTTGGTAAGGAGGACAGCTTTGTCAGAAAGGAAAACCAGATAAGGAGACTCACAAGAAAACACAAAGTTCTGAAACCTATTTAGCAGATGAAATACAAAAAGAAACAAAACCTTCCACAACAAGAGCTGAATATCCAGCTTATGCATAGGTTCAACAGGTGAATTTAAAAGACTTTCAAAACAAAATTGAGACTTCCCGGGGAGAAGTAGGCTGAACCACTGGTCTAATTCTAATTAGGGCCTGCACAAAAGGTTGAGTATCTGGCAATCTAGCATGCTTTCTATGGTACAATATCGAAAGAGCCACAATCTTACCCTCCAAAAAACTGGCAGATAGACCCTTATCAAGACCATCCTGAAGAAATTGTAAAACCTAGGAATTCGAAAAGAATCTAAAATGTAAACGTTTGAGAGTCACACTTGGAACAAAAAGCTTTCCATACTTTATGCCAAATTTGTTTAGTGACTAGTTTCCTTACCTGAATTAAAGTGTCTATACAGAGACTAAAAAAACCCTCTGGCGTAGAACTAGATGTTCAGTTTCCACACAGTTACCTATAGAGCCTTTAGAGCTGGATGAAAGAAAAGCCCATGAGGCTGAAGGTCCCTTCGTAATAGAAAAGGACAGGACTGAAACCTGGACATCTGAAGTAGGTCTGCATGCCAGGTCCTGATAGGCCAAGCTGGGATAATAAGAATTACTGAACTTTCTACTTATTAATTTAAGCTATCAATCAAGGAAGCAGAACAATAGGAATAAACAAGTACATCAGAGGAAAAGGAACAAGGAACCACTAACACATCTATGAGAACCGCCTGATAATGATTATACAATGATAAAGTTCCACCCAAGAAAGAATGTGAGAAACCACCTTCATGGCCAGTTAACTCATATGCTACAGCAGTAACATGGTCAGATTGAAAACTGAGGTAGGTCTCTAGCTACAAAATTGAAGGGGACCAAGTGTGTGGAAACAGAGAACTCTTTGGAAATTGATATTCCATCCATGAACTGTTAACATTCAAATCATGGTTGTAGAAAGAATGGTTGCCAAATACATGGATGGAACCAGAATGAGAGTATTATCCAGGTCAGGAACTACTAAAATACCCTAAATTCTTATCAAAGATAAAAGAGCCCCCAGAACCTTTGTGAACATCCTGGGGCTGATGATAGGCTAAAACAAAGTGTCACAACTGAAGATGGTTCTGCTGAAATTCAAAACTGAGGAACTTGGTATGATCCCTGTGAATGAGAAAATGTAGACTTGAATCCTTCAGATTGATTGTTTTCATGAACTGACCCTGCTGGACCAACGGCAAAATAGTTGGAAAAGTTTCTCCTCACAATATAAACAGGTATTATTTAGTACAGAAGGAGTACCTTCTAACATGTCCTCCATAGTTCAGGTTATACCCACAGAAAGACACAAATAAAAACGTTTTTTTATTATTATAAAAAACTGCACCTTTGTACGCCCAATGGCTGGGGCACTAACCACCTCCTAGACCCAGACAGTTAACAGAGGAAACACTCTCCTCAGGTTCAAGTCTCAGCCAGAATGGAGGAAATGAACATAGACCACACCCGGTCACATGGAGTGCAAGACAGTACTTCCCCTGTTATTACAAGTACAGCAAGTAATAGGAGCTATGCAACACTTTCAAAAACAAAAGTGAAACTTAAAAGTGCAAGCCAAAAACACACAGTCTATCAGCCCAGGAAAAAAAATCACACAGAGCAGCATGTAAATAATATACTGATTAATTAACCCCAACTGTTTAATGAACCCCCTTCAGAGGATATTAACCCTGGATCCTATCAGGTATAAAGGAGCCACACTGTGACCCTGTTGTAGCGTTTTATGTGTAAAAATTGAAACAATCTTACCTCCAGGATCCATGCTGTGGAACAGAACACAGCCTCTCAAGTGTGACAGTCTTATAGCAGCTCTCCTGACATGAACTTGAGTGAGAGAAAGCAGGCAGTGAAACTCGTCAACACTGATTGTTTAGGAGCTGTTAGCAGTAGTCTGGATGGTTTCGCTGAAAAACTTTCCCTGCATCTCCAGACTCTAACTTTTATCAATACTTTCACTGAGAGGTTGACATGACTACTTGAAACTCCAGTCCTATCTTGAAGGGCAGATACCCTTTTTCAGGACTCTCCGAATCTTCTGCCACCTCCTAACGTGACGAAAGGCAAAGAATGACTGGGGTAATGAGGAAGTTGGAGGGATATTAAGCCTTGAGCTGGAGTGTCTTTGCCTCCTTCCTGGTGGCCAGGTGTTGTATTTCCCAACAGTAAGGAATGAAGCCGTGGACTCTCCCTATCTTAGGAAGGAAACATGGCAACCACAATTCAGAGGGAGGGAGTTACTCACAATGCAACACCATGCTGCACACCCTTTCCTGAGGTCCCTACACCTGCAGAGTCCTGCAATGAACTGTGGCCATTGCCTAACCAGTGCCAAAATAAGCTGGGATAAATTGCAGGCTTAAAATGTGCTGTTGTTTTGCCAGTTTCTTAAAGAGACAGTACTAGTAAAATGCAAACTCTCAGAATTGCTTAAAATTACACAAATATAAATGTAAACGTTTGAGAGTCACACTTGGAACTAAAAGCTTTCCATACTTTATGCCAAATTTGTTTAGTGACTAGTTTCCTTACCTGAATTAAAGTGTCTATACAGAGACTAAAAAAAACCTCTGGCGTAGAACTAGATGTTCAGTTTCCACACAGTTACCTATAGAGCCTTTAGAGCTGGATGAAAGAAAAGCCCATGAGGCTGAAGGTCCCTTCGTAATAGAAAAGGACAGGACTGAAACCTGGACATCTGAAGTAGGTCTGCATGCCAGGTCCTGATAGGCCAAGCTGGGATAATAAGAATTACTGAACTTTCTACTTATTAATTTAAGCTATCAATCGAGGATGCAGAACAATAGGAATAAACAAGTACATCAGAGGAAAAGGAACAAGGAACCACTAACACATCTATGAGAACCGCCTGATAATGATTATACAATGATAAAGTTCCACCCAAGAAAGAATGTGAGAAACCACCTTCATGGCCAGTTAACTCATATGCTACAGCAGTAACATGGTCAGATTGAAAACTGAGGTAGGTCTCTAGCTACAAAATTGAAGGGGACCAAGTGTGTGGAAACAGAGAACTCTTTGGAAATTGATATTCCATCCATGAACTGTTAACATTCAAATCATGGTTGTAGAAAGAATGGTTGCCAAATACATGGATGGAACCAGAATGAGAGTATTATCCAGGTCAGGAACTACTAAAATACCCTAAATTCTTATCAAAGATAAAAGAGTCCCCAGAACCTTTGTGAACATCCTGGGGCTGATGATAGGCTAAAACAAAGTGTCACAACTGAAGATGGTTCTGCTGAAATTCAAAACTGAGGAACTTGGTATGATCCCTGTGAATGAGAAAATGTAGACTTGAATCCTTCAGATTGATTGTTTTCATGAACTGACCCTGCTGGACCAACGGCAAAATAGTTGGAAAAGTTTCCATTTTGAACGTAAGAACCCTCAGAAATTTGTTAAGGGATTTGATATCTAGAATCGATCAGAACATGGCTTCTTTGGCAATATAAAGAAATTGGAATAGTAACCTAGGCCTTGTTCTGCCTGAGGAACCTGGACAATCACTCCCATGCATTCCAGATCTTGAACACAGTGACAAAAGGCTCCTGCCTTTAAGGTATTCTTGGGAACATGAGACAGAATGAACCGCCCTCACGGTGGCCTGATGTGAAAACCTATCCTAAACCCTCGGATATTGAGCTTAGTTCCCAGGGATCCTGAACAGATCTGCATAAGGCCTGCTGAAACAGGCTAAAATTGCCCCCTACCAGAGAAATATGTGGATTGAGCGCTGCACCTTCATGCTGTCTTAGAGGAAGTGGTTTTACTTTTTCCAAGAATATCCTTGACTCCATGAGGACTTGGAAGAAACATAAATTATGCTTACCTGATAATTTTCTTTTCTTCAGATGGAAAGAGTCCACAGCTGCATTCATTACTTTTGAGAATTTAGAACCTGGTCACCAGGAGGAGGCAAAGACACCCAAGCCAAAGGCTTAAATACCTCTTCCCGCATCCCCCAGTCATTCTGCCGAGGAACAAGGAACAGTAGAAGAAATATCAGGGTGGAAAGGTGCCAGAAGAATAAAAATAACAGACGCCACATAGAAAAACACGGGCGGGGAGCTGTGGACTCTTTCCATCTGAAAAACATTGTCAGGTAAGCATAATTTATGTTTTTCTTCATAAATGGAAAGAATCCACAGCTGCATTCTTTACTTTTGGGAAAACAATACCCAAGCTATAGAGGAATGCAAAACGGGACGGTACAAAAGGCGGCCCCATTCTGAGGGCACCAGGCCCACAAACCCTACCCAAAAAACTCGCTTTGTCCAAAGGCGATAAAGCTTAGAAAAAGGCCTCAAGGACACTGACCCGCAGATAGTCCATAAAACCTTGCTAGAGACCACAAAAAGGAGTCGACTGAGCCAACCCACCTCCAGGAGACATCACAGCCCAGCAGTCGGTCCCCAATGTCCCACCTGTTACTAGAGGAAGGGATCAAGCACCAAAAACTCCCCAAAAACTCCCCAAAAAAGGAGAAAACGTGAAAGAAAAAAATCAAGGATCCCCGAAGGGACTCCAAATAAAGTGCAATCGGTTCCAAAAGAAAAATGGAACCCCGAGAACCAAGCCAGGCTCACAGAGAACCGAAACGGTCTTGAGAAACAGGCAGGCAACGAGAAAACACAGCACCCACAGTCGGTATGCAAACTCTCAGTCTTCAGGTAGTGAAGCCGCTAAACTAACCACTAGACCAAAACAGCAGGTCAGACCCCGGAATACGCAGAAACCACAAGGTTAAGATCGGGAACATAAACCGAGAAGAAAACTTCTCCAAATACAATGCAACCGCATCTCAAAGACAATTGAAGACAGAGTCCTCAAGTCATAGATAACTCAGAATATCCAAATATTCACATATCGAACACGTGCAGCAAGCCCAGATAAGTGAACACCTGAGGCAACCCACACGCTACAGTCATACCAGGATGACTCTGAAAAAAAATATTTGCTAGCAAGAAGAGCAGCTGAAAAGAGATAACAAATCCTAATTGCTAGACTGCTAAACATCCACTAAACAGTGGGCACATTACAGGCTATCCAAAAGCCATCAGTCCTTCTCAAGTAACGAACATAGAAAAGGCACAAAACCTCAAGAAGGCTCACCGAACCTCAAAAAGCCTGAGGACAACCACATATCTCAGATCCTGCTCCACACCGGACCAGCCCAAGCGATAGGCAGGTCTGAAAAACAGGGGAACAGAAAGGACCGCAAACACCAACCCCTAAGGAAGTACGGAATGGGGTGAACTCGGTCACCCCAACAGAACTCAGTTGCTAACCCAAGAGCTCCCTCAAATAGGCACTGCTCACCCTTACAGGATAAAAATACATATTCCAACTTCATGCACACAGGACAGGACAACAACCCTCCATTGAGGAACCCCCCTTCATAAGAAGGACCAAACAACTCCGCCAAAGGGAAGGGCACATATAAGAACAGTGCACCTGCTCACAAGGCATGAGCCAAGTCTGATGAAAACAAAGGCCAAATGAAAGACATCCAGATGTCCCAAAGAACACAGAAAAAACTCCCCACAAAGGGGAATATACACTGCTCAAAGGACAAAGCAAGCCATAAATAGCACATCCGACAGCGCCCAGAACCTGGCCAAGCTGCTAGCAGGCTTAACTAGCCATTCCTTAGGCCACAGCCTATGTTCCCTGAGAAAAAAACTGGATCGCCCCGACCAGCCACAGGATCATAAGTTTCCAGACTTCCAGAAAGATCCCAAACAGAACTATAGGCCCGAGCCCCAGAATTGTTTAAAACAAACAACACCCCAGGGAGCACGAATACGCCGTCTGAAAAAAATCAGACCTCACCGGGGAATAACCGGACTAACCCGGAAAACGGGAACAAGACTCACTTCACAAATCTCAACCAAAAAGGAAGAGAACCCCCCTACAAGGGTCCAAACACTCCATAAAGGAGCTGGAGCACGACAGAGGCGCGCCAAGACTCTAGAGACCAAGGGAGAACCTCTAGCAACAAAGTCACTCGAAGAGCGAGTAGAACAAAGGCAAGTCTCCATATCTCCTAAGAGTACGCAACCGTAGGTCCACACCCAAGGAAAAAGACTGCAGAGCATCCCAACCCCCCGGTAGAACAAAACAGCTAAGCGAAGCTCGGAGGAGGAGACCACATAGCCTAACGTCCCTGATAGGGAAGCAATAAACTCCTGAAGAAGGAAAAACCACACTGTCCTCGCAATAAAGCGGTTAATACCAGTAAGGAAAACCTGACAAGGCCCAGAAATCTAGACCCGAGGGGGCGAGAACCTCAAAAGGAACAAGTCCAAAGAGCCCCTGAAAGGCAAGACCGTCAGGGCTGGCAGCAAGGAGGCCCAGAATCCTCCACCTTCCAACCCACGAGGGGAAGGAAACACTCCCATTCCCGACGAAATAACGGAAAACAGAGTGTGTTGCAGCGGAACTTCACCGAATCCCAGTTGACCAGCTAGAGGGACTAACAAGGACTGAACCAATCCCCCATGCCTCATGGTCCCTAAGGCCCTCACAGAGTGCTTAGCTGAACTTGTAAAAGAAAAAACAAGGAATAACACAAATAATGGACCAGCCAGGCAGAACAGGCGCCACGTGTCTGAAATAGGCTGCAAGACAGAAGGGCAAATAGTCATCCCCAGAAATGGGGAATAAACAGCAAACTTTTTATTTTTTTTAAACATAGGATTAACATGTCCTCACATCAAACAAGCTTCAGTAGAAGTGCGATCAAAAATTGTGAGTATAGATTCCAGAAAAATTCCCGAAGGAAATACATAAACATGAGCTCAAATAAAAAAATCATCCTAACCGGATTAAAATAAAGGCTAAGGCAAACCTTAGGTTATCGCCCAAGAAGAAGACACACCCGCAGGACCGGGATCATGTTCTTCCAGCACAGGCCTGGAAAAACATAATTTATGCTTAGCTGATAAATTTGTTTCTTTCCGGATATGGTTACTCCACGGAATCATCAATTACTAGTAGGAATATCTCTCCTGACCAGCAGGAGGTGGCAAAGAGCAACACAGCAAAAACTGTTAAATACCACTCCCCTTACCCACAATCCCCAGTCATTCGACAAAAAGGAAAGGAGAAAGGAAGTAATATAAGGTGCAGAGGTGCCTGATGTTTATAGAAAAATAAACTGTCTTAAATAAAGGGTGGGCCGTGGACTCACCATATCCGGAAATAAATAAATTTATCAGGTAAGCATAAATTATGTTTTCTTTCCTAAGATATGGAAAATCCACAGAATCATCAATTACTAGTGGGAATCAATACTCAAGCTAGAGGACACAGATAATAAGGGAGGGACAAGACAGGTAACCTAAACAGAAGGCACCACTGCTTGCAGAAACTTTCTCCCAAAAGAAGCCTCAGCCGAAGCAAAAGTATCAAATTTGTAAAATATAGACAGAGCAGTGATTCTCTCAGGAGGCTGCCATCCAGCAATCTCAGAAGCCAAGCGAAAAATACTCCTCAACAAAAAAGAAAGAGAAGAAGCCGTAGTTTTCTGACCCTTTCTCTTCCCAGAATAAACAACAAATAAGGAAGAAGACTGACGAAAAATCCTTAGTTGCCTGTAAATAAAACTTTAAAGCACGTACCACATCTAGGTTGTGCAACAAACGTTCCTTATGAGAAGGAGGATCAGGACACAAGGAAGGAACAACAATCTCTTGATTAATATTCCCATCTGAAACAACCTTAGGAAGAAAAACTAAGGCAGTACGCAGAACTACATAATCAGAATGAAAAATAAGGAAAAGAGATTCATACTGCAAAGCTGAAAGCTCAGAAACTCTTCGAATAGAAGAAATAGCAACCAAAAACATTACTTTCCAGGATAAACACAAACGCCTAGATTACGAGTCTTGCATTAGCCTTAAAAAGCAGCGTTGAGAGGTCCCAACGCTGCTTTTTAACGCCCGCTGGTATTACGAGTCTGACAGGTACAGGTGTACCGCTCACTTTTCTTCCGCGACTCGAGCTTACCGCAAATCCCCTTATGTCAATTGCGTATCCTATCTTTTTAATGGGATTTGCCTAACGCTGGTATTACGAGTCTTGGAAGAAGTGAGCGGTAGACCCTCTCCTGTCAAGACTTCTACCGCATTTAAAAGTCAGTAGTTAAGAGTTTTATGGACTAACGCCGGAACATAAAACTCTTAACTAAAGTGCTAAAAGTACACTAACACCCATAAACTACCTATTAACCCCTAAACCGAGCCCCCCCCCCCACACCGGAAACACTTTAATATATTAACCCCTAATCTGCCAATCGGACATCGCCGCCACTTTAATAAATATATTAACCCCCTAAACCGCCGCACTCCTGCCTCGCAAACACTAGTTAAATTTTATTAACCCCTAATCTGCGGTCCCTAACATCGCCGACACCTACTTACATTTATTAACCCCTAATCTGCCACCCCCAACGTCGCCGCTACTATATTAAAGGTATTAACCGCTAAACCCAAGTCTAAAACTAACCCCCCCTAACAAATATAATTTTAAATAATCTAAATAAAATGACTACAATTAAATAAATTAATCCTATTTAAAACTAAATACTTACCTATAAAATAAATCCTAAGCTAGCTACAATATAACTAATAATTACATTGTAGCTATTTTAGGATTTATATTTATTTTACAGGCAACTTTGTATTTATTTTAACTAGGTAGAATAGTTATTAAATAGTTATTAACTATTTAATAACTTCCTAGTTAAAATAAAGACAAATATACCTGTAAAATAAATCCTAACCTAAGTTACAATTACACCTAACACTACACTATAATTAAACTAATTACCTAAACTACTTACAATTAATTACAATTAAATTAAATAAACTAAATTACGGAAAAAAAAAGAATTACAAGAATTTTAAACTAATTACACCTATTCTTACCCCCCTAATAAACTAAAAAAGCCCCCCAAAATAATAAAATTCCCTACCCTACAATAAACTACAAATAGCCCTTAAAAGAGCCTTTTGAGGGGGATTGCCCCAAAGTAATCAGCTCTTTCAGCTGTAAAAAAAATACAATACCCCCCCAACATTAAAACCCACCACCCACACACCCAACCCTACTCTAAAACCCACCCAATCCCCCCTAAAAAGATCTCCCTACATTGAGCCGTCTTCACCCAGCCGGGCACAAGTGGACCTCCAGAGGGGCAGAAGTCTCCATCCGATCCGGGCAGAAGAGGTCCTCCAAGCGGCAGAAGTCTTCATCCAGGCGGCATCTTCTATCTTCATCCATCCGGAGCGGATCCATCTTCAATCCATCCGGAGCGGATCCATCTTCAATCCAGCTGACACGGAGCCATCGACGTCCTAACGAAGAATGAAGGTTCCTTTAAATGACGTCATCCAAGATGGCGTCCCTTGAATTTTGGGTTTTAGAGTAGGGTTGGGTGTGTGGGTTTTAATGTTGGGGGGGGGTATTGCATTTTTTTTTTACAGGTGAAAGAGCTGATTACTTTGGGGCAATGCCCCGCAAAAGGCCCTTTTATGGGCTATTTGTAATTTAGTGTAGGGAATTTTATTATTTTGGGGGGCTTTTTTAATGTATTAGGGGGATTAGAATAGGTGTAATTAGTTTAAATTCTTGTAATTCTTTTTCTTCCCCTGTAATTTAGTGGTTTTTTTCCTCGTAACTTAGCTTATTTAATTTAATTGTAATTAATTGTAAGTAGTTTAGGTAATTAGTTTAATTATAGTGTAGTGTTAGGTGTAATTGTAACTTAGGTTAGGATTTATTTTACAGGTATATTTGTCTTTATTTTAACTAGGAAGTTATTAAATAGTTAATAACTATTTAATAACTATTCTACCTAGTTAAAATAAATACAAAGTTGCATGTAAAATAAATATAAATCTTAACGGCTAGATTTAGAGTTTGGCGGTAGCCGTCAAAACCAGCGTTAGGGGGTCCTAACGCTGGTTTTTACCGCCCGCTGGTATTTGGAGCCAGTCATTAAAGGGTCTAACGCTCACTTTGCAGCCGCGACTTTTCCATACCGCAGATCCCCCTACGACAATTGCGTATCCTATCTTTTCAATGGAATCTTTCTAATGCCGGTATTTAGAGTCGTGGCTGAAGTGAGCGTTAGAACTCTAACGACAAAACTCCAGCCGCAGAAAAAAAAACAGGAGTTAAGAGCTTTTTGGGCTAACGCCGGTTCATAAAGCTCTTAACTACTTTGCTCTAAAGTACACTAACACCCATAAACTACCTATGTACCCCTAAACCGAGGTCCCCCCACATCGCCGCCACTCGATTAAATTTTTTAACCCCTACTCTGCCGACCGCACACCGCCGCCACCTACGTTATACTTATGTACCCCTAATCTGCTGCCCCTAACACCACCGACCCCTATATTACATTTATTAACCCCTAATCTGCCCCCCTCAACGTCGCCGACACCTACCTACACTTATTAACCCCTAATCTGCCGACTGGACCTCACCGCTACTATTATAAATGTATTAACCCCTAAAGCTAAGTCTAACCCTAACACTAACACCCCCCTAAGTTAAATATAATTTAAATCTAACAAAATAAATGAACTCTTATTAAATAAATTATTCCTATTTAAAGCTAAATACTTACCTGTAAAATAAACCCTAATATAGCTACAATATAACGAATAATTATATTGTAGCTATTTTAGGATTTATATTTATTTTACAGGCAACTTTGTATTTATTTTAACCAGGTACAATAGCTATTAAATAGTTAATAACTATTTAATAGCTACCTAGTTAAAATAATTACAAAATTACCTGGAAAATAAATCCTAACCTAAGTTACAATTAAACCTAACACTACACTAGCAATAAATTAATTAAATAAAATACCTACAATTATCTACAATTAAACCTAACACTACACTATCAATAAATTAATGAAATACAATACCTACAAATAAATACAATTAAATAAACTAACTAAAGTACAAAAAATAAAAAAGAACTAAGTTACAAAAAATAAAAAAATATTTACAAACATTAGAAAAATATTACAAAAATTTTAAACTAATTACACCTACTCTAAGCCCCCTAATAAAATAACAAAGCCCCCAAAATAAAAAAAAATGCCCTACCCTATTCTAAAATTAAAATAGAAAAGCTCTTTTACCTTACCAGCCATTAAAAGGGCCCTTTGCGGGGCATGCCCCAAAGAATTCAGCTCTTTTGCCTGTAAAAAAAAACATACAATACCCCCCCCAACATTACAACCCACCACCCACATACCCCTAATCTAACCCAAACCCCCCTTAAATAAACCTAACACTAAGCCCCTGAAGATCTTCCTACCTTGTCTTCACCATGCCAGGTATCACCGATCACTCCAGGCTCCGAATTCTTCATCCAAGCCCAAGCGGGGGCTGGAGATCCATCATCCGGCTTGAAGTCTTCTATCAAACGGCGGCTGAAGAGGTCCAGAAGAGGCTCCAAAGTCTTCATCCTATCCGGGCAGAAGAGTAGATCCGGACCGGCAACCATCTTCTTCCAAGCGGTGACAAGCGGCTCCATCTTGAAGACCTCCAGCGCGGATCCATCCTCTTCCTGCGACGTCCTAAGTCCGAATGAAGGTTCCTTTAAATGACGTCATCCAAGATGGCGTCCCTCGAATTCCGATTGGCTGATAGGATTCTATCAGCCAATCGGAATTAAGGTAGGAAAATTCTGATTGGCTGATGGAATCAGCCAATCAGAATCAAGTTCAATCCGATTGGCTGATCCGATCAGCCAATCAGATTGAGCTCGCATTCTATTGGCTGATCGGAACAGCCAATAGAATGCAAGCTCAATCTGATTGGATCAGCCAATCGGATTGAACTTGAATCTGATTGGCTGATTCCATCAGCCAATCAGAATTTTCCTACCTTAATTTCCGATTGGCTGATAGAATCCTATCAGCCAATCGGAATTCGAGGGACGCCATCTTGGATGACGTCCCTTAAAGGAGCCTTTATTCGTCGGTAGTCCGTCGGGGAAGAAGGATGTTCCGCGTCTGCGGAATGAAGATGGATCCTGTAGAAGAAGATTGAAGATCCCGCTTGGAAGATGACATCGCCGGGATGGAAGACTTCTTCAGCGCCGCCTGGAGGATCACTTCATCGGATGGAAGATTTCTTCAGTGCCCCTTGGAGGATCACTTCTTCGGTTCCATCGGTGGCTCGGCTGAGTGAAGACAACTCAAGGTAGGATGATCTTCAGGGGAGTAGTGTTAGGTTTATTTAAGGGGGGTTTGGGTTAGATTAGGGGTATGTGGGTGGTGGGTTTTAATGTTGGGGGGGGGGTTGTATTTTTCTTTTACAGGCAAAAGAGCTGAATTCTTTGGGGCATGCCCCGCAAAGGGCCCTTTTAAGGGCTGGTAAGGTAAAAGAGCTTTTCTATTTTAATTTTAGAATAGGGTAGGGCATTTTTTTATTTTGGGGGTCTTTGTTATTTTATTAGGGGGCTTAGAGTAGGTGTAATTAGTTTAAAATTGTTGTAATATTTTTTTAATGTTTGTAAATATTTTTTATTTTTTGTAACTTAGTTCTTTTTTATTTTTTTGTACTTTAGTTAGTTTATTTAATTGTATTTATTTGTAGGTATTGTATTTAATTAATTTATTGATAGTGTAGTGTTAGGTTTAATTGTAGATAATTGTAGGTATTTTATTTTATTTCATTAATTTATTGATAGTGTAGTGTTAGGTTTAATTGTAACTTAGGTTAGGATTTATTTTACAGGTAATTTTGTAATTATTTTAACTAGGTAGCTATTAAATAGTTCTTAACTATTTAATAGCTATTGTACCTGGTTAAAATAATTACAAAGTTGCCTGTAAAATAAATATTAATCCTAAAATAGCTACAATATAATTATAATTTATATTGTAGCTATATTAGGGTTTATTTTACAGGTAAGTATTTAGCTTTAAATACTTAAATATAAAGGAATCATTTATTTAATAAGAGTTAATTTATTTCGTTAGATTTAAATTATATTTAACTTAGGGGGGTGTTAGGGTTCGGGTTAGAGTTAGCTTTAGGGGTTAATACATTTATTATAGTATCGGTGAGGTCCGGTCAGCAGATTAGGGGTTAGTTATTGTAGGTAGGTGGAGGCGACGTTGGGGGCGGCATATTAGGGGTTAATAAATATAATATAGGGGTCGGCGGTGTTAGGGGCAGCAGATTAGGGGTACATAGGTATAATGTAGGTTTGCGGCGGTGTACGGAGCGGCAGATTAGGTTTTTAAAAAAATATGCAGGTGTCAGTGATAGCGGGGGCGGCTGATTAGGGGTTAATAAGTGTAAGGTTAGGGGTGTTTAGACTCGGGGTACATGTTAGAGTGTTAGGTGCAGACTTAGGAAGTGTTTCCCCATAGGAAACAATGGGGCTGCGTTAGGAGCTGAACGCTGCTTTTTTGCAGGTGTTAGTTTTTTTTTCAGCTCAAACAGCCCCATTTTTTACTATGGGGATATCGTGCACGAGCACGTTTTTGAAGCTGGCCGCGTCCGTAAGCACCGCTGGTATCGAGAGTTGCAGTGGCGGTAAATATGCTATACGCTCCCTTTTTGGAGCCTAACACAGCCATTCTGTATGCGGGGGAAAAAAAGCATGCGTAGCTAACGCACCCCTTTGGCCACAGAACTCTAAATCTAGCCGTAAGATAGCTACAATGTAATTATTAGTTATATTGTAGCTAGCTTAGGGTTTATTTTATCGGTAAGTTTTTAGTTTTAAATATGATTAATTTATTTAATGATGGTAAATTTATTTCGTTTAATTTAAATTATATTTAAGTTAGAGGGGTGTTCGGGTTAGACTTAGGTTTATTGGTTAATAAATTTATAATAGTGGAAGCGACATTGGTGGCGGAAGATTAGGGGTTAATAAATTTAATATAGTTGCGGCGACGTTGGGGGGCAGATTAGGGGTTAATAAATATAATGTAGGTGTCGGCGATGTTGGGGGCAGTCGATTAGGGGTTTCCTAGGGATAATGTAGGTGGCGGCGGTGTCCGGAGCGACAGATTAGGGGTTAATAATATAATGCAGGTGTCAGCGATAGCGGGGGCGGCAGATTAGGGGTTAATAAGTGTAAGATTAGGGGTGTTTAGACTCGGGGTTCATGTTAGGGTGTTAGGTGCAGACATAAAATTCCTTTCCCCATTGGAAACAATGGGGCTGCGTTAGGAGCTGAACGCTGCTTTTTTGCAGGTGTTAGGTTTTTTTTCAGCCAGCTCAGCCCCATTGTTTCCTATGGGGAAATCGTGCACGAGTACGTTTAGCCAGCTTACCGCTGACTTAAGCAACGCTGGTATTGAGGTGAGATGTGGAGCTAAATTTTGCTCTACGCTCACCTTTTTGCGGCTAACTCCAGGTTTAAAAAAACCTGTAATACCAGCGTTGTCTTAAGGGAGCGGTGGGGAAAAAAGGCTCGTTAGCACCGCAAGCCTTACTGACAAAAACTCGTAATCTAGCCGTTAATATCTACAGAATCCATAGGTTCAAAAGAAGCATGTTGAAGAACTCTAAGAACCAAATTGAGACTCCATGGAGGAGTAGAAAATGTAAACCTAGGCCTGACTCTAACCAGAACCTGGCAAAAAGACTTAACATCTGGCATATCTGCTAGACGTTTATACAACAAAATAGATAAAGCAGAAATTTAACCCCTCAAGGTACTAGCAGATAAACCCTTCTCCAAACCCTCTTGGAGAAAAGACTAAATCCTAGGAATTTTAACTCTATTCCAAGAAAAACCTCTGGAATCACACCAATACAAAAATATACGCAAAATCTTATAATAAATCTTTCTAGACACAGGCTTACGAGCCTGAATCATAGCTTCAATAACTGATTCAGAAAAACCACGCTTAGATAATATCAAGCGTTCAATCTCCAAGAAGTCAGCTTCAGAGAAACGAGATTTGGATGAAGGAAGGGCCCCTGAAGTAGAAGGCCCTTCCGTAACGGAAGACTCCAAGGTGGAAGAGATGACATCTCCACCAGATCCGCATACCTGATTCTGTGAGGCCACGCCGGGACAATGAGAATCACCAACAACCTCTCCTGTCTGATTCGAGCAATGACCCGTGGAAGGAGAGCGAAAGGAGGAAAAACATACGCTAGACTGAAGTTCCAAGGAACGGCCAGAGCATCCAACAGTACAGCCTGAGGATCTTGAGACCCTGACCCATACCTTAGAAGCTTGGCATTCTGACGAGATGCCATGAGATCCAGCTCCGGCTGCCCCCACTTGAGAATCAAGTTAGAAAATACCTCCGGATGGAGTACCCACTCCCCTGGATGAAAAGTCTGTCGGCTTAGAAAACCCGCTTCCCAATTGTCCACCCCTGGAATGTGGATCGCAGACAGACAACCCATTGTGGTACTCTGACTACTAAATAATCCTGGCTACCTCTGTCATGGCCAAGGAACTCCAAGTACCCCCTGATGATTGATGTAAGCCACGGACATTATGTTGTCTGACTGAAATCTGATAAACTGGACTGAAGCTGAGGCCAGGCCAGAAGAGCATTGAAGATTGCCCTCAACTCTAGAATATATATAGGAAGAACCGACTCCTCCCGAGTCCAAAGACCCTGAGCCTTTAATGAACTCCAGACAGCTCCCCATCCCAAGACTGGCATCCATGGTCACAATCACCCAGGTAGGTCTGAGGAAGCAGGTTCTCAGAGAAGATCCTGGGACAACCACCACAGAAGAGAGATTCTTATCTCCTGATCAAAAACAATACGTGGAGACAGATCCGCATAATCCCCTTTCCATTGTCTGAGCAGGCACAACTGCAGAGGCCTGAGATGGAACCATGCAAACGGAATGATGTCTATAACTGACACCATCAGATCAATAACCTCCATACACTGAGCTACTGATGGCCAGGGAAAGGCATGAAGAATAAGACAAAGATTGAAGATCTTTGATTTTTTGGCCTCTGTCAGAAAAAACTTAATTTCTATGGAATTTATTATTGTTCCCAAAAAGACAACTCCTGTAGCCGGAATCAAGGAACTTTTTCCTAAATTCACCTTCCAACCGTGGGAGCACAGAAAAGAAAACAATATCTCCGTGAGGGAGCTTGCCTGTTGAAGAGATGGCACCTGAACCAGAAAAATCGTCCAGATAAGGCTCCGCTGCAACACCCTGTAACCAAAGAACAGTCAAAAATGCTCCCAGAACCTTTGAAAAAATCCTGGGAGCCGTAGCAAGACCAAATGGAAAGGCCACAAACTGAAAATGTTTGTCTAGAAACGCAAATCTTAAAAACTTGTGATAATCCTTGTGGATATGAAAATGCAGATACACATCCTTTAAATCCACTGTGGTTATGAACTGACCCTCCTGAACTAAAGGAAGAATAGAATGAACAGTCTCCATCTTGAAAGACGGAACTCTGAGAAACATGTTCACAATCTTGAAATCTAGAAAAGGACGGAATGTTCCCTCTATTTTGGGAATTACGAACCGATTGGAATAAAAACCCAGACCCTGCTCCTGAAAAGGAACAGGAACTATTACTCCCATATCGGAAAGATCCACACAACTCAAGAACGCCTCTCTCTTTATCTGGTTTACAGATAACCTGGAGAGAAGAAACCTGGCCCTGGGATAAGTCCTGAACTCTAGCTTGTAACCCTGGGATACGATGTTCACCACCCAGGGATCCGGAACATCCCGAACCCAAGCCTGAGTGAAAAAGAAAATCTGCCCCCCACCCTTCATGCTGACTTTGAGTCAGTAACAGGCTTTATACATTTTTTCCCCTTACTCCAGGAATGATTGGACTTCCAGGAAGACTTAGAATGCTCCTCCTTGGAAGAGGAAGGTTTAGCCGAGAAATTCCGAAAGGAACGAAAATTACTTTGACGCTTCTGTATATGTCTTTTATCCTGAGGAAGAAAATGACCCTTACTTCCTGTAATATCAGAAATAATCTCAGCGAGACCTGGTCCAAACAAGGTCTTACCCTTGTAAGGAAAATACAAAAGCTTAGGAATTTAACCATAAAACTCTGCAAGCTAAAACAGCAAAGCTAGAAATTTTTGCCAATTTGATAACTTGAAGAGAAGAATCAGAAATGAAGGAATTAGCCAATTTAAGAGCCTTAATCCTATCCTGAATCTCCTCAAGAAGAGTGTCTGACCGAATAGAATCCGACAACGCATCAAACCAATAAGCTGCTGCACTAGTGACAGTAGCAATACACACCCTGCAGGCTGCCACTGCAACCCCTGATGACCATACATCCTCTTAAGAAAAGCTTCAAGCTTCTTATCCATAGGATCCTGAAAAGAACAACTATCCTCAATGGTAGAAATAGCACACTCAACCTTAGGCACTGTCTACCAAGACTCTTTAAGCAATAAAAAACTTTTTTTTTTTTTAAATTGGAGAAGGGGAAAAAGGAACCCCAGGCTTCTCCCACTACCGTGCAACAATCTCAGAATCACGATCAGGGACAGGGAATACCTCCACTGTTGAAGGAACATCAAAATATATAATAAGCTTGATAGATTTCTTAGGAGTCATTACAACCATAGAATCAGAATCATCCAAAGTAGACAAAACCTCCTAAAGTAAAAAACGGAGGTGCTCTAATTTGAACCTGAATGACACAACTTCAGCATCAGAAGAAGGAAATATACTGTTAGAGTCAGAGATCTCACCCTCAAACAATAAAAAAGAATCCTCTTCCTCAGACTTCTGAGAAGAGACATTAGAAAAGAAAAAGAAATCAACACCTGAAACAGGGGTCTCCAAATTTTAAATTTCCTCTTATGCTTACCCTGCAACATAGAGAAAGCAGATAATGCTTCAGAAACTGCAGAAGATATATGAGATGCCAAATCCTGCAAAAAAAAACTCCAGCTGGAGCATGAGAGGAAGCACAGGGTATAACATGCGGGCAGACAAGGGTAGGGATGCCTGAGAACAAGGCTCACTTGAACAGCATCTTCCCTAGAAAAAAAAAGGCTCAGATTCAAAAAGTTTATCTTTGTAATGCAATGTTCCCTCAATACATGAGAAACAGAAAGAAATAGGAGGTTCCACATTAGCCCCCAACAGAGTACAAATAAAATTTTGCAGGGGCCACTTAGTTCATCAAAACACAAAAAAAATTATTTCAAATAATAAATTTATACAAAAGAAAAAAAAAAAGCCTAAAAAATGTTACTATCCCTTTAAAAAAGTAACGTTAACATAGACATTTATAGCAACAAACAAACTTTATAAAAGTAAAGTAAACGAAACATGGGCACCTCTACACCTCAGCCAGATTGCTGAAGTGCCTACCTGAACCTGCTGATCAAACGGAGAAAAAATAGGAACACTCCGGACTGAAACCACTCTGGGGCAAAGAAACAGCCACTTGTACACAGCCAAGAGCTGCACTAAATTTAAACAAACACTTCCTGGTATGAAAAAGTGTGCCAAAACTACCTCCTCAGCAGGCTCCGCCCACCAAAACATCATAACACACCCGGACACTCATAACCTTACCCAGGGAAAAAAAATGTTGCAAAAATCATTAAAATGAAAATCTCATACAAAGTAATAAAAAAAAGCATGAGCCAGAACCTTGTCAATGCCCTGTAATATAACCCCTCATCATAAAAAAGTAAATTTATGCTTACCTGATAAATTAATTTATTTTACGATATGACGAATACACGGATTTCATCCTTACTTGTGGGATATTAACCTCCTGCTAACAGGAAGTGGCAAAGAGCACCACAGCAGAGCTGTATATATAGCCCCTCCCTTCCCCTCCACCCTCAGGCATTCGGCCGAAGGTATAGGAAGAGAAAAGGAAAGGCTAAAAGGTGCAGAGGTGACTGAAGTTTACAAAAAATATTAAGAAAAACTGTCTTAAAAAGAACAGGGTGGGCCGTGGACTCGTCATATCGTAAAAGAAATTAATTTATCAGGTAAGCATAAATTTACTTTTCTTTTACAAAGATATGACGAGTCCACAGATTTCATCCTTACTTGTGGGAAACCAATACCAAAGTAATAGGACACGGATGAAAGGGAGGGACAAGACAGGAACCTAAACAGAAGGCACCACTGCTTGAAGAACCTTTCTCCCAAAAATAGCCCCAGAAGAAGCAAAAGTATAAAATTTGTAAAATTTGGAAAAAGTGTGAAGGGACGACCAAGTCGCAGCCTTACCAGTGTTAATTTTGACGGTAAATTTCGATTTAGTCTTAGTTTTAGTCTTTTGACTAAAATTCCATTTTAGTTTTAGTCGTATTTTAGTCATCCAAATTGTTTTAGTTTTAGTCTACTTTTAGTCGACTGAATCTCCAGTAGATTTTAGTCGACTAAAATCTAAGGGGTTTAGTTAAAGTGTAATGCATTATTTAAGCATTTCTCTATAATTTGCAAACTGATTATATACCCCAAGAGTAAACATAACACCTGTTATTATTTATGGTATTAAGGTTTAAATATGCAATACAGACACAGATTTAGTCGTCGTGATATAGAACATCTTTATTAAACTTAAAATGAAATAAAACCAAGTCTCATAAACAAACAGAAGTACAACTTTAAAATATAAAAAACAAAACTGTAAACTGTATTGGCTGTATTGCACATATTATCCAATATAAAAACTTTAACAGTTCTCTGTTAATAATTAAAACAAGTATAAAGTAACTCAACACAACAAAAAGTTTATGCAGCTAGCACAGACACAGCATAATTTAAACCCATACTCGTAGGTTATGCTTATTTCTATAGGAAGAATCAATTGATCACAGATTTGAAAATTTTTCGGCAACGATATTAGCACTGCTCTGGAACTTCTAAACTCATTATATACTCCTGGAGTAAAGGTTTATTAACCTGTTTTTATTTATGGTATTAAGGTTTGAACATGCAATACAGATTTAACTGTTGTGGTATATAACATGTCTTTATCTTAAAATTAATAAAATTAAGTTTCATAAATTTGACAAAAGAGCAGTAATTAGATATGGATTGATTATAACACCTTGCATAAAATGTTTTTGTCAGCAAATTTTGATTTAGTTTTAGTCATAGTCTTTTGACTAAAATGTCATTTTGATTTAGTTTTAGTCATAGTCTTTTGACTAAAATGTCATTTTGATTTAGTTTTAGTCATAGTCTTTTGACTAAAATGCCATTTTAGTTTTAGTCGTATTTTAGTCATCAGAATTTCTTTAGTTTTATACTCATTTTAGTCTAGTTTTAGTCGACGAAATTAACACTGAGCCTTACAAATCTGTTCAACAGATGCATCGTTTCTAAAAGCCCATGTGGAAGCCACAGCCCTAGTAGAATGAGCCGTAATTCATTCAGGAGGCTGCTGTCCAGCAGTCTCATATGCCAGGTAGATGATACTTCTCAGCCAAAAAGAAAGAGAGGTAGCCGTAGCTTTCTGACCCCTACGCTTTCCAGAATAAACAATGAATAATGAAGATGATTGATGGAAATCCTTAGTTGCCTGTAAGTAAAACTTTAAGGCACGGACCACATCAAAATTATGCAACATACGCTCCTTCTTAGAAGAAGGGTTATGACACAAGGAAGGAACAACAATTTCCTGATTAATATTCTTATTTGAAACAACCTTAGGAAGGAATCCAGGTTTGGTACGTAACACCACCTTATCAGAATGAAAAATAAGATAAGGTTGAATCACACTGTAGTGCTGAAAGCTCAGAAACTCTTTGAGCAGAAGAAATAGCAACTAAAAACAGAACTTTCAAAGATAACAATTTGATATCTATGGAATGCATAGGTTCAAACAGAACCCCTTGAAGAACTCGAAGAACTAAATTCAAACTCCAGGGAGGAGTAATGGGTCTATATACAGGCTTAATTCTAGATAGAGCCTGACAAAAAGACTGAACATCTGGCACATTTGCCAAACGTTTGTGAAACAAAATTGACAAAGCTGAAATTTGTCCCTTTAAGGAACTCGCTGATAACCCTTTCTCCAGTCCTTCTTGGAGAAAAGACAGAATCCTGGGAATCCTAACTTTACTTCCAATATCTCTGTAAGGGTAGATGACATAACTGCAGCCATCTCCTGCAGAGTAAAAGAATTAGATGCACTAGAAGTACTTGGCGTCGCTTGTGTGGGCGTTAAAGGTTGTGACACTTGGGGAGAATTTGATGGCATATCCTGATTCTCTTCAGACTGAGAATCATCCTTAGGCACACTTTCTTGACCTAATATATGGTCTTTACAATGTAAGGCTCTTTCAGTACAAGAGTTACACAATGTTAGAGGGGGTTGCGCAATAGCTTCTAAACACATAGAACAATGAGAATCCTCAATGTCAGACATGTTGAACAGACTAGTAATACCACAAAAGTCGTTTAAACACTTATTTATTGCATAAAATAAACTTTAGAAAAAACGTGTACAGCGCCTTTAAGAAAAGAAAAAGTGAACAATTTTTCCAAAATGATCAAATAACGTTAAATTATCTCAAAATTTAACCTAAGATCGTTGGTTTATCCAAAAATTACTGCACCCTGAAGCAAGGGCAGAAATAAGGCTCTAAAGTACTAACAAGGTACTTCGAAATAACTTTCCAACACTTCAGACCAGCTTGCACAGTCCAGGAGCCACCGGAGTTACTGCTTGCTGCTGCCTAGCCTGAAGGAAGTGCGCATCTGAGCGTGCGAAAATAGGCCACGCCCCTTGAGGTCCATGCCGAAGTAGGCCCAAACACAACCGCATGGAAAGCGGTTTCACACCCACACCTAAGTTTAAACAGCTAATGCCCTACAACCCCTCAAATGCACCAGTAAACAAACATATAAATGTCAGAAATAAAAACGTTATGTATCGTTTTTCTTTGAATGCCCATAGTGTCACACAATGCCCATAAGTCAACCATTAAATAAAATCAGGGACTCCAGTAATACCCTTTATATAACATAGGAATACTGCTTACCCCATTCCCTTACAGGGAAATAAATGCCAGCATGAAACCGGTCTCCACACTGAAGATGTCTCATGGTTACCTTCAGAAGTCTTGTGGGAACCAGCGTGGATCTTCGTTACAACTGCTAAGATCATCAACCTCAGGGCAGAAGTTTTCTTTCACATCCCCCTGAGGAAAATAGTACTCACCGGTACCATTTAAAATAAAAAACTTCTTGATTGAAGAAACTAAAACTAACACCTCACTTTACCATGTCTTCCTAGTATAACACAGGCAAAGAGAATGACTGAGGGTGGAGGGGAAGGGATGGGCTATATATACAGCTCTGCTGAGGTGCTCTTTGCCACTTCCTGTTAGCAGGAGGTTAATATCCCACAAGCAAGGATGAAATCCGTGGACTCATCATATCTTTGTAAAAGAAACTGAATTAACAAGTGCCAATATAAGAATATAACATAATATAGAACTTACCATAAAAGAAACATTGTGAGCTGCCTGCTGCAGGGCAGTTAAAGTGGCACCCTCCTCCTATGGACCTGTGAAAAAATGAAAAGACTGTGCAAACTTTAACAGGCTTTCTGACAAGGGCAGCAATAATTGGGAGGCACAGAGGGGATTATACCCCCCAGGTTCCCAAATGCTTAAAAGCCACCAATGCTCTACTGAAGAGACTGAAATGGACTACGGCTAAAAGAATGACTGGGAATTGTGGGTAAGGGGTATTTAACAGTTTTTGCTGTGTTGCTCTTTGCCGCCTTCTGCTGGTCAGGAGAGATATTCCCACTAGTAATTGATGATTCCGTGGACTCACCATATCTTAGGAAAGAAAGATACTCAATAAACAAGACTATAAGAAGATTACTTTATCCACATATAGCTAATTCGAGGAGCCGTTTGAAGTAGAAGACTGAGAATTCCCGTATCCGTTAAGGATGGGATCCTCCAACAACGCCAGAATGTGTCTCAAAAGAACATGAAGGCGCGCCAGTCTATAACGAAAAGCACAGCATACCCCCGCCGGAGCAGAAGACGACCCGACCCCGAAGGTTGACCCCCTGAAGCCTCATGGACAGTCGTTCCCCCCCCTTGATAGCTGAGCAGGCCATCCCATGCCTGAAGAGCCCCGGTCAACGGAACACGTACAATAACATAAGCACACTTCTGGTAGCTGCAGATGCGCCAGCACCATAATAATGGACATGCAAAAACGTGCCATAACCCCTGGGGGGGGGGGGGACAAGCCACATTCCAGAGAAGGATAAGCAAAATCTGGGTTACCTGCATGTGTAGTAAGAGTTGGTGGTAGGGAACTCGCCACTCGGGGAACAGGGCCCCAAGAGACGGATAGCTCAGTGGCTCCTTGATTCCATGCTCCCGAGGAATTGAGCACACTTAGACCGCATTCTGAACATAACTGAAGGGCATGTATCACCCGGGCCAATTCGTATTCCTAACGAGAAAAATAATCTGAGTCAGAGACGTTCGTCTCCACAATATCAGAATCCTCCATAACTGGGATACTGAATCCAAAAAACGGACCAAATAAGAAAACTGTAACTGCACCTGCCACCCACAATGGCTGGGGCACTCACCACCTCCTAGGACCCAGACACCAGCGGACCATAAATTTTCCGTCGCCACACTGTCAGGAATGAGGAAATGGAGAGCCAAACGTGACCACGCCCGGTCACCAGGTGCACCGTGCGGTCCAAAAAGCGCGCTCAACCATAAAGGCTGCGTCACTTCCAAAGGCCGTTATGTTCCATAGCCAAGAGCCTAAATAACACTACACATAAGCAGGTTGAATCACATAAACATGATTAAAAAAACCCTGTTCAATAAACCCCCCAAGGAGATATTAACTCTTGATTCAAAAGGAGCCTCACTGAGGCCCTAAGTTATAGTTAGTCCCGCAACGTGGTAGCCTCTCGGGAAAACATTTGTAATACAGACAATCATAACGAGAGTAAAATAAAACAATCTTACCGAAATCTAAGCTGTGCAACAGGAACACGGCCCTTCAAGTGTAACAGATAGTAGCATTGCCTCTGCCATGGACTTGAGAGTAGAAGCAAGCAGTGAAACTCGTCAACGCTGATTGCTCGTGGAACTGTTAATATGAGTCGGGATGGTTTCGCAGAAAGACTCTCCCTGCATCTCCGGACTCTAACTTTCATCCACTGAGAGGCTGACAAGACTACTTAAAAACTCCAGTCCCATGCCGAAGAGTACTACCCTCCATAAGAGACTATTGAAAACTTCTGACACTTCTCTGCCAACCTCCTGGGACAAAAGGCAAAGAATGACCGGGGGATGAGGGAAGTGGGAGAAGTATTTAAACCTTTGGCTGGGGTGTCTTTGCCTCCTCCTGTTGGCCAGGTTTTGAATTTCCAAAAGTAATGAATGCAGCTGTGGACTCTTTCCATTTATGAAGAAAATCCGAGTTTTGAGCAGCATTCTTTGCATTCAAGCCAATAATATCCATAAACACTTCCAAAATAAAAAAAATTGCTTTAATTAGCTTTAAATTATCCTGAATTTCTTCCAAAGAAAACTTTTTGGATACTGGATGACAAGACAGCACACTAAAGAGTAACTGCTCTTGCAACACTCACCGCAGGCTAAAATAAAAACCCTGTCTACAAAAATGATAGGCCTCCCATTTCCAGAATAACCATAAATCTCAGAATCCTCTTACATGACAGTATATAATAAAAAATAATGTGTGTCCCTAGATCTGATGTACAAACACTAATGTACCTGCTAAGGAGCCTGCAGGCTTTGAGTGTAGGTCAAATACTTACCTGCGTATCACTCACTGTTCTGATTTTACCAGCTGTATACATCCAGCGTTCAGTAGAAGTGCCTACCAAAGTTAGTGGACACTAACTCCAGATCTTGTATAGGAGGTACCCTGGCGAATCCAAACAGAAGAGGCTGCAGGACCAGAACCAGTCCCAGAGACACCTGTGGCAGGCTAGTGAAATTTTCCCTCAGGAGAATTTACTCTTGCTGCCTATGGCACTCCTCTACCCTTTTCTCAGTTCTCTGAGGGGGGTAACGGGCCTCACAGCAATGAGTATCCTTTTCCACAAAGCTTATGTACCTCACATTTTCAACTCCTCCTGTGAAAGCATAAATTAAGACTTAGGGGAATCAGGAAGTGGGAGGGATTAAAGCGTTTGGTGTTGGGTGTTTTTAGCCTACTTCCTGGTGGAGAGGAGTTTATTGCCATATGTTATGGCTCGTGGACTCTCACAACCTTATGAAAGAACAGAGAGGGAGAGAAGGAAGGGAGAGAGAATAAAGGAGGGAGGGGGAGTAAGAAAAGAAAAGGGAGGTAGGGAGAGGAGTGAAGGGAATGTGTAAACTGCCGCACATAAAATTTAAATATTTGCATAGCAATATATAAAAATCTACTTAAAAACTTAGGAACAGATTTTAAAAATAATTAACTATATTGTATTAACATTATGCACACAGTCTCTTCATACAGGTGGGAGAGAGGGAAGGAAAGGATGGAAGGAAGACAAAGGAGGGGAGGTGCTGCACCCCTGGAAGGGAACATCTGTAGGGAGAATAAGCGTACACAATGTTAACACATTATGCAAATAAACACCATGGCGTATAGTGTTCTCTCCTGCAGACAGAATTGGTTTGTGTATCTCTGGTTAACTCACCAAGGCGCTGCCACTTGCAAGCAGCCTCACTCCTGCGTGTCCTCAGTCATATACACATCCGGATATTTTATTTTCACATACAACGATGATACAGACTATATGATTAAGAACTTTTTGTCCACTTACCCACAGCAGCATCTATATGACAGCGGTGAAAGATCACAGCTTCAACAGCAGGCATCTACATCAGTGCCCTGCTCCGCCCACCTTCTCCCTCCCTCAACATACATGTTCATAGTGCGCAATTAATATAACTACTTGTGCTGTTGCCCTTTGTGCTGTCCACACTAAAAATAAAGACGTTCACTGTAAAAAATAATAAGATGTACGCATTCTCTTGTGTAGACGTTAGAGTGAGCAGTGCATAAGACACCCTGATGGTGACCCTGGCAACACAACAAAAACTGCTGCCCCCCATCTTCCCAAAATCTGCCGCCCTAGGCACGTCCTTGTTGGCCTAGGCCATAATACACCTTTGCTTCAGGGATAATATTACTATCTGTATTCTGAACCTATTTCTTATCATATAATACATAAAAGATGAACTTTACTATAGGTTGAGGGAAAGTGAAAAGATTAAAATGTTAACAATTATGGGCACAGGATACAACCCATTTAAAAGGAAGAATAAACACCTTATATTTACATGATATTTCTGTGATATTTCAATAATTTAACATAATGGGGCCTATGTATCAAAGGTCTTGCGGACCTGATCTGACAGTGCGGCTCAGGTCCGCAAAACCTTGCTGAATGCGGAGAGCAATACGCTCTCCGTATTCAGCATTGCACCAGCAGCTCACAAGAGGTGCTGGTGCAACGCCGCCCCCTGCAGACTCGCGGCCAATGGGCCGCCAGCAGGGAGGTGTCAATCAACCCGATCTGGTTGAATTGTGGCAATTCCTGTCCGCCTGCTCAGAGCAGGCAGACAGTGTTATGAAGCAGCTTCATAACTGCTGAGCTTGATAAATGGGCCTCAATGGGTGAGTTTAAAACTGTTTTGAAAGTATTATCATGTTAGTTGCTGCATTTGTTTAGTGTGGCAGGGTTATGTTTGCAAAGCTTGCAATTTGCTCTTCCAGTTCACAGAAGTGGAAAACTCTTAAATTTCATACATGAATTACAGGAAAAAGAAATATAATACATGTACATTGCAAAGTTGCTTTACCATTAAACATTTTATTACAAAATCTGAGTGCTTACTGTTCCTCGTATAACACAGAGTGACATTTAATCTGATGTGCAACTGAGGGTGTCATTTCCCAAAGAATACATTGCTGATTGGTAACACCTGCATATTCTTACACATGCATATTGTTTACATATGTGGAACTATCTTTAGGGCAATTTTGTTCTTAAAGGGACATAAAAGCCCAACATTTTCCTTTCATGATTCAGATAGAGAAAACAATTTTAAACAACTAACCAAGTTGCATCTATTATGTAATTTGCTTCATTCTTTTGGTATCCTTTGTTAAAAAGGATAACTAGGTAGGCTCTGAAGCATCAATGCTAGCTGCTGATTCGTGGTTGGACATACAGGTGAAACTAAAAAAAAAACACAATTTATGCTTACCTGATACATTTATTTCTCTTGTGGTGTATCCAGTCCACGGATCATCCATTACTTGTGGGATATTCTCCTTCCCAACAGGAAGTTGCAAGAGGACACCCACAGCAGAGCTGTTATATAGCTCCTCCCCTAACTGCCATATCCAGTAATTCGACCGAAACAAGCCGAGAAAGGAGAAACCATAGGGTGCGCAGTGGTGACTGTAGTTTAATCTAAAATTTTGACCTGCCTTAAAATGACAGGGCGGGCCGTGGACTGGATACACCACAAGAGAAATAAATTTATCAGGTAAGCATAAATTGTGTTTTCTCTTATAAGGTGTATCCAGTCCACGGATCATCCATTACTTGTGGGATACCAATACCAAAGCTAAAGTACACGGATGAAGGGAGGGACAAGGCAGGTACTTAAATGGAAGGTACCACTGCCTGTAAAACCTTTCTCCCAAAAATAGCCTCCGAAGAAGCAAAAGTATCAAATTTGTAGAATTTGGAAAAAGTATGAAGCGAAGACCAAGTCGCTGCCTTGCAAATCTGTTCAACAGAAGCCTCATTTTTAAAGGCCCAAGTGGAAGCCACAGCTCTAGTAGAATGAGCTGTAATCCTTTCAAGAGGCTGCTGTCCAGCAGTCTCATAGGCTAAGCGGATTATGCTTCTTAGCCAAAAAGAAAGAGGTTGCCGAAGCCTTTTGACCTCTTCTCTGTCCAGAGTAAACAACAAACAAAGCAGATGTTTGACGAAAATCTTTAGTAGCTTGTAAGTAAAACTTTAAAGCACGAACCACGTCCAGATTGTGTAAAAGACGTTCCTTCTTTGAAGAAGGATTAGGACACAATGATGGAACAACAATCTCTTGATTGATATTTTTAGTAGATACCACCTTAGGCAAAAACCCAGGTTTTGTACGCAGAACTACCTTATCTGCATGGAAGATCAGATAAGGAGAATCACATTGTAAAGCAGATAACTCGGAGACTCTACGAGCCGAGGAAATAGCCATCAAAAAAAGAACTTTCCAAGATAAAAGCTTGATATCTATGGAATGAAGAGGTTCAAACGGAACCCCTTGAAGAACTTCAAGAACCAAATTTAAGCTCCATGGGGGAGCAACAAGTTTAAACACAGGGTTGATTCTAACCAACGCCTGACAAAACGCCTGAACGTCTGGAACATCCGCCAGACGCTTGTGCAAAAGAATAGACAGTGCAGAGATCTGTCCCTTCAAAGAACTAGCTGATAATCCTTTCTCCAAACCCTCTTGGAGAAAAGATAATATCCTGGGAATCCTAACCTTACTCCATGAGTAATTCTAGGATTCACACCAATAAAGATATTTACTTCATATCTTATAGTAGATTTTCCTGGTAAAATCAAGCGTTCAATCTCCATGCAGTCAGTCTCAGAGAAATTAGATTTGGATGATTGAAAGGACCTTGAAGTAGAAGGTCTCGTCTCAAAGGCAGAGTCCAAGGTGGAAAGGATGACATGTCCACTAGGTCTGCATAGCAGGTCCTGCGTGGCCATGCAGGCGCTATCACCGATGCTCTCTCCTGCTTGATTTTGACAATCAGTCGAGGGAGCAGAGGAAACGGTGGAAACACGTAAGCCAGGTTGAAGGACCAAGGCGCTGCTAGAGCATCTATCAGCGTCGCTTCCGGGTCCCTGGACCTGGATCCGTAATAAGGAAGCTTGGCGTTCTGGCGAGACGCCATGAGATCCAGTTCTGGTTTGCCCCAACGATGAATCAATTGAGCAAACACCTCCGGATGGAGTTCCCACTCCCCCGGATGAAAAGTCTGACGACTTAGAAATTCCGCCTCCGAGTTCTCTACACCTGGGACATGGATCGCCGATAGGTGGCAAGAGTGTTTCTCTGCCCAGCGAATTATTTTGGAGACTTCTAACATCGCTAAGGAACTCCTTGTTCCCCCTTGATGGTTGATGTAAGCCACAGTCGTGATGTTGTCCGACTGAAATCTGATGAACCTCAGGGTTGTTAACTGAGGCCAAGCCTGAAGAGCATTGAATATTGCCCTCAATTCCAGAATATTTATTGGTAGGAGTTTCTCCTCCTGAGTCCACGATCCCTGAGCCTTCAGGGAGTTCCAGACTGCACCCCAACCTAGAAGGCTGGCATCTGTCGTTACAATTGTCCAATCTGGCCTGCGAAAGGTCATACCTTTGGACAGATGGACCCGAGATAGCCACCAGAGAAGAGAATCTCTGGTCTCTTGATCCAGATTTAGTAAAGGGGACAAATCTGTGTAATCCCCATTCCACTGACTGAGCATGCATAATTGCAGCGGTCTGAGATGTAGGCGCGCAAACGGAACTATGTCCATTGCCGCTACCATTAAGCCGATTACCTCCATGCACTGAGCCACCGAAGGGCGCGGAATAGAGTGGAGAACACGGCAAGAATTTAGAAGTTTTGATAACCTGGACTCCGTCAGGTAAATTTTCATCTTTACAGAATCTATCAGAGTCCCTAGGAAGGAGACTCTTGTGAGTGGGGACAGAGAACTCTTCTCCTCGTTCACTTTCCACCCGTGCGACCTCAGAAATGCCAGAACTATGTCTGTATGGGACTTGGCAATTTGGAAATTTGACGCCTGTATCAAGATGTCGTCTAGATAAGGGGCCACTGCTATGCCCCGTGGCCTTAGAACCGCCAGAAGCGACCCCAGAACCTTTGTAAAAATTCTTGGGGCTGTAGCTAACCCGAAGGGAAGAGCCACAAACTGGTAATGCCTGTCCAGAAAGGCAAACCTTAGGAACCGATGATGATCTTTGTGTATCGAAATGTGAAGGTAAGCATCCTTTAGATCCACCGTAGTCATACATTGACCCTCCTGGATCATAGGTAGGATGGTCCGAATAGTTTCCATTTTGAATGATGGAATTTGTTTAAGATCTTTAGATCTAAGATTCGTCTGAAGGTTCCCTCTTTTTTGGGAACCACAAACAGATTTGAGTAAAATCCCTGTCCCTGTTCCTCCTTTGGAACTGGATGGATCACTCCCATAACTAGGAGGTCTTGCATACAGTGTAAGAATGCCTCTTTCTTTATCTGGTTGACAGATAATCGTGAAAGGTGAAATCTCCCTTGTGGAGGAGAAGCCTTGAAGTCCAGAAGATACCCCTGAGATATAATCTCCAATGCCCAGGGATCCTGAACATCTCTTGCCCACGCCTGAGCGATGAGAGAAAGTCTGCCCCCTACTAGATCCGTTACTGGATAGGGGGCCATTCCTTCATGCTGTCTTAGAGGCAGCAGCAGGCCTTTTGGCCTGCTTGCCTTTGTTCCAAGACTGGTTAGGTTTCCAGGCCGTCTTGGACTGAGCAAAAGTTCCCTCTTGTTTTGTAGCAGAGGAAGTTGATGCTGCACTTGCCTTGAAGTTTCGAAAGGCACGAAAAACAGAATTTATGTTTACCTGATAAATTACTTTCTCCAACGGTGTGTCCGGTCCACGGCGTCATCCTTACTTGTGGGATATTCTCTTCCCCAACAGGAAATGGCAAAGAGCCCAGCAAAGCTGGTCACATGATCCCTCCTAGGCTCCGCCTACCCCAGTCATTCGACCGACGTTAAGGAGGAATATTTGCATAGGAGAAACCATATGGTACCGTGGTGACTGTAGTTAAAGAAAATAAATTATCAGACCTGATTAAAAAAACCAGGGCGGGCCGTGGACCGGACACACCGTTGGAGAAAGTAATTTATCAGGTAAACATAAATTCTGTTTTCTCCAACATAGGTGTGTCCGGTCCACGGCGTCATCCTTACTTGTGGGAACCAATACCAAAGCTTTAGGACACGGATGAAGGGAGGGAGCAAATCAGGTCACCTAAATGGAAGGCACCACGGTTTGCAAAACCTTTCTCCCAAAAATAGCCTCAGAAGAAGCAAAAGTATCAAACTTGTAAAATTTGGTAAAAGTGTGCAGTGAAGACCAAGTCGCTGCCCTACATATCTGATCAACAGAAGCCTCGTTCTTGAAGGCCCATGTGGAAGCCACAGCCCTAGTGGAATGAGCTGTGATTCTTTCGGGAGGCTGCCGTCCGGCAGTCTCGTAAGCCAATCTGATGATGCTTTTAATCCAAAAAGAGAGAGAGGTAGAAGTTGCTTTTTGACCTCTCCTTTTACCGGAATAAACAACAAACAAGGAAGATGTTTGTCTAAAATCCTTTGTAGCTTCTAAATAGAATTTTAGAGCGCGAACAACATCCAAATTGTGCAACAAACGTTCCTTCTTTGAAACTGGTTTCGGACACAGAGAAGGTACGATAATCTCCTGGTTAATGTTTTTGTTAGAAACAACTTTTGGAAGAAAACCAGGTTTAGTACGTAAAACCACCTTATCTGCATGGAACACCAGATAAGGAGGAGAACACTGCAGAGCAGATAATTCTGAAACTCTTCTAGCAGAAGAAATTGCAACTAAAAACAAAACTTTCCAAGATAATAACTTAATATCAACGGAATGTAAGGGTTCAAACGGAACCCCCTGAAGAACTGAAAGAACTAAATTGAGACTCCAAGGAGGAGTCAAAGGTTTGTAAACAGGCTTAATTCTAACCAGAGCCTGAACAAAGGCTTGAACATCTGGCACAGCTGCCAGCTTTTTGTGAAGTAACACAGACAAGGCAGAAATCTGTCCCTTCAGGGAACTTGCAGATAATCCTTTTTCCAATCCTTCTTGAAGGAAGGATAGAATCTTAGGAATCTTAACCTTGTCCCAAGGGAATCCTTTAGATTCACACCAACAGATATATTTTTTCCAAATTTTGTGGTAAATCTTTCTAGTTACAGGCTTTCTGGCCTGAACAAGAGTATCGATAACAGAATCTGAGAACCCTCGCTTCGAAAAGATCAAGCGTTCAATCTCCAAGCAGTCAGCTGGAGTGAAACCAGGTTCGGATGTTCGAACGGACCCTGAACAAGAAGGTCTCGTCTCAAAGGTAGCTTCCAAGGTGGAGCCGATGACATATTCACCAGATCTGCATACCAAGTCCTGCGTGGCCACGCAGGAGCTATCAAGATCACCGACGCCCTCTCCTGATTGATCCTGGCTACCAGCCTGGGGATGAGAGGAAACGGCGGGAACACATAAGCTAGTTTGAAGGTCCAAGGTGCTACTAGTGCATCCACTAGAGCCGCCTTGGGATCCCTGGATCTGGACCCGTAGCAAGGAACTTTGAAGTTCTGACGAGAGGCCATCAGATCCATGTCTGGAATGCCCCACAGCTGAGTGACTTGGGCAAAGATTTCCGGATGGAGTTCCCACTCCCCCGGATGCAATGTCTGACGATTCAGAAAATCCGCTTCCCAATTTTCCACTCCTGGGATGTGGATAGCGGACAGGTGGCAGGAGTGAGACTCCGCCCATAGAATGATTTTGGTCACTTCTTCCATCGCTAGGGAACTCCTTGTTCCCCCCTGATGGTTGATGTACGCAACAGTTGTCATGTTGTCTGATTGAAACCGTATGAACTTGGCCCTCGCTAGCTGAGGCCAAGCCTTGAGAGCATTGAATATCGCTCTCAGTTCCAGAATATTTATCGGTAGAAGAGATTCTTCCCGAGACCAAAGACCCTGAGCTTTCAGGGATCCCCAGACCGCGCCCCAGCCCATCAGACTGGCGTCGGTCGTGACAATGACCCACTCTGGTCTGCGGAATGTCATCCCTTGTGACAGGTTGTCCAGGGACAGCCACCAACGGAGTGAGTCTCTGGTCCTCTGATTTACTTGTATCTTCGGAGACAAGTCTGTATAATCCCCATTCCACTGACTGAGCATGCACAGTTGTAATGGTCTTAGATGAATGCGCGCAAAAGGAACTATGTCCATTGCCGCTACCATCAACCTGATCACTTCCATGCACTGAGCTATGGAAGGAAGAGGAACGGAATGAAGTATCCGACAAGAGTCTAGAAGCTTTGTTTTTCTGGCCTCTGTCAGAAATATCCTCATTTCTAAGGAGTCTATTATTGTTCCCAAGAAGGGAACCCTTGTTGACGGAGATAGAGAACTCTTTTCCACGTTCACTTTCCATCCGTGAGATCTGAGAAAGGCCAGGACTATGTCCGTGTGAGCCTTTGCTTGAGGAAGGGACGACGCTTGAATCAGAATGTCGTCCAAATAAGGTACTACAGCAATGCCCCTTGGTCTTAGCACAGCTAGAAGGGACCCTAGTACCTTTGTGAAAATCCTTGGAGCAGTGGCTAATCCGAAAGGAAGCGCCACGAACTGGTAATGCTTGTCCAGGAATGCGAACCTTAGGAACCGATGATGTTCCTTGTGGATAGGAATATGTAGATACGCATCCTTTAAATCCACCGTGGTCATGAATTGACCTTCCTGGATGGAAGGAAGAATAGTTCGAATGGTTTCCATCTTGAACGATGGAACCTTGAGAAACTTGTTTAAGATCTTGAGATCTAAGATTGGTCTGAACGTTCCCTCTTTTTTGGGAACTATGAACAGATTGGAGTAGAACCCCATCCCTTGTTCTCTTAATGGAACAGGATGAATCACTCCCATTTTTAACAGGTCTTCTACACAATGTAAGAATGCCTGTCTTTTTATGTGGTCTGAAGACAACTGAGACCTGTGGAACCTCCCCCTTGGGGGAAGCCCCTTGAATTCCAGAAGATAACCTTGGGAGACTATTTCTAGCGCCCAAGGATCCAGAACATCTCTTGCCCAAGCCTGAGCGAAGAGAGAGAGTCTGCCCCCCACCAGATCCGGTCCCGGATCGGGGGCCAACATTTCATGCTGTCTTGGTAGCAGTGGCAGGTTTCTTGGCCTGCTTTCCCTTGTTCCAGCCTTGCATTGGTCTCCAAGCTGGCTTGGCTTGAGAAGTATTACCCTCTTGCTTAGAGGACGTAGCACTTTGGGCTGGTCCGTTTCTACGAAAGGGACGAAAATTAGGTTTATTTTTTGCCTTGAAAGGCCGATCCTGAGGAAGGGCGTGGCCCTTACCCCCAGTGATATCAGAGATAATCTCTTTCAAGTCAGGGCCAAACAGCGTTTTCCCCTTGAAAGGAATGTTAAGTAGCTTGTTCTTGGAAGACGCATCAGCCGACCAAGATTTCAACCAAAGCGCTCTGCGCGCCACAATAGCAAACCCAGAATTCTTAGCCGCTAACCTAGCCAATTGCAAAGTGGCGTCTAGGGTAAAAGAATTAGCCAATTTGAGAGCATTGATTCTGTCCATAATCTCCTCATAAGGAGGAGAATCACTATCGACCGCCTTTATCAGCTCATCGAACCAGAAACATGCGGCTGTAGCGACAGGGACAACGCATGAAATTGGTTGTAGAAGGTAACCCTGCTGAACAAACATCTTTTTAAGCAAACCTTCTAATTTTTTATCCATAGGATCTTTGAAAGCACAACTATCCTCTATGGGTATAGTGGTGCGTTTGTTTAAAGTGGAAACCGCTCCCTCGACCTTGGGGACTGTCTGCCATAAGTCCTTTCTGGGGTCGACCATAGGAAACAATTTTTTAAATATGGGGGGAGGGACGAAAGGAATACCGGGCCTTTCCCATTCTTTATTAACAATGTCCGCCACCCGCTTGGGTATAGGAAAAGCTTCTGGGAGCCCCGGCACCTCTAGGAACTTGTCCATTTTACATAGTTTCTCTGGGATGACCAACTTGTCACAATCATCCAGAGTGGATAATACCTCCTTAAGCAGAATGCGGAGATGTTCCAACTTAAATTTAAATGTAATCACATCAGGTTCAGCATGTTGAGAAATGTTCCCTGAATCAGTAATTTCTCCCTCAGACAAAACCTCCCTGGCCCCATCAGACTGGGTTAGGGGCCCTTCAGAAACATTATTATCAGCGTCGTCATGCTCTTCAGTATCTAAAACAGAGCAGTCGCGCTTACGCTGATAAGTGTTCATTTTGGCTAAAATGTTTTTGACAGAATTATCCATTACAGCCGTTAATTGTTGCATAGTAAGGAGTATTGGCGCGCTAGATGTACTAGGGGCCTCCTGAGTGGGCAAGACTCGTGTAGACGAAGGAGGGAATGATGCAGTACCATGCTTACTCCCCTCACTTGAGGAATCATCTTGGGCATCATTGTCATTGTCACATAAATCACATTTATTTAAATGAATAGGAATTCTGGCTTCCCCACATTCAGAACACAGTCTATCTGGTAGTTCAGACATGTTAAACAGGCATAAACTTGATAACAAAGTACAAAAAAACGTTTTAAAATAAAACCGTTACTGTCACTTTAAATTTTAAACTGAACACACTTTATTACTGCAATTGCGAAAAAACATGAAGGAATTGTTCAAAATTCACCAAATTTTCACCACAGTGTCTTAAAGCCTTAAAAGTATTGCACACCAAATTTGGAAGCTTTAACCCTTAAAATAACGGAACCGGAGCCGTTTTGAACTTTAACCCCTTTACAGTCCCTGGTATCTGCTTTGCTGAGACCCAACCAAGCCCAAAGGGGAATACGATACCAAATGACGCCTTCAGAAAGTCTTTTCTAAGTATCAGAGCTCCTCTCACATGCGACTGCATGCCATGCCTCTCAAAAACAAGTGCGCAACACCGGCGCGAAAATGAGGCTCTGCCTATGCTTTGGGAAAGCCCCTAAAGAATAAGGTGTCTAAAACAGTGCCTGCCGATATTATTATATCAAAATACCCAAATAAAATGATTCCTCAAGGCTAAATATGTGTTAATAATGAATCGATTTAGCCCAGAAAAAGTCTACAGTCTTAATAAGCCCTTGTGAAGCCCTTATTTACGATCGTAATAAACATGGCTTACCGGATCCCATAGGGAAAATGACAGCTTCCAGCATTACATCGTCTTGTTAGAATGTGTCATACCTCAAGCAGCAAGAGACTGCTCACTGTTCCCCCAACTGAAGTTAATTGCTCTCAACAGTCCTGTGTGGAACAGCCATGGATTTTAGTGACGGTTGCTAAAATCATTTTCCTCATACAAACAGAAATCTTCATCTCTTTTCTGTTTCTGAGTAAATAGTACATACCAGCACTATTTCAAAATAACAAACTCTTGATTGAATAATAAAAACTACAGTTAAACACTAAAAAACTCTAAGCCATCTCCGTGGAGATGTTGCCTGTACAACGGCAAAGAGAATGACTGGGGTAGGCGGAGCCTAGGAGGGATCATGTGACCAGCTTTGCTGGGCTCTTTGCCATTTCCTGTTGGGGAAGAGAATATCCCACAAGTAAGGATGACGCCGTGGACCGGACACACCTATGTTGGAGAAATTAGACTGTTTGGCCCTTGATTTGGACCTGTCCTGAGGAAGGGCATGACCCTTACCTCCAGTAATGTCAGCAATAATTTCCTTCAACCCAGGCCCGAATAGGGTCTGCCCCTTGAAAGGAATGTTAAGTAGTTTAGACTTTGAGGTCATGTCAGCTGACCACGATTTAAGCCATAGCGCCCTACGCGCCTGGATGGCAAATCCAGAATTCTTAGCGGTTAGTTTAGTGAAATGAACAATGGCATCAGAAACAAAAGAATTAGCTAGCTTAAGTGCTCTAAGCTTGTTAAGTACGTCCTCCAATGGAGTAGTTGTCTGTAAAGCCTCTTCCAGAGACTCAAACCAGAACGCCGGAGCAATGCATGCAAGGGGCTGCAGGATAAAACCTTGTCTTAAGGTAACCCTCTAATTTTTTATCCATAGGATCTGAAAAAGCACAACTGTCCTCGACAGGGATAGTAGTACGCTTTGCTAAAGTAGAAACTGCTCCCTCCACCTTAGGGACCGTCTGCCATAAGTCCCGTGTGGTGTCGTCTATGGGAAACATTTTTCTAAAAATAGGAGGGGGGGAAAATGGCACACCGGGTCTATCCCACTCTTTATTAATAATTTCTGTAAACCTTTTAGGTATTGGAAAAACCTCAGTACACACCGGCACTGCAAAGTATTTATCCAGTCTACACAATTTCTCTGGCACTGCAATTGTGTCACAGTCATTCAGAGCAGCTAAAACCTCCCTAAGCAAAACACGGAGGTTCTCAAGCTTAAATTTAAAAGTAGAAATATCAGAATCAGGTTTCCCTGAGTCAGAGATATCCCCCACAGACTGAAGCTCTCCTTCTTCAGCTTCTGCATATTGTGAGGCAGTATCAGACATGGCTCTTAAAGCGTCTGTATGCTCTGTATTACACCTAACACCAGAGCTATCACGCTTTCCTCTAAATTCAGGTAGTCTGGCTAATACCGCTGACAGTGTATTATCCATGACTGCCGCCATATCTTGTAAAGTAATCACTATGGGCGCCCTAGATGTACTTGGCGCCATTTGAGCGTGAGTCCCTTGAGCGGGAGTCAAAGGGTCTGACACGTGGGGAGAGTTAGTCGGCATAACTTCCCCCTCGCCAGAATCCTCTGGTGATAAATTTTTTAAAGACAAAAGCTGATCTTTATTGTTTAAAGTGAAATCAATACATTTAGTGCACATTCTCATATGGGGTTCCACCATGGCTTCTAAACATAATGAACAAGGAGTTTCCTCTATGTCAGACATGTTTGTACAGACTAGCAATGAGACTAGCAAGCTTGGAAAACACTTTAAATCAAGTTAACAAGCAAATATAAAAAACGGTACTGTGCCTTTAAGAGAAACAAATTTTGTCAAAATTTGAAAAACAGTGAAAAAAGGCAGTAAATCCAACGAAATTTTTACAGTGTATGTAATAGGTTAGCAGAGTATTGCACCCACTTGCAAATGGATGATTAACCCCTTAATGCAAAAAACGGATAAAAAAAAAAAGAATTAAACGTTTTTTAAACAGTCACAACAACTGCCACAGCTCAACTGTGGCCCTACCTTCCTCAATAAACACGCCATTCTCCCTCTGAAGTTACCTCACTCTTCAGACATATGTGAGAACAGCAGTGGATCTTAGTTACTTCTGCTAAGATCATAGAAAACGCAGGCAGATTCTTCTTCTAAATGCTGCCTGAGATAAAATAGTACAACTCTGGTACCATTTAAAAATAATAAACTTTTGATTGAAGACAAAAACTAACTATATTTCACCACTTTCCTCTTACTACCTCCATCTTTGTTGAGATTTGCAAGAGAATGACTGGATATGGCAGTTAGGGGAGGAGCTATATAACAGCTCTGCCGTGGGTGTCCTCTTGCAACTTCCTGTTGGGAAGGAGAATATCCCACAAGTAATGGATGATCCGTGGACTGGATACACCTTACAAGAGAAATTAGAATATTGTGCAAAAGTTCATTTATTTCACTAATGCAACTTAAAAGGTGAAACTAATATATGAGATAGACTCATTACATGCAAAGCAAGATAGTTCAAGCCGTGATTTGTCATAATTGTGATGATTATGGCTTACAGCTCATGAAAACCCCACATCCACAATCTCAGAAAATTAGAATATTGTGAAAAGGTGCTATATTCTAGGCTCAAAGTGTCCCACTCTAATCGGCTAATTAAGCCATAACACCTGCAAAGGGTTCCTGAGCCTTTAAATAGTCTCTCAGTCTGGTTCAGTAGGAATCACAATCATGGGAAAGACTGCTGACCTGACAGTTGTGTGGAAGGGAAAAGTGTGGAAGAAAAAGGTGCACAAGCAGCAGGGATGACCGCAGCGTGGAGAGGATTGTCAGGAAAAGGCCATTCAAAAGTGTTGGGGACTTTTACAAGAAGTGGACTGAGGCTGGAGTCAGTGCATCAAGAGCCACCACACACAGATGGATCCTGGACATGGGCTTCAAATGTCGTATTCCTCTTGTCAAGCCACTCCTGAACAACAAACAACGCCAGAAGCGTCTTATCTGGGCTAAAGAAAAACAGACCTGGTCTGTTGCTCAGTGGTCCAAAGTCCTCTTTTCTGATGAGAGCAAATTTTGCAACTCATTTGGAAACCAAGGAGTATGGAGGAAGAATGGAGAGGCACACACTGCAAGATGCTTGAAGTCCAGTGTGAAGTTTCCACAGTCTGTGTTGCTTTGGGGAGCCATATCATCTGCTGGTGTTGGTCCACTGTGCTTCATTAAGTCCAGGGTCAATGCAGCCGTCTACCAGGAGATTTTGAAACACTTCATGCTTCCTTCCGCAGATGAGCTCTAGAGGGATGCTGACTTCATTTTCCAGCAGGACTTGGCACCTGCCCACACTGCCAAAAGCACTAAAACCTGGTCCAATGACCGTGGGATTACTGTGCTTGATTGGCCAGCAAACTCGCCTGACCTGAACCCCATAGAGAATCTATGGGGCATTGCCAAGAGAAAGATGAGAGACATGAGACCGAACAATGCAGAAGAGCTGAAGGCTGCTATTGAAGCATCCTGGTCTTCCATAACACCTCAGCAGTGCCACAGAGGCTGATAGCTTCCATGCCACGCCGCATTGAGGCAGTAATTGCTGCAAAAGGGGCCCAAACCAAGTACTGAGTACATACAGTATGCATGCTAATACTTTTCAGAGGTCCAATATTGTTCTATGTAAAATCCTTGTTTTATTGATTGCATGTAATATTCTAATTTTCTGAGATTGTGGATTTGGGGTTTTCATGAGCTGTAAGCCATAATCATCACAATTATGACAAATCACGGCTTGAACTATCTTGCTTTGCATGTAATGAGTCTATTGCTTATATTAGTTTCACCTTTTAAGTTGCAATAGTGTTTTCGAGTTTCACCTGTACTTCCCTCGTCATTGGTTTACGTAATGTATTATTCTAGCTCCCATTAGTGCATTGCTGTTAAAGGGACATGAAACCCAATTATTTCCTTTCATGATTCAGATAGAGCATGCAATTTTGGGCAACTTTCTAATTTACTCCTATTATCAATTTTCTTCGTTCTCTTTGTATATTTATTTGAAAAGCAGGAATGTAAGCTTAGGAGCAGGTCAATTTTTGGTTCAGCACCTGGGTATAGCTTGCTGATTGGTGACTAAATTTGATAAAAGACGTAAATTGGATAATTGTTTAAAAACATAATTTATGCTTACCAGATAAATTCCTTTCCTTCCGAATAGGGAGATTCCACGGCTTCATTCCTTACTGTTGGGAAATACAACACCTGGCCACCAGGAGGAGGGAAAGACACCCCAGCCAAAGGCATCTATTTATCAAGCCGTCAACTGCAAATACGCTGGAATTCCACAGCGTATTTGTGGCGAGCCTGATTCCCCTTAGTTATCAAACCCTACAAACCAGCAAAGTAGAATTTTGTGACGTAACATACGATCCGCCGGTCTCAGTCCGACACAGATCGATGCTTACGTCACTCCAGATGTTCCGAATGCAAATCCGGCACTATTTGACTACTTTTGCTAGTTATCAAATAACTAGCAGGTACACTCGGCACTATTCCGGCCCAGCGTACCTGGTTTTCAATCCGCCAATTGGATCAGCTAATAGGATTGAACTTCAATCCTATTGGCTGATTGCATCAACCAATAGGATTTTTCCTACCTTAATTCCGATTGGCTGATAGAATTCTATCAGCCAATCGATATTGAAGGGACGCCATCTTGGATGACGTCACTTAAAGGACCCGTCATTGTTCAAGAAGACTCCGGATGAAGAGGACGCTCCGCGTCGGATGTCTTGAAGATGGAGCCGCTCCGCGCCGGATGGATGAAGATAGAAGATGCCGCCTGGATGAAGACTTCTGCCCGTCTGGAGGATCTCTTCTGCCTGGCTTGGATGAAGACTTCTCAAGGTAAGGTGATCTTCAAGGGGTTAGTGTTAGGTTTTTTTAAGGGGGTATTGTGTGGGTTTTAGAGCAGGGTTGGTTGTGTGGGTGGTGGGTTTTAATGTTGGGGGGGGATTTGTACTTTTCTTTACAGGTAAAAGAGCTGATTACTTTGGGGCAATGCCCCGCAAAAGGCCCCTTTAAGGGCTATTTGTAATTTAGTGTAGGGTAGGGCTTTTTTATTTTGGGGGGGCTTTTTTATTTTGTTAGGGGGATTAGATTAGGAGTAATTAGTTTAAAAAAATTTAATCTTGTACATTTTTTATTATTTTCGGTAATTTAGTGTTTTTTTGTACTTTAGATAATTTTATTTAATTGTAGTTAATTTAGGGATTTAATTTAATTGTAGTGTAGTGTTAGGTGTAATTGTAACTTAGGTTAGGTTTTATTTTACAGGTAAATTTGTACTTATTTTAGCTAGGTAGTTATTAAATAGTTAACTATTTAATAACTATTCTACCTAGTTAAAATAAATACAAACTTGCCTGTAAAATAAAAATAAACCCTAAGCTAGCTACAATGTAACTATTAGTTATATTGTAGCTATCTTAGGGTTTATTTTATAGGTAAGTATTTAGTTTTAAATAGAAATAATTTATTTAATGCTAGTAATATTTATTTAGATTTATTTAAATTATATTTAAGTTAGGGGGTGTTAGGGTTAGACTTAGGTTTAGGGGTTAATAAATTTAATATAGTGGCGACGGTGTAGGGGGGCAGATTAGGGGTTAATAAATATAATGTAGGTGGCGGTGTAGGGGGGGCAGATTAGGGGTTAATAAATATAATGTAGGTGGCGGTGTAGGGGGGCAGATTAGGGGTTAATAAATATAATGTAGGTGGCGGTGGGCTCCGGGAGCGGCGGTTTATGGGTTAAACACTTTATTTAGTTGCGGCATGGTCCGGGAGCGGCGGTTTAGGGGTTAATACATTTATTGGAGTTGCGGTGGGCGCCGGGAGCGGTGGTTTAGGGGTTAATAACTATTTAGTTGCGGCGGGGTCCGTGAGCGGCGGTATAGGGGGTAAACAGTTTAGTATAGTGTGGTTGTTTAGTGACAGGGTACCAATAAAGCTGTGAAAAAGCCGAAGAGCAGCGAGATCAATGATGGATAGTTAACAACAGTCTGCTGCTTATCGTTCTTGGTGTGTGGCTTTTTGACAGCTTTTTTGATAATTTTGGAGAACGTATTCAGGTCTGCAGCAGCGATGTTAGTTGAACTTAGGCTAGCGTATTGGTGCCGTCGAATGCAAGTAATTTGACGGCTTAATAAATAGATGCCAAAGGATCAAATATCCCTCCCACTTCCTCATTACCCCAGTCATTCTGCCAAGGGAACAAAGAAAAGTAGGAGAAACAGAGTATAAATAGTGTCAGAAGAATAAAATAAATAATAGGGGACCGCACATAGACCAGAAAAAATGGGCGGGGGCCGTGGACTCCCCCTATCCGGAAGGAAATAAATTTATCTGGTAAGCATAAATTATGCTTTCCTTCCTAAGATAGGGAGAGTCCACGGCTTCATTACTTACTGTTTGGAAAATTATACCCAAACTCCAGAGGACACTGAATGAATAACGGGAGGGAACAAAAAGGAAGAGTCGGACCCTATTCTGATGGCACCACAGCCTGCTAAACTTTTCTCCTGAAAGCTGCTTCAGCCAAAGCAAAAACTTCGAAGCAAACTTGTAAAATTTTGAAAAAGTATGTAAGGAGGACAAGGTAGCAGCCTTACAAATCTGATCCATACAGGCCTCATTCTTAAAGGCCCCGGAGGAGCCACTGCTCTAGTGGAATGAGCCGTTATTCTCTCAGGAGGACAATGCCCTGCTGTCTCGTAAGCTAAGCAGATGACACTCCTTAACCAAATAGATAGGGAAGTCAAAGTAGGCTTCTGCCCCTTATGCTTCCCCGAATAGACAACAAACAAAGAGGAAGATTTTCTAAACTCCTTAGTAGCCTGAAGATGGAAGGCGCGACCAACATCCAAGTTGTGAAGTAAGTGTTCCTTCGATGAAGTATTAGAACACAAGGAAGGAACCACAATCTCCTGATTGATGTTGGGATCGGACACAGTACATAAAACTACCTTATCTGCATGAAAAATCAGATAAGAGGGCTCACATTGCAAAGCAGAGATCTCAGAAACTCTGCGCGCAGAAGAAATAGCCTATAAAAAGAGAACCTTCCAAGATAACAATTTAATGTCAACGGACTGCAGAGGCTCAAACGGAACCTTTGCAAAACCCAAATAAGATGATTTAGGCTCAAAGGAAGAGCGCCAGATCTAAACACAGGTCAGATCCTAATCAGAGCCTTAACCTGCTCGGCCAGTCTCTTGTGCAATAAAAACGATAGGGCCAAAATCTGTCCCCTCAGGGAACTAGCAGAAAGGCCCTTCTCCAGCCCATCCTGGAGAAAAAGATAAGATCGTGGAAACCTTAACTCTGTGCCAGGAAAAACCACGCTCTTCACACCAGAATAAGTAGGTCCTCCACACCTTGTGGTAGAGGCACCGAGTAACTTTATGAGCTTGAATAAGAGTATCAATGACACACTCAGAGAAACCTCTCTTGGCTACGACTAAGCGTTCAATATCCATGCAGTCAGCCTCAGAGAATCTAGATGTTGAGGAACAAATAGACCTTGTATCAGCAGGTCTCTGCGACAAGGTAACTTCCACGGAGGAGATGAGGACATCCCCACTAGATCCGAAAACCATGTCCTTCAGGGCCACGATGGAGCAATCAGGATTACCGATACCCGCTCCTGCTTGATACGGGCCACCACTCGAGGAAGAAGCGGTAATAGAGGAAAAATATATGAGTTTGAACCTCCAGGGCGCTACTAGTGCATCTATTAGATCTGCTTGGGGATCCCTCAACCCTTACCTGGGTAGCTTGGTATTGAGACGGGACGCCATGAGATCTATCTCCGTCGTCCCCCACTTGCTGCATATCTCTGCAAACACCTCGGGATAGAGAGACCATTCCCCTGTATGGAAGGATTGCCTGCTGAGAAAATCCGCCTCCCAGTTGTCCACACCTGGAATGTGGATCACTGACAGCGAACAGCTGTGGGCCTCCCCCACTCCAGAATCTGAGATACTTCCTTCATTGCCAAGGAACTTCTCGTTCACCCCTGATGGCTGATGTAAGCCACCAAGATTACAGTGGGGCAAAAAAGTATTTAGTCAGCCACCAATTGTGCAAGTTCTCCCACTTAAGAAGATGAGAGAGGCCTGTAATTTTCATCATAGGTATACCTCAACTATGAGAACAAAATGTGGAAACAATTCCATAAAATCACATTGTCTGATTTTGAAAGAATTTATTTGCAAATTATGGTGGAAAATAAGTATTTGGTCAATATCAAAAGTTAATCTCAATACTTTGTTATATATCCTTTGTTGGCAATGACAGAGGTCAAACGTATTCTGTAAGTATTCACAAGGTTGTCACACACTGTTGCTGGTATGTTGGCCCATTCCTGCATGCAGATCTCCTCTAGAGCAGTGATGTTTTGGGACTGTCGCTGGGCAACACATACTTTCAACTCCCTCCAAAGGTTTTCTATGGGGTTGAGATCTGGAGACTGGCTAGGCCACTCCAGGACCTTGAAATGCTTCTTACGAAGCCACTCCTTCATTGCCCTTGCTGATGGAAGGAGGTTTGCACTCAAAATCTCATGATACATGGCCCCATTCATTCTTTCATGTACACGGATCAGTCGTCCTGTTCCCTTTGCAGAGAAACTGCCCCAAACCATGATGTTGCCATCCCCATGCTTCACATTAGGTATGGTGTTTTTTGGTTGCAACTCAGCATTCTCTCTCCTCCAAACACAACGAGTTGTGTTTCTACCAAACAGTTCTACTTTGGTTTCATCTGACTATATGACATTCTCCCAATCCACTTCTGGATCATCCAAATGCTCTCTAGCATACTTCAGATGGGCCCGGACATGTACTGGCTTAAGCAGGGGGACACATCTGGCACTGCAGGACATGAGTCCCTGGCGGCGTAGTGTGTTACTGATGGTAGCCTTTGTAACGTTGGTCCCAGCTCTCTGCAGGTCATTCACTAGGTTCCCCCGTGTGGTTCTGGGATGTTTGCTCACCGTTCTTGTGATCATTTTTACCCCACGGGGTGAGATCTTGCGTGGAGCCCCAGATCGAGGGAGATTATCAGTGGTCTTGTATGTCTTCCATTTTCTAATTATTGCTCCCACAGTTGATTTATTCACACCAAGCTGCTTGCCTATTGCAGATTCAGTCTTCCCAGCCTGGTGCAGGTCTACAATTTTGTTTCTGGTGTCCTTCGACAGCTCTTTGGTCTTCACCATAGTGGAGTTTGGAGTGTGACTTTTTGAGGTTGTGGACAGGTGTCTTTTATACTGATAACAAGTTCAAACAGGTGCCATTAATACAGGTAATGAGTGGAGGACAGAGGAGCATCTTAAAGAAGATGATACAGGTCTGTGAGAGCCAGAAATCTTGCTTGTTTGTAGGTGACCAAATACTTATTTTCAACCATAATATGCAAATAAATTCTTTCCAAATCAGACAATGTGATTGTCTGGATTTGTTTCCACATTTTGTCTCTCATAGTTGAGGTATACCTATGATGAAAATTACAGTCCTCTCTCATCTTCTTAAGTGGGAGAACTTGCACAATTGGTGGCTGACTAAATACTTTTTTGCCCCACTGTATATTGTCTGATAGAAATCTGAAACTGGGACGAACCCAGAAGTGGCCAAGCCTTCAAGGCCTTGAAAATTGCCCAAGTTTCAAAATATTGATCGGGAGGGAAGACTCCTCCTGAGTCCAAACCCCTGTGCCTTCCTGGCACCCCAAACAGCTCCCCATCCGGATAGGCTTGTGTCCGTAGATGGTCTTAAAAAACACATCCCTTCGGGACAGATGATCTGGGCAGAGCCACCAAGAGAGCGATTCTCTTGGCCAGCTGACTAATATAATCTGTTAAGACAGATCTGAATGATCGCCGTTCCACTGCCTCAGCATGCACAGTTGTAAAGGTCTGAGACGGAACCTGGCAAAAGGAACGATGTCCATGCAGGACACCATGAGCCCAATCACCTCCATACACTGAGCCACAGAGGGACTCAAGGAGGCCCAGAGGGCAAGACATGCCGAAGTTAGCTTGAAACGTCTCTGGTCTGTTAGAAATATCCTCATGGATATGGAGTCTATTATAGTACCCAGGAATTCCACCCTGGTACTTAGGATAAGAAAAAACTTTTCCAAGTTTATCTTCCATCCATGTGATCGAAGACTGAGAACGGACTCCGATTCTTCCGCAAGACGAAAGGATGGTACTTGCACCAGAATATCGTCCAAGTATGGGGCTACTGCAATACCCTGAGTTTTGGCAATGGCTAGAAGAGCCACCAGAACCTTTGTAAAGATTCTTGGAGCAGTAGCTAGGCCAAACGGAAGGTCAATAAACTGGAAGTGCTTGTCCAAGAATGCAAACCTCAGGAACTGAAAGTGTTCCCTGTGGATTGGAACATGAAGGTAAATGTCCTTGGCCTTCCTGAATTAAATGAAGGATGGACCTTATCGTATCCATCTTGAAGGAAGGGACACTGAGAAGTTTAAGCACTTTAGGTCCAAAATTGGGCGGAAAGTTCCCTCCTATTTCTTCTATAGGCACCGGGGCAACAACTCCTGAGGAGGATAGATCCTGAAAGCACCCTAGAAAGGCATCCCTCTTTTCTGGTCTGGTAGACAGATTCGAGAGAAGGAATCTGCCCCTTGGCGGATGAGATTTGAAGCCTATCTTGTATCCCTGATATACCACCTCCAGTATCCACGGATCCTGTACGTCCTTGAACAAGGTGTCTGAAAAAAGAGATAGTCTGCCCCTTCACGATCCGATCTTGGATCGGGGGCCGCCCCTTCATGCAATTTGTTTTCGGCTGGCTCTTATTCTGCTTGGATTTATTCCAGGACTGAGCCGGCTTCCAAGAACTCTTGGGTTGCTCAGGCTTGGAGGAGGATTGTTGTCTTTGAGATTTGTCAGAACGAAAGAAACAAAACTTGAAAGATTGTCGTCCCTTAGACTTGTTCTTCTCATCTTGCGGTAGGAAGGCACCCTTGCCTCCGGTAACCATAGAAATAATTGAGTCCAAGCCTGGACCAAATAAAATCTCTCTCTTGAAGGGAAGAGAAAGGAGTCTGGACTTAGAATTCATACCCGCAACCAGAGCGCCCATGTTCGCATCACAGATAAAAGAATTAGCAATTCTCAGAGCTTTAATTCTGTCTTGAATATACTCGAGGGGAGACTCCACCTCAATGAGTTTCGACAAAAAGTCGCACCAGTAGGTAGCCACTCCAGCAACAGGGCAACTGCAGGCACCAGTTGAAACAAAAATCCTGTATGTTGAAACATCTTTCTCAGAAAGGTTTCCATTTTCTTATTCATCAGTTCTCTGAATGAAGAACTATCCTCAAGAGGTAAAATAGTACGTTTAGCAAGCGTAGAGATAGCACCATCCACCTTAGGAATGGAGCCCCACAAATCCAGTTGAGAATCCGGGACCGGGAACAACTTTTTAAAAGTAGACGAGGGGGAAAAGGAAGAACCAATTCTTTCCCATAATGTTCACCATCTTAACCGGCACAGGAAAAGTCAAAGGAACTTATCCTATCTTTGTAAACTCGGTCTAATTTAGGTATCATAGGTTCTTCAGGCAGCACAGCCTCTGGAACCTCTAACGAAGACAGAACCTCCTTTAATATAAAACACAAGTGCTCAATTTTAAATCTAAAGGACGGTTCCTCCGCAGCAGGAGGCTTGGACGCTGAGGACTCCGAACCAGAAAGTTCACCAACTGATGCTAGCTATTACTTAGCTATTATGTCCCAATTATCATCGTATAACTCGAACATAATAGCTAAATCCGATAAATATTTAGATGACTCCAGGTCAGGAGAGCTATGTTTAACCTTTCTCTTGCGTTTGTTAGAGCGAAGTAATGCACTGAGAGCCGCAGACACCGCCGTTTGTAACTGCGCAGCAAAGTCCGCAGTAAAAAGGCCCCCTCTGGATGGAGGATTAGATGTGTTACGTGAAATTGCATGTGGAGTGGATAATGTAGCAAGGGTAGTAATCTCACGGGATGCCGAGTCCTGAGAGGTAGACGGCTGAGAGGGACTAAGAGCCTTAGCAGGCTTGTCTCCCTTCTTAGACTATATAACAGTGTTAAGGCATGTGGAACATAATTGAGTGGGCGGGAAAACCACGGCCTCCTCACAATATAAACAGGTATGATTTAGTACAGAAGGAGTATCTTCTAACATGTCACAGTCCTCCATAGCTCAGGTTATACCCACAGAAGGACACAAATAAAAATGTTTTTTATTATAGAAAACTGTACCTTTATACTCCCAATGGCTGGGGCACTCACCACCTCCTAGACCCAGACAGTTAACAGAGGAAACAATCTCCTCAGGTTCAAGTCTCAGCCGGAATGGAGGAAATGAACATAGACCACACCTGGTCACATGGAGTGCAAGACAGTACTTCCCCTGTTATTACAAGTACAGCAAGTAATAGGAGGTGTGCAACACTTTCAAAAACGAAAGTGAAACCTGTTTGTTCCAGCCAAAAACACACAGTCTATCAGCCCAGGAAAAAAAAAATCACACAAAGCAGCAAGTAAATAATTAATACACTGATTAATTAACCCCAACTGTTCAATAAACCCCCTTCAGAGGATATTAACCCTGGATCCTATCAAGGTATAAAGGAGCCACACTGTGACCCTGTGTTTTATGTGTAAAAATGGAAACGATCTTACCTCCAGGATCCATGCTGTGGAACAGAACACAGCCTCTCAAGTGTGACAGTCTTATAGCAGCGCTCCTGACATGAACTTGAGTGAGAGAAAGCAGGAAATGGAAACTAATCAACACTGACTGCTTAGGAGCTGTTATCAGTAGTCCAGATGGTTTCACAGAAAAACTTTCATCAATACTCTCACTGAGAGGTTGGCATGACTACTTAAAGGGACACTGCACCCAAAAATTTTCTTCCGTGATTTAGATAGAGCATGACATTTTAAGCAACTTTCTAATTTACTCCTATTATCAAATTTTCTTCATTCTCTTGGTATCTTTATTTGAAATGCAAGAATGTAAGTTTAGATGCCGGCCCATTTTTGGTGAACAACCTGGGTTGTTCTTGCTGATTGGTGGATAAATTCATCCACCAATAAAAAAGTGCTGTCCAGAGTACTGAAACCAAAAAAAAACTTAGATGCCTTCTTTTTCAAATAATGATAGCAAGAGAATGAAGAAAAATTAATAATAGGAGTAAATTAGAAAGTTGCTTAAAATTGCATGCTCTTTCTGAATTACAAAAGAAACATTTTGGGTACAGTGTCCCTTTAAAACTCCAGTCCTATCTCGAAGGTTATTTATAAACTAATGTTTCTCCTACTTTTCCTTGTTCCCTTGGCAAAATGACTGGGGTAATGAGGAAGTGGGAGGGATATTTGAGCATTTGGCTGGGGTGTCTTTGCCTCCTTCTGGTTGCCAGGTGTTGTATTTCCCAACAGTAAGGAATGAAGCCGTGGACTCTCCCTTTCTTAGGAAGGAAATTGTAGGCTATCTAAATCATGAAATAATTTTTTGGGATTTCATGTCCCTTTAAACTGAACCAAAATTGTATAGGAATATATCACTATAGCCATATTTTTTTTAAAAAGAAATGTTACAAATTCTGCATGACTGTCAAGTCTTTAATAGATGGTGAAACATTTGAACAATTCTTATACAATTAGAGATAAAATACGTATTTATCCTTTAACATGAGTACAATTCCAGTAACAAATGTAACTGAACAAAAAATCGAAGCAAACAAATTACACAAAATGATATACATTAGCAAACCACATTTTACTTATGTTTTGCAACTACTGTTAATGCTAATCTAGCCATACATTAACATTTAAACTATATATTATTAACAAGCAATTATGCTTATTTCATCAAAATCACATGCCTTACTACTACAACAATACAACCCTAGAATACCCAGATGTACAGAGGATTAAATAAATCACCACAAAGAAGCAGCCTGATTAGAAATCTTCACATATTTTCTATGCTCTTCTGTAGAGAAGAAAAAGAAAAGAAAAGTATTATTGTTTTTAAATTAAAATGTACAGGTTTATTCTAAATGAGAGGGGAAAATCTTATAGTAGCAATCACAAAATTAGCATTGCAGCTAAATGAGAACAAGGTGGTCTTAAATCTAAAAAACAAACAGCAACAGAAGGTAATTAGCACTGACTATTATTACGTAAGTTACTGTTTGAAATTTAATTACTCTACACATATGTCACTAGTAAGACATCATATTTTCAATAACTCAGGGCTATGACCACTTAACTTTGTTTTTATATGCCAACTAATCGACTGGACAAAGGCAGTAGCTGTGTTTGAAACTAAATATATAAATAAAAAAAGGCCAACAACCTCTCCCTCATAGAACAAAGTATGAGCTTGATGAAAGGTCTGAATCCAAGCAAGTGCTGGAATTATATTCTTAAGAATGCTCCTTAGGACCATATGATTTCAAATGCACAAGGTGTTCTAAGTTCCCAGCATGTCTACACGAATCAAGAAAAGAAGTAACTTCCCTTATTATTTCATGTTTATTCAGTCAAAAAACAAATTATGCTTACCTGATAATTTTCTTTTCTTCCGTGGTAATGAGTCCAGAGTCGCATTCATTACTTATGGAAAATAAGAACCTCGCCATAAGGAGGAGGCAAAGACCCACCAGCCAAAGGCTTGAATACTCCTCCCACTTCCCCTATCCCCTAGTCATTCAGCCAAGGAACAAGGAACAGTGGAAGAAGCATCAAGGTGAAAAGGTGCCAGAAGATGAAAAACATAATTTATGTAAGAACTTACCTGATAAATTCATTTCTTTCATATTAGCAAGAGTCCATGAGCTAGTGACGTATGGGATATACATTCCTACCAGGAGGGGCAAAGTTTCCCAAACCTCAAAATGCCTATAAATACACCCCTCACCACACCCACAATTCAGTTTAACGAATAGCCAAGAAGTGGGGTGATAAAAAAGTGCGAAAGCATATAAAATAAGGAATTGGAATAATTGTGCTTTATACAAAATAATAACCACCACAAAAAAAGGGCGGGCCTCATGGACTCTTGCTAATATGAAAGAAATGAATTTATCAGGTAAGTTCTTACATAAATTATGTTTTCTTTCATGTAATTAGCAAGAGTCCATGAGCTAGTGACGTATGGGATAATGACTACCCAAGATGTGGATCTTTCCACACAAGAGTCACTAGAGAGGGAGGGATAAAATAAAGACAGCCAATTCCTGCTGAAAATAATCCACACCCAAAATAAAGTTTAACGAAAAACATAAGCAGAAGATTCAAACTGAAACCGCTGCCTGAAGTACTTTTCTACCAAAAACTGCTTCAGAAGAAGAAAATACATCAAAATGGTAGAATTTAGTAAAAGTATGCAAAGAGGACCAAGTTGCTGCTTTGCAGATCTGGTCAACCGAAGCTTCATTCCTAAACGCCCAGGAAGTAGATACTGACCTAGTAGAATGAGCTGTAATTCTCTGAGGCGGAATTTTACCCGACTCAACATAGGCAAGATGAATTAAAGATTTCAACCAAGATGCCAAAGAAATGGCAGAAGCTTTCTGGCCTTTTCTAGAACCGGAAAAGATAACAAATAGACTAGAAGTCTTACGGAAAGATTTCGTAGCTTCAACATAATATTTCAAAGCTCTAACAACATCCAAAGAATGCAACGATTTCTCCTTAGAATTCTTAGGATTAGGACATAATGAAGGAACCACAATTTCTCTACTAATGTTGTTGGAATTCACAACTTTAGGTAAAAATTCAAAAGAAGTTCGCAAAACCGCCTTATCCTGATGAAAAATCAGAAAAGGAGACTCACAAGAAAGAGCAGATAATTCAGAAACTCTTCTGGCAGAAGAGATGGCCAAAAGGAACAAAACTTTCCAAGAAAGTAATTTAATGTCCAATGAATGCATAGGTTCAAACGGAGGAGCTTGAAGAGCTCCCAGAACCAAATTCAAACTCCAAGGAGGAGAAATTGACTTAATGACAGGTTTTATACGAACCAAAGCTTGTACAAAACAATGAATATCAGGAAGAATAGCAATCTTTCTGTGAAAAAGAACAGAAAGAGCAGAGATTTGTCCTTTCAAAGAACTTGCGGACAAACCCTTATCTAAACCATCCTGAAGAAACTGTAAAATTCTCGGTATTCTAAAAGAATGCCAAGAAAAATGATGAGAAAGACACCAAGAAATATAAGTCTTCCAGACTCTATAATATATCTCTCGAGATACAGATTTACGGGCCTGTAACATAGTATTAATCACAGAGTCAGAGAAACCTCTTTGACCAAGAATCAAGCGTTCAATCTCCATACCTTTAAATTTAAGGATTTCAGATCCTGATGGAAAAAAGGACCTTGTGACAGAAGGTCTGGTCTTAACGGAAGAGTCCACGGTTGGCAAGAGGCAATCCGGACAAGATCCGCATACCAAAACCTGTGAGGCCATGCTGGAGCTACCAGCAGAACAAACGAGCATTCCTTCAGAATCTTGGAGATCACTCTTGGAAGAAGAACTAGAGGCGGAAAGATATAGGCAGGATGATACTTCCAAGGAAGTGATAATGCATCCACTGCCTCCGCCTGAGGATCCCGGGATCTGGACAGATACCTGGGAAGTTTCTTGTTTAGATGGGACGCCATCAGATCTATTTCTGGAAGTTCCCACATTTGAACAATCTGAAGAAATACCTCTGGGTGAAGAGACCATTCGCCCGGATGCAACGTTTGGCGACTGAGATAATCCGCTTCCCAATTGTCTACACCTGGGATATGAACCGCAGAGATTAGACAGGAGCTGGATTCCGCCCAAACCAAAATTCGAGATACTTCTTTCATAGCCAGAGGACTGTGAGTCCCTCCTTGATGATTGATGTATGCCACAGTTGTGACATTGTCTGTCTGAAAACAAATGAACGATTCTCTCTTCAGAAGAGGCCAAAACTGAAGAGCTCTGAAAATTGCACGGAGTTCCAAGATATTGATAGGTAATCTCACCTCCTGAGATTCCCAAACTCCCTGTGCCGTCAGAGATCCCCACACAGCTCCCCAACCCGTGAGACTTGCATCTGTTGAAATTACAGTCCAGGTCGGAAGCACAAAAGAAGCCCCCTGAATTAAACGATGGTGATCTGTCCACCATGTTAGAGAGTGCCGAACAATCAGTTTTAAAGATATTGTTTGAGATATCTTCGTGTAATCCTTGCACCATTGCTTCAGCATACAGAGCTGAAGAGGTCGCATGTGAAAACGAGCAAAGGGGATCGCGTCCGATGCAGCAGTCATAAGACCTAGAATTTCCATGCATAAGGCTACCGAAGGGAATGATTGTGACTGAAGGTTTCGACAAGCTGCAATCAATTTTAGACGTCTCTTGTCTGTTAAAGACAGAGTCATGGACACTGAATCCATCTGGAAACCCAGAAAGGTTACCCTTGTCTGAGGAATCAATGAACTTTTTGGTAAATTGATCCTCCAACCATGATCTTGAAGAAACAACACAAGTCGATTCGTATGAGATTCTGCTAAATGTAAAGACTGAGCAAGTACCAAGATATCGTCCAAATAAGGAAATACCACAATACCCTGTTCTCTGATTACAGAGAGAAGGGCACCGAGAACCTTTGTAAAAATTCTTGGAGCTGTAGCTAGGCCAAACGGCAGAGCCACAAACTGGTAATGCTTGTCCAGAAAAGAGAATCTCAGGAACTGAAAATGATCTGGATGAATCGGAATATGCAGATATGCATCCTGTAAATCTATTGTGGACATATAATTCCCTTGCTGAACAAAAGGCAAGATAGTCCTTACAGTTACCATTTTGAACGTTGGTATCCTTACATAACGATTCAATATTTTTAGATCCAGAACTGGTCTGAAGGAATTCTCCTTCTTTGGTACAATGAAGAGATTTGAATAAAACCCCATCCCCTGTTCCTGAACTGGAACTGGCATAATTACTCCAGTCAACTCTAGATCTGAAACACATTTCAGAAATGCTTGAGCTTTTACTGGGACACGGGAAAGAAAAAATCTCTTTGCAGGAGGTCTTATCTTGAAACCAATTCTGTACCCTTCTGAAACAATGTTCTGAATCCAAAGATTGTGAACAGAATTGATCCAAATTTCCTTGAAAAAACGTAACCTGCCCCCTACCAGCTGAGCTGGAATGAGGGCCGCACCTTCATGTGGACTTAGAAGCAGGCTTTGCCTTTCTAGCTGGCTTGGATTTATTCCAGACTGGAGATGGTTTCCAAACTGAAACTGCTCCTGAGGATGAAGGATCAGGCTTTTGTTCTTTGTTGAAACGAAAGGAACGAAAACGATTATTAGCTCTGCTTTTACCTTTAGATTTTTTATCCGGTGGTAAAAAAGTTCCTTTCCCACCAGTAACAGTTGAAATGATGGAATCCAACTGAGAACCAAATAATTTGTTACCCTGGAAAGAAATAGAAAGTAAAGTTGATTTAGAAGCCATATCAGCATTCCAAGTTTTAAGCCATAAAGCTCTTCTAGCTAAAATAGCTAGAGACATAAACCTGACATCAACTCTGATAATATCAAAAATGGCATCACAGATAAAATTATTAGCATGCTGAAGAAGAATAATAATGTCATGAGAATCACGATGTGTTACTTGTTGCGCTAAAGTTTCCAACCAAAAAGTTGAAGCTGCAGCAACATCAGCCAAAGATATAGCAGGTCTAAGAAGATTACCTGAACACAGATAAGCTTTTCTTAGAAAGGACTCAATTTTCCTATCTAGGGGATCCTTAAACGAAGTACCATCTGACGTAGGAATAGTAGTACGTTTAGCAAGGGTAGAAATAGCCCCATCAACTTTAGGGATTTTGTCCCAAAATTCTAATCTGTCAGACGGCACAGGATATAAATGCTTAAAACGTTTAGAAGGAGTAAATGAATTACCCAATTTATCCCATTCTTTGGAAATTACTGCAGAAATAGCATTAGGAACAGGAAAAACTTCTGGAATAACCACAGGAGCTTTAAATACCTTATCTAAACGTTTAGAATTAGTATCAAGAGGACCAGAATCCTCTATTTCTAAAGCAATTAGAACTTCTTTAAGTAAAGAACGAATAAATTCCATTTTAAATAAATATGAAGATTTATCAGCATCAACCTCAGATAGAATCCTCTGAACCAGAGGAGTCATCAGAATCAGAATGATGATGTTCATTTAAAAATTCATCTGTAGGGAGAGAAGTTTTAAAAGATTTTTTACGTTTACTAGAAGGAGAAATAACAGACATAGCCTTCTTTATGGATTCAGAAACAAAATCTCTTATATTATCAGGAACATTCTGCACCTTAGATGTTGAGGGAACTGCAACAGGCAATGGTACTTTACTAAAGGAAATATTATCTGCTTTAACAAGTTTGTCATGACAATCAATACAAACAACAGCTGGAGAAATAGCTACCAAAAGTTTACAGCAGATACACTTAGCTTTGGTAGATTCAGCACTTGACAGCGATTTTCCTGTAGTATCTTCTGGCTCAGATGCAACGTGAGACATCTTGCAATATGTAAGAGAAAAAACAACATATAAAGCAAAATTGATCAAATTCCTTAAATGACAGTTTCAGGAATGGGAAAAAATGCCAAAGAACAAGCTTCTAGCAACCAGAAGCAATAAAAAATGAGACTTAAATAATGTGGAGACAAAGGCGACGCCCATATTTTTTCGCGCCAAATAAGACGCCCACATTATTTGGCGCCTAAATGCTTTTTGGCGCCAAAAATGACGCCACATCCGGAACGCCGACATTTTTGGCGCGAAATAACGTCAAAAAATGACGCAACTTCCGGCGACACGTATGACGCCGGAAACGGAAATAGAATTTTTGCGCCAAAAAAGTCCGCGCCAAGAATGACGCAATAAAAAGAAGCATTTTCAGCCCCCGCGAGCCTAACAGCCCACAGGGAAAAAGTCAAATTTTAAGGTAAGAAAAAAATGGTCAAATCAAAATGCATTATCCCAAATATGAAACTGACTGTCTGAAAATAAGGAAAGTTGAACATTCTGAGTCAAGGCAAATAAATGTTTGAATACATATATTTAGAACTTTATAAACAAAGTGCCCAACCATAGCTTGGAGTGTCACAGAAAATAAGACTTACTTACCCCAGGACACTCATCTACATATAGCAGATAGCCAAACCAGTACTGAAACGAGAATCAGCAGAGGTAATGGTATATATAAGAGTATATCGTCGATCTGAAAAGGGAGGTAAGAGATGAATCTCTACGACCGATAACAGAGAACCTATGAAATAGACCCCGTAGAAGGAGATCACTGCATTCAAATAGGCAATACTCTCCTCACATCCCTCTGACATTCACTGCACGCTGAGAGGAAAACCGGGCTCCAACTTGCTGCGGAGCGCATATCAACGTAGAATCTAGCACAAACTTACTTCACCACCTCCATCGGAGGCAAAGTTTGTAAAACTGAATTGTGGGTGTGGTGAGGGGTGTATTTATAGGCATTTTGAGGTTTGGGAAACTTTGCCCCTCCTGGTAGGAATGTATATCCCATACGTCACTAGCTCATGGACTCTTGCTAATTACATGAAAGAAACAACAACAATGCCTCCAAAACGTGCGAGGGGCTGTGGACTCTTTCCCATGGAAGAAAAAAAATTATCAGGTAAGCATAATTTATGTTTTTCTTCCTAATGGGAAAGAGTCCACAGCCGCATTCATTATTTATGGGAAATTTATACCCAAGCAAAAGAGGACACCGAATGCAAAGACGGGAGGGTAAGAGGCGGACCAATGAAGGCACCTACCAAAAAACATATTCCCAGAAAACAAAATCCCATTTCGTCCGAAAACCGGGAACAACATTATGGAAAGAAAAAACTAAAAAAACATAATTTATGTAAGACCTTACCTGATAAATTCATTTCTTTCATATTGGCAAGAGTCCATGAGCTAGTGACGTATGGGATATACAATCCTACCAGGAGGGGCAAAGTCTCCCAAACCTCAAAATGCCTATAAATACACCCCTCACCACACCCACAATTCAGTTTAACGAATAGCCAAGTAGTGGGGAGATAGAAAACAAAGTAGAAAGACTCAAAAAAGGAACTGGAAATATAATTGTGCTTTATATAAAAAATCATAACCACCATAAACAGGATGGGTCTCATGGACTCTTGCCAATATGAAAGAAATGAATTTATCAGGTAAGTTCTTACATAAATTATGTTTTCTTTCATGTAATTGGCAAGAATCCATGAGCTAGTGACATATGGGATAGCAATACCCAAGATGTGGAACTCCACGCAAGAGTAATTAGAGAGGGAGGGATAAAAATAAAAACAGCCATTATCCACTGAAAAAAATTAAATTCACATCCAAAAATAAGTTTTTCTCACAATTGAAAAGAAAAAACTTAAAACATAAGCAGAGGAATCAAACAAACAGCTGCCTGAAGAACGTTTCTACCAAAAACTGCTTCCGAAGATGCAAACACATCAAAACGGTAGAATTTAGTAAATGTATGCAAAGAAGACCAAGTTGCTGCTTTGCAAATCTGATCAACTGAAGCTTCATTCTTAAAGGCCCACAAAGTGGAGACTGACCTAGTAGAATGAGCTGTGATTCTCTGAGGCGGGGCCTGACTCGACTCCAAAAAGGCCTGATGAATCAAAAGCTTTAACCAAGATGCCAAGGAAATGGCAGAAGCTTTCTGACCTTTCCTAGAACCAGAAAAGACAACAAATTGACAGGAAGTCTTCCTGAAATCTTAAGTAGCTTCAACATATTATTTCAAAGCTCTAACAACATCCAAAGAATGTAAGGGTCTCTCCAAAGAACTCTTAGGATTAGGACATAAAGAGGGAACAACAATTTCCCTATTAATGTTATTAGAATTCACAACCTTAGGAAGAAATTAAAATGAAGTCCGCAAAACTGCCTTATCCTGATGGAAAATCAGAAAAGGAGACTCACAAGAAAGAGCAGATAATTCGGAAACTCTTCTAGCAGAAGAGATAGCCAAAAGGAACAACACTTTCCAAGAAAGTAGTTTAATATCCAAAGAATGCATAGGCCTCTATTTATCAAGCCGTCAACTGCAAATACGCTGGAATTCCACAGCGTATTTTTGGCAAGGCTGATTCGCCATAGTTATCAAGCCCTACAGACCGGCAAAAGTAGAATATAGTGACGTAACATACGATCCGCCGGACTCAGTCCGACACAGATCGATGCTTACGTCACTACAGATGTTCCGAACGCAAGTTCGGCACAATCTGACTACTTTTGCTGGTTATCAAAGAACAACCAGGTACGCTCGCCACTATTCCGGCCCAGCGTACCTGGTTTTCAATCCGCCGCCCTGGAGGCGGCGGATCCCATAGGAATCAATGGGAGTCTGAAAGCAGCGAAAGCTTATGTTCGCTGCTGCCCAATATCTCATTGATTCCTATGGGAAGTGTCTGCACCTAACACCCTAACATGTACCCCGAGTCTAAACATCCCTAATCTGCTCCCCCTACACCGCCGCCACCTACTTTATACTTATGAACCCCTAAACCGCCACCCTGACACCGCCGCCACCTACATTATACGTATTAACCCCTAAACCGCCGCTCTCTACATTATACGTATTAACCCCTAAACCGCCGCTCCCGGACCCCGCCGCAACTAAATAAAATGTTTAACCCCTAAACCGCCGCTCCCAGAGCCCACCGCCCCTACATTAAACTTATTAACCCCTATCCTGCCCCCCTACACCGCCGCCACCTACATTAAACTTATTAACCCCTATCCTGCCCCCCTACACCGCGGCCCCCTACATTAAACTTATTAACCCCTATCCTGCCACCCCTACACCGCCGCCACCTACATTAAACTTATTAACCCCTATCCTGCCCCCCCTACACCGCCGCCACCTACATTAAGCTTATTAACCCCTATCCTGCCCCCCTACACCGCCACCACTATATTAAAGTTATTAACCCCTAAACCTAAGTCTAACCCTAACACCCCCCTAACTTAAATATTATTTAAATTAATCTAAATAGGCAACTTTGTATTTATTTTAACTAGGTACAATAGTTATTAACTATTTAATAACTACCTAGCTAAAATAAAGACAAATTCACCTGTAAAATAAATCCTAACCTAAGTTACAATTACACCTAACACTATACTACAATTAAATAAATTAAATTAAATACAATTACCTACAATTAACTAAAATTAACTAAAGTACAAAAAACAAACACTGAATTACAGAAAATAAAAAAAAAATACAAGAATTTTAAACTAATTACACCTAGATTAGGTGTAATTAGTTTAAAATTCTTGTAATTTTTTTTAGCCCCCTAATAAAATAAAAAATCCCCCCAAAATAATAAAATTCCCTACCCTATACTAAATTACAAATAGCCCTTAAAAGGGCTTTTTGGGGGGCATTGCCCCAAAGTAATCAGCTCTTTTACCTGTAAAAAAAGAAATACACCCCCCAACACTACTCTAAAACCCACCCAAACCCCCCTTAAAAAAACCTAACACTAACCCCCTGAAGATCACCCTACCTTGAGCCGTCTTCACCCAGCCGGGCCTAAGTCTTCAACGAATCCGGGCAAAGTGGTCCTCCAGATGGGCAGAAGTCTTCATCCAATCCGGCCAGAAGAGGTCCTCCAGATGGGCAGAAGTCTTTATCCAGGCGGCATCTATCTTCTTCCATCCGACGAGGAGCGGCTCCATCTTGAAGACATCCGACGCGGAGCATCCATCGATCCCGACGACTAAACGACGGATGACGGTTCCTTTAAATGACGTCATCCAAGATGGCGTCCCTTGAATTCTGATTGGCTGATAGAATTCTATCAGCCAATCGGAATTAAGGTAGGAAAAATCCGATTGGCTGATGCAATCAGCCAAAAGGATTGACCTCGCATTCTATTGGCTGATCGGAACAGCCAATAGAATGCAAGGTCAATCCAATTGGCTGATTGGATCAGCCAATCGGATTGAACTTCAATCCGATTGGCTGATTGCATCAGCCAATCGGATTTTTCCTACCTTAATTCCGATTGGCTGATAGAATTCTATCAGCCAATCGGAATTCAAGGGACGCCATCTTGGATGACGTCATTTAAAGGAAGCATCATCCGTGGTTTAGTCGTCGGGATCGATGTATGCTCCACGTCGGATGTCTTCAAGATGGAGCCGCTCCTCGTTGGATGGAAGAAGATAGAAGATGCCGCCTGGATGAAGACTTCTGCCCATCTAGAGGACCTCTTCTGGCCGGATTGGATGAAGACTTGTGTCCATCTGGAGGACCACTTCGCCCAGATTCGTTGAGGACTTAGTCCCGGCTGGGTGAAGACGGCTCAAGGTAGGGTGATCTTCAGAGGGTTAGTGTTATGTTTTTTTAAGGGGGGTTTGGGTGGGTTTTAGAGTAGGGTTAGGTGTGTGGGTGGTGGATTTTAATGTTGGGGGGAGGGTGTATTTCTTTTTTTACAGGTAAAAGAGCTGATTACTTTGGGGCAATGCCCCGCAAAAAGCCCTTTAAAGGGCTATTTGTAATTTAGTATAGGGTAGGGAATTTTATTATTTTGGGGGGATTTTTTATTTTATTAGGGGGCTTAGATTAGGTGTAATTAGTTTAAAAATTCTTGTATTTTTTTTGTTTGTAATTTAGTGGTTTTTTTTGTACTTTAGTTAATTTTAGTTAATTTTATTTAATTGTAGGTAATTGTATTTAAATAATTTAATTTATTTAATTGTAGTATAGTGTTAGGTGTAATTGTAACTTAGGTTAGGTTTTATTTTACAGGTAAATTTGTCTTTATTTTAGCTAAGTAGTTATTAAATAGTTAATAACTATTTAATAACTATTGTACCTAGTTAAAATAAATACAAAGTTGCCTGTAAAATAAAAATAAACCCTCCCCACAACAGGGTTTATTTTATAGGTAAGTATTTAGTTTTAAATAGGAATAATTTAGTTAATTATAGGAATATTTATTTAGATTAATTTAAATAATATTTAAGCTAGGAGGGTGTTATGGTTAGACTTAGGTTTAGCGGTTAATAGATATAATGTAGGTGGCAGTGTGTGTGTGTGGGGGGCAGATTAGGGGTTAATAAATGTAATGTAGGTGGCAGTGGGCTCCGGTAACGACGATTTAGGGGTTAAACATCTTATTTAGTTGCGGCGGGGTCCGGGATCGGCAGGATAGGGGTTATTAACTATGTAGGTGGCGGCGGTGTAGGGGGGCAGATTAGGGGTTAATATGTATAATGTAGGTGGCGGCGGGGTCCGGGAGAGGCGGTTTAGGGGTTAATATATTTATTATAGTTGTGGGGGGCTCCGGGAGTGGCGGTATAGGGGGTAAACAGTATAGTATAGTGTGGGTGCTTAGTGACAGGGTAGCAAGAAAGCTGTAAAAAAGCCGAAGAGCAGTGAGATTGATGACTTAACAACAGTCCGCTGCTTATCGCTCCGAACTTGGTGCGCAGCTTTTTGACAGCTTTCTTGATAATTTTGGCGAACGTATTCAGGTCCGCGGCGGTGATGTTAGGCGAGCGTATTGGGGCCATCAAATGCAGATAAGTAGACAGGTTGATAAATAGAGGCCATAGGCTCAAAAGGAGGAGCCTGTAAAGCCTTCAAAACCAAATTAAGACTCCGAGGAGGAGAGATTGATTTAATGACAGGCTTGATATGGACCAAAGCCTGAACAAAACAGTGAATATCAGGAAGCTTAACAATCTTTCTGTGAAATAAAACAGAAAGATCAGAGATTTGTCCCTTCAAGGAACTTGCAGACAAACCTTTATCCAAACCTTCCTGAAGAAACTGTAAAATTCTAGGAATTCTAAAAGAATGCCAGGAGAATTTATGAGAAGAACACCATGAAATGTAAGTCTTCCAAACTCGATAATAAATCTTCCTAGTAACAGATTTACGAGCCTGTAACATAGTATTAATCAATGAGTCAGAGAAACCTCTATGACTAAGCACTAAGCGTTCAATAAGCACTAAGCGTTCCATACCTTCAAATTTAATGATTTGAGATCCTGATGGAAAAAACAGACCTTGAGACAGAAGGTCTGATCTTAAAGGAAGTGGCCAAGGTTGGCAACTGGACATCTGAACAAGATCCTCATACCAAAACCTGTGAGGCCATGCTGGTGCTACCAGAAACACAAACGATTGTTCCATGATGATTTTGGAGATCACTCTTGGAAGACGAACTAAAGGCGGGAAGATATTAGCAATTTGGTAAAACCAAGGAACTGCTAACGCATCCACCGACTCCGCCTGATGATCCCTGGAACTGGACAAGTACCTGGGAAGTTTCTTGTTTAGATTAGCCATCAGATCTATTTCTGGAAGACCTCACATCTGAACAATCAAAAAAAAAAAAAACATGGATGGAGAGACCACTCCCCCGGATGGCTCAGATAATCCACTTCCCAATGGTCTAGACCTGGGATATGTACCGCAGAAATTAGACAAGAGCTAGATTCCTCCAAAGAAAGTATCCAAGATACTTCTTTCATAGCTAGGGAACTGTGAGTCCCACCCTGATGATTGACATATGCCACAGTTGTGATATTGTCTGTCTGAAAACAAATAAATGATTCTCTCTTCAACAGAGGCCAAACCTGAAGAGCCCTGAAAATAGCACAGAGTTCTAAAATATTAATTGGTAACCTCTTCTCTTGAGGTTTCCAAACTCCTTGTGCTGTCAGAGATCCCCAGACAGTTCCCCAACCTGAAAGACTGGCATCTGTTGTGATTACAGTCCAGTTTAGACAAACAAAAAAGGCCCCAAGTCACAAAGAGTCGAACGTTGGGATTTAAGGATATTGACTGTGATATCCTTGTATAATCCCTGCACCATTGATTCCGTATACAAACCTGAAGAGGTTACATATGAAAACGAGCAAAGGGGATCGCGTCCGATGCTGCAGTCATGAGACCTAAAACTTCCATGCACATAGCCACTGAAGGGAATGATCGAGACTGAAGGTTTTGACAAGTGAAAACCAATTTTATTTGTCTCTTGTCTGTTAGAGACAGAGTCATGGACACTGAATCTATCTGGAAACCTAAAAAGGTGACCCTTGTCTGAGGAATCAAGGAACTTTTCGGTAAATTGATCCTCCAACCGTGTCTTTGAAGAAACAACACTAGTTGATTCATTTGAGATTTGGCAGAATGTAAAGACTGAGCTAGTACAAGATATCGTCCAAATAAGGAAACACCGCGATACCCTGTTCTCTGATTACAGAAAGTAGGGCACCGAGAACCTTCGAGAAAATTCTTGGAGCCGTCGCTAGGCCAAATGGAAGAGCGACAAATTGGTAACGCTTGTCTATAAAAGAGAATCTCAGAAACCGATAGTGGTCTGGATGAATCGGAATATGAAGATATGCATCCTGTAAGTCTATCGTGGACATATAATGACCTTGCTGAACAAAAGGCAGAATAGTCCTTATAGTTACCATTTTGAAAGTTGGCACTCTTACAAAACGATTCAAAATTTTCAGATCCAGAACTGGCCTGAATGAATTTTCTTTCTAGGGGACAATGAATAGATTTGAATAAAACCCCAGACCCTGTTCCTGAAACGGAACTGGTATAATTACCCCTGAAATCTCCAGATCTGAAACACTTCAGAAAAGCCTGAGCCTTCACTGGATTTGCTGGGAAAACATCTTCTCACAGGAGGTCTTATGCTCAATCCCTTGAGAGACAATACTCTGAATCCACTGATTTTGGACAGAATCTGACCAAATGTTTTGGAAACATTTCAATCTGCCCCCCACTAGCTGAGCTGAAATGAGGGCCGCACCTTCTTGCAGACTTGGGGGCTGGCTTTGGTTTCTTAAAGGGCTTGGATTTATTCCAACTTGAAGAAGGTTTCCAATTGGAACCAGATTCTTTGGGGGAAGGATTGGCTTTCTGTTCCTTATTCTGTCGAAAAGAACAAAAACGATTAGAAGCTTTAGATTTACCCATAGGTCTTTTATCCTGAGGCAAAAAAAACTCCCTCCCCCCCAGTGACAGTTGAAATAATTGAATCCAACTGAGAACCAAATAAATAGTTACCTTGGAAAGAAAGAGATAGTAATCTAGACTTATACAATGTCAGCATTCCAATATTTAAGCCACAAAGCTCTTCTAGCTAAAATAGCTAAAGACATAGATTTAACATCAATTTTGATGATATCAAAAATAGCATCGCAGATAAAATAATTAGCATGTTGAAGCAAGCGAACAATGCTAGACAAATCATTATCTGTTTCCTGTTGCGCTAAGCTTTCCAACCAAAAAGTTGATGCAGCTGCAACATCAGCCATGGATATAGCAGGCCTAAGAATATAGCCAGAAAATAAATAAGCTTTCCTTAGATAAGATTCAAGTACGTTTGGCAAGAGTAGAAATACAACTTTTTAAACTAGAAGAAGTAATAAAAGAAGTACCAGGCCTATTCCATTCCTTGGAAATCATATCAGAAATAGCATCAGGAACTGGAAAAACCTCTCGAGTAACCACAGGAGGTTTTTAAACAGAATTAAAAAGTTTACTAATTTTAGTATCAAGAGGAATAGATTCCTCAATATCCAAAGTAACCAACACTTCTTTTAATAATTTACAAATATACTCCATCTTAAAGAGATAAGTAGATTTGTCAGTGTCAATATCTGAGGTAGGATCTTCTGAATCAGATTCAGTATGTTGTCGGCCATTTGAAATTTCATCAATCTTATGAGAAGTTTTAAAAGACCTTTTACGTTTATTAGAAGGCGAAATAGCAGACAAAGCCTTCTGAATCGCATCAGCAATAAAATCTTTAATATTCACAGGGATATCATGTACATCAGATGTTGAAGGAAGAACAGACATTTTACTAGTAATGATGGATATATACTCTGCATGCAAAAGCTTGTCATGACAACTGTTACATACTACAGCTGGAGATATAATCTCCACAAACTTACAACAGATACACGTAGCTTAGCTAAATTGAACTGTTATCAGGCAGCAGGATTCCAACAGTCGTTTCTGAGACAGGATCAGATTGAGACATCTTGCTAATGTAAGAGAAAACAACACATATAAAGCAAAATTATCAATTTCCTTATATGGCAGTTTCAGGAATGGAAAAAAATATACAAACAGCATAGCAAAGAGCAAGAGGCATATAGGAAGTGGGGTTTAAATAATTAAATTATTTGGCACCAAGTATGACACACAACGCAAATTAAATGTTTTGGCGCTAACGACAACCGGAAATGACGCAACTCTCGTCATGGCAGACGCAACCTTGAGTAAGGAAACCTGGCGTCAACTAAGACGCCGGAAATAACAAATTTGCGTCACCGAACGTACCTTCGTGCCAAAAAATTCTCGCGCCAAGAATGACGCAATAAGTATCAGCATTTTGCGACCTCGCAAGCCTAATTTTGAATGCAAAATTTTATGAAAAAGCAGTCAATTTTGAAGAAAAGCCTATACCCCAGGTAAGAAAAAACAGAATTTATGTTTACCTGATAAATTACTTTCTCCAACGGTGTGTCCGGTCCACGGCGTCATCCTTACTTGTGGGATATTCTCCTCCCCAACAGGAAATGGCAAAGAGCCCAGCAAAGCTGGTCACATGATCCCTCCTAGGCTCCGCCTTCCCCAGTCATTCGACCGACGTAAAGGAGGAATATTTGCATAGGAGAAACCATATGATACCGTGGTGACTGTAGTTAAAGAAAATAAATTATCAGACCTGATTAAAAAACCAGGGCGGGCCGTGGACCGGACACACCGTTGGAGAAAGTAATTTATCAGGTAAACATAAATTCTGTTTTCTCCAACATAGGTGTGTCCGGTCCACGGCGTCATCCTTACTTGTGGGAACCAATACCAAAGCTTTAGGACACGGATGAAGGGAGGGAGCAAATCAGGTCACCTAGATGGAAGGCACCACGGCTTGCAAAACCTTTCTCCCAAAAATAGCCTCAGAAGAAGCAAAAGTATCAAACTTGTAAAATTTAGTAAAAGTGTGCAGTGAAGACCAAGTCGCTGCCTTACATATCTGATCAACAGAAGCCTCGTTCTTGAAGGCCCATGTGGAAGCCACAGCCCTAGTGGAATGAGCTGTGATTCTTTCAGGAGGCTGCCGTCCGGCAGTCTCATAAGCCAATCTGATGATGCTTTTAATCCAAAAAGAGAGAGAGGTAGAAGTTGCTTTTTGACCTCTCCTTTTACCAGAATAAACAACAAACAAGGAAGATGTTTGTCTAAAATCCTTTGTAGCATCTAAATAGAATTTTAGAGCACGAACAACATCCAAATTGTGCAACAAACGTTCCTTCTTTGAAACTGGATTCGGACACAAAGAAGGCACGACTATCTCCTGGTTAATGTTTTTGTTAGAAACAACTTTCGGAAGAAAACCAGGTTTAGTACGTAAAACCACCTTATCTGCATGGAACACCAGATAAGGAGGAAAACACTGCAGGGCAGATAATTCTGAAACTCTTCTAGCAGAAGAAATTGCAACCAAACACAAAACTTTCCAAGATAATAACTTAATATCAACGGAATGTAAGGGTTCAAACGGAACCCCCTGAAGAACTGAAAGAACTAAATTGAGACTCCAAGGAGGAGTCAAAGGTTTGTAAACAGGCTTGATTCTAACCAGAGCCTGAACAAAGGCTTGAACATCTGGCACAGCTGCCAGCTTTTTGTGAAGTAACACAGACAAGGCAGAAATCTGTCCCTTCAAGGAACTTGCAGATAATCCTTTCTCCAAACCTTCTTGAAGAAAGGATAGAATCTTAGGAATTTTTACCTTGTCCCAAGGGAATCCTTTAGATTCACACCAACAGATATATTTTTTCCATATTTTGTGGTAAATTTTTCTAGTTACAGGCTTTCTGGCCTGAACAAGAGTATCAATGACAGAATCTGAGAACCCTCGCTTTGATAAGATCAAGCGTTCAATCTCCAAGCAGTCAGTTGGAGTGAGACCAGATTCGGATGTTCGAACGGACCTTGAACAAGAAGGTCTCGTCTCAAAGGTAGCTTCCATGGTGGAGCCGATGACATATTCACCAGGTCTGCATACCAAGTCCTGCGTGGCCACGCAGGAGCTATCAAGATCACCGATGCCCTCTCCTGATTGATCCTGGCTACCAGCCTGGGGATGAGAGGAAACGGCGGGAATACATAAGCTAGTTTGAAGGTCCAAGGTGCTACTAGTGCATCTACTAGAGTCGCCTTGGGATCCCTGGATCTGGACCCGTAGCAAGGAACCTTGAAGTTCTGACGAGAGGCCATCAGATCCATGTCTGGAATGCCCCACAATTGAGTAATTTGGGCAAAGATTTCCGGATGGAGTTCCCACTCCCCCGGATGAAATGTCTGACAACTCAGAAAATCCGCTTCCCAATTTTCCACTCCTGGGATGTGGATTGCAGACAAGTGGCAGGAGTGAGTCTCCGCCCATTGAATGATTTTGGTCACTTCTTCCATCGCCAGGGAACTCCTTGTTCCCCCCTGATGGTTGATGTACGCAACAGTCGTCATGTTGTCTGATTGAAACCGTATGAACTTGGCCCTTGCTAGCTGAGGCCAAGCCTTGAGAGCATTGAATATCGCTCTCAGTTCCAGAATATTTATCGGGAGAAGAGATTCTTCCCGAGACCAAAGACCCTGAGCTTTCAGGGGTCCCCAGACCGCGCCCCAGCCCACCAGACTGGCGTCGGTCGTGACAATGACCCACTCTGGTCTGCGGAAGCTCATCCCCTGTGACAGGTTGTCCAGGGACAGCCACCAACGGAGTGAATCTCTGGTCCTCTGATCTACTTGTATTGTCGGAGACAAGTCTGTATAGTCCCCATTCCACTGACTGAGCATGCACAGTTGTAATGGTCTTAGATGAATTCGCGCAAAAGGAACTATGTCCATTGCCGCTACCATCAAACCTATTACTTCCATGCACTGCGCTATGGAAGGAAGAGGAACAGAATGAAGTATTTGACAAGAGTTTAGAAGTTTTGATTTTCTGGCCTCTGTCAGAAAAATTCTCATTTCTAAGGAGTCTATTATTGTTCCCAAGAAGGGAACCCTTGTTGACGGGGATAGAGAACTTTTTTCTACGTTCACTTTCCACCCGTGAGATCTGAGAAAGGCCAGGACAATGTCCGTGAGAGCCTTTGCTTGAGGAAGGGACGACGCTTGAATCAGAATGTCGTCCAAGTAAGGTACTACTGCAATGCCCCTTGGTCTTAGCACCGCTAGAAGGGACCCTAGTACCTTTGTGAAAATCCTTGGAGCAGTGGCTAATCCGAACGGAAGTGCCACAAACTGGTAATGCTTGTCCAGGAATGCGAACCTTAGGAACCGATGATGTTCCTTGTGGATAGGAATATGTAGATACGCATCCTTTAAATCCACCGTGGTCATGAATTGACCTTCCTGGATGGAAGGAAGAATTGTTCGAATGGTTTCCATTTTGAACGATGGAACCTTGAGAAACTTGTTTAGGATCTTGAGATCTAAGATTGGTCTGAATGTTCCCTCTTTTTTGGGAACTACGAACAGATTGGAGTAGAACCCCATCCCTTGTTCTCCTAAAGGAACAGGATGAATCACTCCCATTTTTAACAGGTCTTCTACACAATGTAAGAATGCCTGTCTTTTTATGTGGTCTGAAGACAATTGAGACCTGTGGAACCTCCCCCTTGGGGGAAGCCCCTTGAATTCCAGAAGATAACCTTGGGAGACTATTTCTAGTGCCCAAGGATCCAGAACATCTCTTGCCCAAGCCTGAGTGAAGAGAGAGAGTCTGCCCCCCACCAGATCCGGTCCCGGATCGGGGGCCAACATCTCATGCTGTCTTGGTAGCAGTTGCAGGTTTCTTGGCCTGCTTTCCTTTGTTCCAGCCTTGCATTGGTCTCCAGGCTGGCTTGGCTTGAGAAATATTACCCTCTTGCTTAGAGGACGTAGCACTTGGGGCTGGTCCGTTTCTGCGAAAGGGACGAAAATTAGGTTTATTTTTGGCCTTGAAAGACCTATCCTGAGGAAGGGCGTGGCCCTTGCCCCCAGTGATATCAGAGATAATCTCTTTCAAGTCAGGGCCAAACAGCGTTTTCCCCTTGAAAGGAATGTTAAGCAATTTGTTCTTGGAAGACGCATCCGCTGACCAAGATTTTAACCAAAGCGCTCTGCGCGCCACAATAGCAAAACCAGAATTTTTCGCCGCTAACCTAGCCAATTGCAAAGTGGCGTCTAGGGTGAAAGAATTAGCCAATTTGAGAGCATGAATTCTGTCCATAATCTCCTCATAAGAAGAAGAATTATTATTGAGCGCCTTTTCTAGCTCATCGAACCAGAAACACGCTGCTGTAGTGACAGGAACAATGCATGAAATTGGTTGTAGAAGGTAACCTTGCTGAACAAACATCTTTTTAAGCAAACCTTCTAATTTTTTATCCATAGGATCTTTGAAAGCACAACTATCTTCTATGGGTATAGTGGTGCGTTTGTTTAGAGTAGAAACCGCCCCCTCGACCTTGGGGACTGTCTGCCATAAGTCCTTTCTGGGGTCGACTATAGGAAACAATTTTTTAAATATGGGGGGAGGGACGAAAGGTATACCGGGCCTTTCCCATTCTTTATTTACAATGTCCGCCACCCGCTTGGGTATAGGAAAAGCTTCGGGGGGCCCCGGGACCTCTAGGAACTTGTCCATTTTACATAGTTTCTCTGGAATGACCAAATTCTCACAATCATCCAGAGTGGATAACACCTCCGTAAGCAGAGCGCGGAGATGTTCCAATTTAAATTTAAATGTAATCACATCAGGTTCAGCTTGTTGAGAAATTTTCCCTGAATCTGAAATTTCTCCCTCAGACAAAACCTCCCTGGCCCCCTCAGACTGGTGTAGGGGCCCTTCAGAACCAATATCATCAGCGTCCTCATGCTCTTCAGTATTTTCTAAAACAGAGCAGTCGCGCTTTCGCTGATAAGTGGGCATTTTGGCTAAAATGTTTTTGATAGAATTATCCATTACAGCCGTTAATTGTTGCATAGTAAGGAGTATTGGCGCGCTAGATGTACTAGGGGCCTCCTGTGTGGGCAAGACTGGTGTAGACGAAGGAGGGGATGATGCAGTACCATGCTTACTCCCCTCACTTGAGGAATCATCTTGGGCATCATTTTCTCTAAATTTTGTGTCACATAAATCACATCTATTTAAATGAGAAGGAACCTTGGCTTCCCCACATTCAGAACACAGTCTATCTGGTAGTTCAGACATGTTAAACAGGCAAAAACTTGATAACAAAGTACAAAAAACGTTTTAAAATAAACCGTTACTGTCACTTTAAATTTTAAACTGAACACACTTTATTACTGCAATTGCGAAAAAGTATGAAGGAATTGTTCAAAATTCACCAAAATTTCACCACAGTGTCTTAAAGCCTTAAAAGTATTGCACACCAAATTTGGAAGCTTTAACCCTTAAAATAACGGAACCGGAGCCGTTTTTATATTTAACCCCTTTACAGTCCCTGGTATCTGCTTTGCTGAGACCCAACCAAGCCCAAAGGGGAATACGATACCAAATGACGCCTTCAGAAAGTCTTTTCTATGTATCAGAGCTCCTCACACATGCATCTGCATGTCATGCTTCTCAAAAACAAGTGCGCAATAGAGGCGCGAAAATGAGACTCTGCCTGTGATTAGGGAAAGCCCCTAGAGAATAAGGTGTCCAATACAGTGCCTGCCGGTTATTTTACATAATTCCCAAGATTAAAATAATTCCTCAAGGCTATGAAGTATAAAATATGTTTATATATAAATCGATTTAGCCCAGAAAATGTCTACAGTCTTAAAAAGCCCTTGTGAAGCCCTTTTTTTCTTTCTGTAATAAAAATGGCTTACCGGATCCCATAGGGAAAATGACAGCTTCCAGCATTACATCGTCTTGTTAGAATGTGTCATACCTCAAGCAGCAAAAGTCTGCTCACTGTTCCCCCAACTGAAGTTAATTCCTCTCAACAGTCCTGTGTGGAAACAGCCATCGATTTTAGTAACGGTTGCTAAAATCATTTTCCTCTTACAAACAGAAATCTTCATCTCTTTTCTGTTTCAGAGTAAATAGTACATACCAGCACTATTTTAAAATAACAAACTCTTGATTGAATAATAAAAACTACAGTTAAACACTAAAAAACTCTAAGCCATCTCCGTGGAGATGTTGCCTGTACAACGGCAAAGAGAATGACTGGGGAAGGCGGAGCCTAGGAGGGATCATGTGACCAGCTTTGCTGGGCTCTTTGCCATTTCCTGTTGGGGAGGAGAATATCCCACAAGTAAGGATGACGCCGTGGACCGGACACACCTATGTTGGAGAAAATAACGTCCTAAATATGTTTCCCAATTTGAAACTGATAGTATGCAAAAGGAAATATACATAAACCTGTCTCATGGCAAATAAGTACAATACATATATTTAAAACTTTATATCAATACATAAAGTGCCAAACCATAGCTTAGAGTGTCTTAAATAATGAAAACATACTTACCGAAAGACACTCATCCACATATAGCAGATAGCCAAACCAGTACTGAAAAATTATCAGTAGAGGTAATGGAGTATGAGAGTATATTGTCGATTTGAAAAGGGAGGTAGGAGATGAATCTCTACGACCGATAACAGAGAACCTATGAAAAGATTTCCTGCGAGGAAAACCATAGAATCAATAGGTGATACTCCCTTCACATCCCTCTGAGAAACACTGTACTCTGAGAGAAATCGAGCTTCAAAATGCTGAGAAGTGCATATCACAGAAGAAAATCAGGCACAAACTTACTTCACCACCTCGATAGGGAGGCAAAGTTTGTAAAACTGAATTGTGGGTGTGGTGAGGGGTGTATTTATAGGCATTTTGAGGTTTGGGAAACTTTGCCTCTCCTGGTAGGATTGTATATCCCATACCTCACTAGCTCATGGACTCTTTCCAATTACATTTAAAAAAAACGACCCCGGGGACGCAAAGTCACCGACAGTCCAAAAGACCTGAACAGTTACCACGAGTAGATGCAACTGAGACACAAGCCTTGAAGACCCCACTCTCAGGGCAACAACCCAGTCAAAGCCCCTGAAAACAACAAGGGGACCCGACTAATAGGACAGAAAGACCAACTTGGGTATTTAAGAAGACATCCAAGATCCGCTCGCTAGGCTCACCTGGACAAATGTCAGGACAGAGAAAGACAGCAGCAAAAAACGGAAAAATTACCATAAAGAACCAAAGCTCCTAAGGAACGGCGGACGCATAAACCACTACACAGAATGGACGAGCGACAACCACCGATCAGGATCGCAAAGGGAAAATCCCTTACTGCAACCAGGACCCACCACCAGGCCATAATAGACTGAGGATGTCTTACAAGCTAGGAAAAACTTCTGCAGCCGGAGAAGATCGAAAAAAAAAGTTGATCATGCTTAAGGCATGAGAGAGAGGAAGCACAACCGCCACCTGAAGGAACACAAAACATCACGCTTCTTCGCAACCTAGATGGTGTAGACCAACACAACACCCCTTTAGGCCGCAGATCAACCGAAACTCATCCGAGACCAACATCCTCTAACGGACCCATAAACTCTGTTAGCAACCAAGGTGCAACAGCATCAGCAGAGCCAAACAGCAAACCCACTGCTCGCTAGGTAGTGAAGCTAACCAACAGGCTTTAAAAGCTGATATAAGCCCCACCCACTCACAAGGAGAGGGAGGGGAAAAAACAACCAGGCATGCGTTGGATAAAAAAAAAACGACCAGAACCCAGGGATAATTCCCACAGACCGGAGAACACGGAATCCCAAAGGGCGATCCCGCAAGGCAACATAAGTATAGAGAAACCAGTCGGGATCGAACCACGATCTGAAGGAGCCATAAAATGGCTAGATCTAAGTCAAGCATCGGAATTAACAAGAGGTATTCTCTGAAAAAACACTAAGCACCAACGTGACCCTTCCGTCCACGGGGAACCAGAGTCCTCCAGATGAAAAGACTGACTGTAGGACGTGTCCCCAAGACACCTAAACCATCTACCGATGAATGCACAGGCACTGAACGCCTCAAGAGCAGAAAGGAGGCAAACCCAAAAGGCACCCCCCTCCAGGGGAGTCTGCCACAGGTCATAAGAGAAAAGGTCAGACAGACTATCCAGAGCCCAACCAAAAAACGAATAAGATTCACTTGCAACGACCAAGTTCTGCAAAATGCACAGACCAGAAAGGGAAAGGTCAAACAAGCTAGAGTCAAATCTTAGACCGATGAGGACAATAGGGCAACTAACCCCTAAGAAAGGAAGGCCCAGAAGCCCGACCTCACCACAGGTACCCAATCTGCCAGACGCAACATGCGTCACTAACAATTGACAGTACACACACCAACTCCGGATGAATCCGGTAACGACTTCCATGGAAGAACTAAATCCAAGCAATCCCAGAATTCCCTTAGGAAAAAATATAAAGTAAATAAATCCGACTCGAATAAAATAAACAAGGGCCCCCAAAGGCATCCACCCAGAAGGAACTATGTCTCTGCAGAACTTGCCAAACAGAGACCGGAAACCTCACAAAAAGAAGCTGGGAAAGCTCATAATAGACCAACCGGAGATAAAATTAACTCCATCATCTATTCCGAAGAACCGTGCGAGAACTGAGAAGTCCCCGGACGAAAAAGGAGAGGATCCCCCAACAAATCAAAAAAGACGTTGTAGTAGGACACACAGCCGCACAATCCTATAACGAAACGCATAACATGGGGGAACAATCACCCCCGGGGGGAATATTATAGTGCCGTTCACGGTCTGAACACCTGGGATAGGCAGGCAGGCATATAACTGCAAGGAAACCTTGGGATCTTGCAGACGAATCAGCGCCAATAAAATATTAAAACGAAAATGTCCCGCCATCTCCGGGGGAAACAATCCACCCTGCACGAAGGAGACATCAAAGTCAGGGTCACCTGCGAAAACAAAAGGAGTGTGCGATTGGGAAGGCGCCGCCTGAAGAACAGAGCTCCCGGAAGCCGATAGCTCAGCAAATCCAAGGTCCCCCGAGCCTGAGGGACACGGCAAACTATGCAGGAACAAGAGAAAAGAGTGGTAGACTTGCGACAACGGGGCCAAACGACAGTCCTCGTCCGAGGACGACATCATCTGATAAGACAATAGTCCCGGCATTAGAATCCTACATAGCTAGGACTATTATAAACGCCAATATTGGAAAACAAAAACAAACGACTGGCACCTGACACACAATGGCTGGGGCACTCACCACCTCCAATGACCAGACCTCAGCAGAGCAAACTCTTTTCCTCCGTCGCCACTCGGTCAGAAATGCAGAAGGGGAAGAACCCCACCCAACCCCACGCACGGTCAGCAGATGCCCCATGAAATCCAAAAAGCGCACCACCAAAAGGCGTCAAAGCTAGGCCCACATAAAAGGATATGCAAGACTACACAAACAAGCACAAACCCATAACCTGAAGGTCTTTAGTCCTAGGTCTGCATTCACAAGCCCAGAAAAAAGCCACTATGCACCGCATAGTAACGCTACTTGTCTCAGCCTCAGAGCCCGTACACACATACCCAATGCAGGTTGAATTACATAAGAAACATAAGAGACCCCTTCCTTGTTCACCAAACCACCCTAAGGAGGAAATATCCCTTGATTCCAAGATCTGTACTGAAGCCGACATAATAAATCACATTACAGACAATGTAATAAAAGGAAACAATCTTACTGGAATCTACAGCATGGAACAGGAACATGGCCCTTCAAGTGTGACGAATAGTGGCAGCGCCTCTGTCATGGACTCGAGAGAAAACAGCAGGTAGCGAAGCGAAGTTCGACAACGCCAAGTGCTGAAAGGAGCTGTTATAACGAGTCGGGATGGTGTCGCAGGGGAAGCTCCCACTGCATCTCCGGACTCTAACTTTCGCCCAGGCCCTCCACGAGTGGCTAACAGGACTACTTAAAACTCCTGTCCCATGTCGAAGGGTAGCACCCTCCATAAGAAACATATTAAAATTAAATAAAAGTAGAACAAATGGGAAAAAATAAAATAAACTTCTGATACTTCTCTGCCAACCTCCTGGGACAAAATGCAAATAATGACTGGAGGATAGGGGAAGTGGGATGAGTATTTAAGCCTTTGGCTGGTGGGTCTTTGCCTCCTCCTGGTGGCCAGGTTCTTATTTCCCATAAGTAATGAATGCGGCTGTGGACTCTTTCCCATTAGGAAGAAAAATGGATTAGAGACAAATTCAATTGAAACAAAGTAAAAGTACTGCACAAGTTTTCAACCAGGTCACTTAATTTCTAATGTTTTAAAATAACCTCAATTAAAATAACCTCCGATTCAAATGCTAAAAAAAAATAACAGTGAAGTATTCTAAGCAGCAGAAGCAAAATGATTGAAGGGAGGAAAATGTGTTTTCACAAAATTTGTCTACCATCAAAAATAATTTATACTTACCAGATAAATGTATCTCTCATGAGAAACAACAAATCATAATATGTGGGATATATTTACTGTCCACCAGGAGGAGGCAAAAACAACCCTACATTAATTTTGACCCTCGATTCTCACTTAGAGCTTGATATTCAAAACTTCTCCGCTTCTAAAATGATCCTCTAGCACAGGGGTGCGCAATAAGTAGATCGCTGCTGGGAGATCACGGCTGATGAGATCAAAATGGTGTGTTCAAGTTACGCGATATCAACACTGGGGCATGAGTAGAGTATGGTTGCTAGGGATACCGCTTTATCTACCACAGTGTGTGAAGGGGCAGATCATTAAACAGTCTGATGGTCGGACACAAAAAGTGCTACAGGATTGGATTGCAAGGGACATAGATTTCAGCCAATCAATGTAGATGCAGCATGGTTGAGTGATTACTCTCCTAATGGATACAGCAGTATTGTATATAGTTAGGAAGGTAAGCGTCAATAGATAGAAAAAGTAAAGGCGGAGGCTTCTGTGCTATGCTAAAGGAACAAGTCTGATTGACATATGGCAAATGAACGTGTTGACCTGGTAAGAAATGGTCTGCATGGCACACTATTGAAATTTATTTGTGTAAACCTCACTGGGTCATATCAGGACAAGCCCTCAGCGCAAAGTAAAGGGGGTCAGTGGCAGTAATTTGAATGTAGTGTTTTGTAACATGGCACAAGGGGTTGCTCCTGTTTCACCAGAAATAAAGTCAGTACTGCTTTTATCATCAGGATTAATCTGTTGTATCTTTATGGTTTTGCCCATCCATGTGTTGCTAAATCATGCAACTTTAAAGGGATATGAAACACACATCTTTTTTTTCTTGATTCATATATAGATCATGCAATTTTAAACAACTTTCTAATTTACTCCTATTATCAATTTTTCTTCATTTTCTTAGTATCTTCAATTGAAAAAGCAGGAATGTAAGCTTAGGAGCCAGCCCATTTTTAGTGGATAGATCTTGTTGAGCTGGTCATTTGAAAAGTAGATCCCAACACAAAAAAGTGTGGGCACCCCTGCTCTAGCACGTTCCCTGCATTTCTGTAGAGAGTTCTGCTGCATTTACACTTTGTGTTTTGTAATGTATATAACTTTACTCTTTTATTACATTTAAATTTTACAGTTTTCTAATTTGTATTTTATTCTGTATACAACAGTGTATTTAGGATTGTGATTTTACAAATTCTTATTATGCTTGCAGAGTTTCTGTGAAAGTTAACAAATTAGTCTCATAATTTGTATATTTGTGTGCATCTTTTACAAATCACATTGCACTTTGCATTTCTTCTATTTAAATTGAAACTGTAAAATTCAGTTTCCCAGAGAGCTGCATTACTTTCTATGGGTCAGATAATCAAACATTCTTTAGTCTGGAGAGAGATTAAAGAGCAGACTTCACAGGTGCTGAACTAACTGAAAAGGGGAGGAACCTTGAAGTCCCAGAGAAATGAGAGATGCCCCCCAGAGAGCTTCATTAATTTCTATGGGAGGCATCTCTCATTTCTCTGGGACTTCAAGGTTCCTCCCCTTTTCTTCTACGATATGACGAGTCCACGGATTTCATCCTTACTTGTGGGATTTATCCTCCTGCTAACAGGAAGTGGCAAAGAGCACCACAGCAGAGCTGTATATATAGCTCCTCCCTTCCCTCCACCTCCAGTCATTCGACCAAAGTTATGAAGAGAAAGGAAAAGCCAAAGGTGCAGAGGTGACTGAAGTTTATAAAAAATATATCTAATTTAAATCTGTCTTTAAAAAATGACAGGGTGGGCCGTGGACTCGTCATATCGTAGAAGAAATTAATTTATCAGGTAAGCATAAATTTCCTTTTCTTCTACAAGATATGACGAGTCCACGGATTTCATCCTTACTTGTGGGATACAATACCAAAGCTACAGTGCAGATGAAAGGGAGGGACAAGGCAGGAACCTAAATGGAAGGCACCACTGCTTGAAGAACCTTTCTCCCAAAACCAGCCCCAGAAGAAGCAAAAGTATCAAATTTGGAAAAAGTATGAAGAGACGACCAAGTTGCAGCCTTGCAAATCTGTTCAACAGAAGCATTGTTTTTAAATGCCCATGAGGAAGCCACAGCCCTAGTAGAATGAGCCATAATTCTTTCAGGAGGCTGCTGTCCAGCAGTCTCATACACCAGACGGATGATACTCTTCAGCCAAAAAGAAAGAGAGGTAGCCGTAGCTTTCTGACCCCTACGCTTTCCAAAAAAACAAATAATGAAGATGATTGACGGAAATCCTTAGTCGCCTGCAAGTAAAACTTCAAGGCACGGATCAAGTCCAGGTTATGCAACTTACGCTCCTTCTTAGAAGGAGGATTAGGACATAATGAAGGAACAATGATTTCCTGATTAATATTCTTATTAGAAACAACCTTAGGAAGGAAACAAGGTTTTTACGTAAAACCACCTTATCTGAATGGAAGATAACATAAGGTGAATCACATTGTAATGCTGAAAGCTCAGAAACTCTACGAGCAGAAGAAATAGCAACCAAAAACAAAACTTTCCAACATAACAGCTTAATAGCTATGGAATGCATAGGTTCAAACGGAACCCCTTGAAGAACATTCAGAACTAAATTCAAACTCCAGGGTGGAGCAATTGGTCTAAACACATGCTTAATTCTGGTTAAAGCCTGACAAAAAGACTGAACGTCTGGAGTATCTGCTAAACGTTTGTGTAGTAAAATTGACAAAGCAGAGATCTGTCCCTTTAAGGAACTCGCTGATAACCCTTTCTCCAATCCTTCTTGGAGAAAAGACAGAATCCTGGGAATCCTAACCGTACTCCATGAGTAGCCCTTGGATTCAAACCAAAAAAGATATTTACGCCATATCTTATGATAGATCTTTCTAGTGACAGGCTTATGTGCCTGAATCAAAGTATCAATGACCGCATCAGAGAATCCCTGCTTAGATAAAATCAAGCATTCCATGTCCAAGCTGTCAGCTGTAGAGAAATTAGATTTGGATGTTGGAAAGGACCTTGAATGAGGTCCCGTCTCACTGGGAGTTTCCACGGAGGCAGAGAGGACATGTCCACTAGATCTGCATACCAAGTCCTGCGTGGCCACGCAGGCGCAATTAGAATTACTGAAGCTCTCTCCTGTTTGATCCGAGCAATCACCCGGGGAAGGAGAGGAAACGGTGGAAACACATAAGCTAGGTTGACCGACCAAGGAATCTACTAGTTCGGCCTGAGGATCCCTCGACCTGGATCCGTATCTTGGGAGCTTGGCATTCTGTTGAGACGCCATCAGATCGAATTCCGGTCTGCCCCATCGGAGAATCAGTGAGGCAAATACCTCCGGATGGAGTTCTCACTCCCCCGGATGAAAAGCCTGGCGGCTTAAATAACCCGCTTCCCAGTTGTCCACTCCTCGGATGTAGATTGCTGACAGATAAGAGTGGGTCTCCGCCCATCAAATTATCTTGGATACTTCTGTCATTGTTAAAGAACTCCTCGTTCCTCCCTGATGATTGATGTAAGCCACAGTCGTGATGTTGTCCGACTGAAATCTGATGAATTTGGCCGAAGCCAACTGAGGCCACGCCTGAAGCGCATTGAATATTGCTCTCAATTTCAGAATATTGATTGGAAGTAGAGACTCCAACTGAGTCCATACACCCTGAGCCTTCAGGGAATTCCAGACTGCACCCCAGCCTAGTAGACTGGCGTCCATTGTCACTATCACCCACAAGGGTCTGCGGAAACACGTCCCCTGGGACAGATGATCCGGCGACAACCACCAAACAAGAGAGTTTCTGGTCTCTTGATCCAGATTTATCGGAGGAGATAAATTTGTATTGCCCCCATTCCACTGTCCGAGCATGCACAGTTCCAGTGGTCTGAGATGAAACCGAGCAAACGGAATAATGTCCATTGCCGCCACCATCAATCCAATTACCTCCATACACTGAGCCACTGATGGCCGAGGATTGGATTGAAGAGTTTGACAAGTATTTAGAATTTTTGACTTTCTGACCTCCGTCAGAAAAATCTTCATTGCTAAAGAATCTATCAGGGTTCCCAAGAAGGGAACCTTTGTCTGTGGAATTAGTGAACTCTTTTATAGTCGAGACCTGAATCAAGATATTGTCCAGATAAGGCGCCACTGCTATGCCCCGCGGCCTGAGAACCGCCAGAAGGGACCCTAGAACCTTTGTGAAGATCCTGGGTGCTGTGGCCAACCCGAAGGGAAGAGCCACGAACTGAAAATGTTTGTCCAGGAAGGCAAACATTAGGTACTGATGATGATCCTTGTGGATAGGAATATGAAGGTATGCATCCTTCAAGTCTACGGTAGTCATAGATTGACCCTCCTGGATCATTGGTAAAATTGTTCGAATAGTCTCCATCTTGAACGTCAGGACTCTGAGAAACTTGTTTTGACTCTTGAGATCTAAAATGGGTCTGAAAGTTCCCTCTTTTTGGGAACCACGAAAAGATTTGAGTAAAACCCCTGCCCCTGTTCCAGTCTTGGCACAGGACGAATTACTCCCATAGAATAGAGGTCTTTTACACAACGTAAGAACGCCTCTCTTTTTATCTGGTCTACAGAAAGAAGAAATCTCCCCCTTGGAAGAAATCCTTTGAATTCCAGTTGACACCCGTGGGTCACAATTTCCAGTGCCCAGGGGTCCTGAACATCTCTTGCCCAAGCCTGGGCAGAGAGAGAAAGTCTGCCCTTTACTAAATCCAGTCCCGGATCGGGGGCCGCCCCTTCATGCTGTCTTGGTGGCAGCAGCGGGCTTCTTGGGTTGTTTACCCTTGTTCCAAGCATGGTTGGGTCTCCAGACGGACTTGGCCTGAGCAAAATTCCCTTCCTGCTTTGTGGAGGAAGAGGAAGAAGAGGGTACTTCTTTAAAGTTCCGAAAGGAACGAAAATTATTTTGTTTACCCCTCATCTTAACAGACTAATCCTGAGGTATAGCGTGACCTTTACCTCCAGTAATGTCAGAGATGATTTCCTTCAATTCAGGCCCGAATAGGGTCTTACCTTTGAAAGGAATAGCCAAGAGTTTGATGACACATCAGCAGACCACGATTTTAACCATAACGCTCTACGCGCTAAAATAGCAAATCCTGCATTCTTAGCCGCCAACTTAGCAATTTGAAAGGCGGCATCTGTGATAAAAGAATTAGCTAGCTTGAGAGCTTTAATTCTATCTAAAATATCCTCTAAAGGAGTCTCCATTTTAAAAGACTCTTCTAAGGCATCAAACCAGAAAGCCGCTGCAGTAGTAACTTGAACAATGCAGGCTGTTGGTTGTAAAAGGAAACCCTGATGAATGAATAACTTCTTTAGAAGACCCTCTAATTTCTTATCCATAGGGTCTTTGAAAGCACAGCTGTCCTCAATAGGAATAGTTGTACGCTTAGCCAGGGTAGATATAGCTCCCTCCACCTTGGGGACAGTCTGCCAAGAGTCTGATATGGGATACATTTTCTTAAAAGTAGGAGGAGGAGAGAACAGTATACCCGGTCTGTCCCACTCCTTCTTGATAATCTCCGAGATTCTCTTAGGAACCAGAAAAACATCAGTGTAAACGGGTACTTCTAGATATTTGTCCATTTTACACAATTTCTCTGGTGGTACCATAATAGGGTCACAGTCATCCAGAGACGCTAAGACCTCCCGAAGTAGTAGGCGGAGGTGTTCTAGCTTAAATTTAAAAGGACATGATGTCCGAATCTGTCTGAGGTAACACACTTCCCGTTCCGAAAGTTCTCCCTCAGACAAAATTTCCCTGTCCCCCAACTCAGATCCCTGTGAGGGCACATCGGAAATAGGCAACAAAGCATCAGAGGACTCAGTATTCACATTTATTCCTGTCCTACTGCATTTACCCTGTAACCCTGGTAACTAAGATAATACCTCTGTAAGGGTAGTTGACATAACTGCAGCCATATCCTGCAGAGTAAAAGAATTAGACGCGGTTGAGGAACCCGGCGTCGCTTGGGTGGGCGGTAAAGGTTGTGACCCTTGGGGAGAATTAGGTGGCATATCCTGATTCTCTTCAGACTGAGAATCATCCTTAGGCACATTTTCTTTACATAAAATATGCTTTTTACATTGTAAGGCTCTTTCAGTACAAGAGGTACACAAAGTAAGCGGGGGTTCCACAATGGCCTCTAAACACATAGAACAAGGAGTGTCCTCAAGTTCAGACATGTTAAACAGACTAGCAATAGTCACAATAGTCGTTAAAAAACATAATTTATGCTTACCTGATAAATTTATTTCTCTTAAAGTGTATCCAGTCTACGGATCATCCATTATTTATGGGATATTCTCCTTCCCAACAGGAAGTTGCAAGAGGATCACCCACAGCAGAGCTGCTATATAGCTCCTCCCCTAACTGCCATATCCAGTCATTCGACCGAAACAAACAGAGAAAGGAGAAACCATAGGGTGCAGTGGTGACTGTAGTTTAATTAAATTTTAGACCTGCCTTAAAATGACAGGGCGGGCCGTGGACTGGATACACTACAAGAGAAATAAATTTATCAGGTAAGCATAAATTATGTTTTCTCTTGTTAAGTGTATCCAGTCCATGGATCATCCATTACTTATGGGATACCAATACCAAAGCTAAAGTACACGGATGATGGGAGGGACAAGGCAGGGATTAAGCGGAAGGAACCACTGCCTGAAGAACCTTTCTCCCAAAAACAGCCTCCGAAGAGGCAAAAGTATCAAATTTGTAAAATTTTGAAAAAGTGTGAAGCGAAGACCAAGTCGCGGCCTTGCCAATCTGTTCAACAAAGGCCTCATTTTTAAAGGCCCAGGTAGAAGCCACAGCTCTAGTAGAATGAGCTGTAATTCTTTCAGGGGGCTGCTGTCCAGCAGTCTCATAGGCTAGGCGTATAATACTCCAAAGCCAAAAGGAAAGAGAGGTTGCCGAAGCTTTTTGACCTCTCCTCTGTCCAGAATAAACGACAAACAGGGAAGATGTTTGACGAAAATCTTTAGTAGCTTGTAAGTAAAACTTCAAGGCACGGACTACGTCCAGATTATGTAAAAGACGTTCCTTCTTTGAAGAAGGATTAGGACACAATGATGGAACAACAATCTCTTGATTGATATTCTTGTTAGAAACCACCTTAGGTAAAAACCCAGGTTTGGTACGCAGAACTACCTTATCTGCATGAAAAATCAGATAAGGAGAATCACATTGTAAGGCAGATAGCTCAGAGACTCTCCGAGCCGAGGAAATAGCCATCAAAAACAGAACTTTCCAAGATAAAAGCTTAATATCAATGGAATGAAGGGGTTCAAACGGAACTCCTTGAAGAACTTTAAGAACCAAGTTTAAGCTCCATGGGGGAGCAACAGGTTTAAACACAGGCTTAATTCTAACCAAAGCCTGACAAAATGCCTGGACGTCTGGAACTTCTGCCAGACGCTTGTGCAAAAGAATAGACAGAGCAGAAATCTGTCCCTTTAAGGAACTAGCTGATAATCCTTTGTCCAAACCCTCTTGGAGAAAGGACAATATCCTAGGAATCCTAACCTTACTCCGGGAGTAATTTTTGGATTCACACCAGTAAAGATATGTACGCCATATCTTGTGATAGATTTTCCCGGTAACAGGCTTTTGTGCCTGTATTAAGGTATCAATGAGTCTCAGAGAAAATTAGATTTGGATGATTGAAAGGACCTTGTATTAGAAGGTCCTGTCTTAGAGGCAGAGTCCATGGTGGAAAGGATGACATGTCCACTAGGTCTGCATACCAGGTCCTGCGTGGCCACGCAGGCGCTATTAGAATCACCGATGCTCTCTCCTGTTTGATTTTGGCAATCAGTCGAGGGAGCAGAGGAAACGGTGGAAACACATAAGCCAGGTTGAAGAACCAAGGTGCTGCTAGAGCATCTATCAGCGTCGCTTCTGGGTCCCTGGACCTGGATCCGTAACAAGGAAGCTTGGCGTTCTGGCGAGACGCCATGAGATCCAACTCTGGTTTGCCCCAACGATGAATCAATTGAGCAAACACCTCCGGATGGAGTTCCCACTCCCCCGGGTGAAAAGTCTGACGACTTAGAAAATCCGCCTCCCAGTTCTCCACGCCTGGGATATGGATTGCTGACAGGTGGCAAGAGTGAGTCTCTGCCCAGCAAATTATTTTTGAGACTTCTAACATCGCTAGGGAACTCCTGGTTCCCCCTTGATGGTTGATGTAAGCAATAGTTGTGATATTGTCCGACTGAAATCTGATGAACCTCAGTGTTGCTAACTGAGGCCAAGCCAGAAGAGCATTGAATATTGCTCTTAACTCCAGAATATTTATCGGAAGGAGTTTCTCCTCCTGAGTCCACGATCCCTGTGCCTTCAGGGAGTTCCAGATTGCACCCCAACCTAGAAGGCTGGCATCTGTTGTTACAATTGTCCAATCTGGCCTGCGAAAGGTCATACCCTCGGACAGGTGGACCCGAGACAACCACCAGAGAAGAGAATCTCTGGTCTCTTGATCCAGATTTAGCAGAGGGGACAAATCTGTGTAATCCCCATTCCACTGACTTAGCATGCATAATTGCAGCGGTCTGAGATGTAGGCGCGCAAATGGCACTATGTCCATTGCCGCTATCATTAAGCCGATCACCTCCATACACTGAGCCACCGAAGGGCGCGGAATGGATTGAAGAATACGGCAAGCATTTAGAAGCTTTGATAACCTGGACTCTGTCAGGTAAATTTTCATCTCTACAGAATCTATAAGAGTCCCTAAGAAGGAGACTCTTGTGAGTGGGGATAGAGAACTCTTTTCCTCGTTCACTTTCCACCTGTGCGATCTCAGAAATGCCAGAACTATCTCTGTCGTCTAGATACGGAGCCACCGCTATGCCTCGCGGTCTTAGAACCGCCAGAAGTGAGCCCAGAACCTTCGTAAAGATTCTCGGGGCTGTAGCCAACCCGAAGGGAAGAGCTACAAATTGGTAATGCCTGTCTAGAAAGGCAAACCTTAGGAACCGATGATAATCTTTGTGAATCAGTATGTGAAGGTAGGCATCCTTTAAGTCCACTGTGGTCATGTACTGACCCTCTTGGATCATGGGTAGGATGGTACGAATAGTTTCCATTTTGAAAGATGGAACTCTGAGGAATTTGTTTAAGATCTTTAGATCCAAAATTGGTCTGAAGGTTCCCTCTTTTTTGGGAACCACAAACAGATTTGAATAAAAACCCTGTCCTTGTTCCGTCCGCGGAACTGGATGGATCACTCCCATTACTAGGAGGTCTTGCACACAGCGTAGGAATGCCTCTTTCTTTATCTGATTTGCAGATAACCTTGAAAGATGAAATCTCCCTTGTGGAGGGGAAGCTTTGAAGTCCAAAAGATATCCCTGAGATATGATCTCCAACGCCCAGGGATCCTGAACATCTCTTGCCCATGCCTGGGCGAAGAGAAAAAGTCTGCCCCCTACTAGATCCGTCGCCGGCTAGGGGGCCGTTCCTTCATGCTGTCTTAGAGGCAGCAGCAGGCTTTCTGGCCTGCTTGCCTTTGTTCCAGGACTGGTTAGGTTTCCAGGCCTGCTTAGATTGAGCAAAAGTTCCCTCTTGTCTTGAAGCGGAGGAAGTTGATGCTGCACCTGCCTTGGAATTTCGAAAGGCACGAAAATTAGACTGTTTGGCCTTTGATTTGGCCCTGTCCTGAGGAAGGGTATGACCCTTACCTCCAGTAATGTCAGCAATAATTTCTTTCAAACCAGGCTGAATAAGGTCTGCCCCTTGAAAGGAATGTTGAGTAATTTAGACTTTGAAGTCACATCAGCTGACCAGGATTTGAGCCATAGCGCCCTACGCGCATGGATGGCGAATCCGGAATTCTTAGCCGTTAGTTTAGTCAAATGAACAATGGCATCAGAAACAAATGAGTTAGCTAGCTGAAGAGTTCTAAGCTTGTCAACAATTTCAGTCAATGGAGCTGTATGGATGGCCTCTTCCAGGGCCTCAAACCAGAATGCCGCCGCAGCAGTGACAGGCGCAATGCATGCAAGGGGCTGTACAATAAAACCTTGTTGAATAAACATTTTCTTAAGGTAACCCTCTAATTTTTTATCCATTGGATCTGAAAAAGCACAACTGTCCTCAACCGGGATAGTGGTACGCTTTGCTAAAGTAGAAACCGCTCCCTCCACCTTAGGGACAGTCTGCCATAAGTCCCGTGTAGTGGCATCTATTGGAAAAAAAATTCTAAATATAGGAGGTGGGGAAAAGGGCACACCGGGCCTATCACACTCCTTACTAATAATTTCTGTAAGCCTTTTAGGTATTGGAAGAACATCAGTACTCACCGGCACTGCATAGTATTTATCCAGCCTACACAATTTCTCTGGCACTGCAATTGTGTCACAGTCATTCAGAGCAGCTAATACCTCCCCAAGCAATACACGGAGGTTCTCAAGCTTAAATTTAAAATTAGAAATCTCTGAATCAGGTCTACCCGAATCAGAGACGTCACCCACAGACTGAAGCTCTCCGTCCTCAGGTTCTGCATATTGTGACGCAGTATCAGACATGGCTCTTACAGCATCTACGCGCTCTGTATCTCGTCTAACCCCAGAGCTATCGCGCTTGCCTCTCAATTCAGGCAATCTGGATAATACCTCTGACAGGGTATTATTCATGATTGCAGCCATGTTCTGCAAAGTAATCGCTATGGGCGTCCCTGATGTACTTGGCGCCATATTAGCGTGCGTCCCTTGAGCGAGAGGCGAAGGGTCCGACACGTGGGGAGAGTTAGTCGGCATAAATTCCCCCTCGACAGACTCCTCTGGTGACAATTCTTTTATAGATAAAGACTGATCTTTACTGTTTAAGGTGAAATCAATACATTTAGTACACATTCTCCTATGGGGCTCCACCATGGCTTTTAAACATAATGAACAAGTATACTCTGTTTGTACAGACTAGCAATGAGACAAGCAAGCTTGGAAAACACTTTAAAGCAAGTTAACAAGCAATATAAAAAAAACGTTACTGTGCCTTTAAGAGAAACAAATTTTGACAAAATTTGAAATAACAGTGAAAAAAGGCAGTTACACTAACAAAATTTTTTACAGTGTATGTAACAAGTCAGCAGAGCATTGCACCCACTTGCAAATGGATGATTAACCGCTTAATAACAAAAAACAGAATAATAAATGACAAAAACGTTTTTTAAACACAGTCACAACAACTGCCACAGTCTACTGTGATTGTTACCCTCCTCAAACACGACTTTGAAGCCTTTTGAGCCCTTCAGAGACGTCCTGTATCATGCAGAGGGAAGCTGAATGTCTCTGTCAGTATTTTTATCTGCACAGAAAAGCACTAAAATAGGCCCTTCCCACTCATATTGCAACAGTGGAAAGCTTCAGGAAACTGTCTCTAGGCAGAAATCAAACCAGCCATGTGGAAAAAAACTAGGCCCCAATAAGTTTTGTCACCAAACATATATAAAAACGATTAACATGCCAGCAAACGTTTTATATTACATTTTTATAAGAGTATGCATCTCTATTAATAAGCCTGATACCAGTAGCTATCACTGCATTTAAGGCTTTACTTACATTAATCCAGTATAAGCAGCATTTTCTAGCAAATTCCATCCCTAGAAAAATATTAACTGCACATACCTTATTGCAGGAAAACCTGCACGCCATTCCCTCTCTGAAGTTACCTCACTCCTCAGAATATGTGAGAACAGCCATGGATCTTAGTTACTTCTGCTAAGATCATAGAAAATGCAGGCAGATTCTTCTTCTAAATACTGCCTGAGATAAACAGCACACTCCGGTACCATTTAAAAATAACAAACTTTTGATTGAAGAAATAAACTAAGTATAAAACACCACTCTCCTCTAACAACCTCCATCTTTGTTGAGGGTTGCAAGAGAATGACTGGATATGGCAGTTAGGGGAGGAGCTATATAGCAGCTCTGCTGTGGGTGATCCTCTTGCAACTTCCTGTTGGGAAGGAGAATATCCCATAAGTAATGGATGATCCGTGGACTGGATATACTTAACAAGAGAAACCTTATTTACCGATTCAAATTTTTTTTTAGAAAAAAATGTATATACAAAGTGTCACATATGCCTCTCTACCTCAGACAATCTCATGCTGTCTTTGTAGCCCAGTGGCAAGACCCTGTTGAAGTACCTAAGCATGGTAGTTCAATATGTACATAATACAGTAAATTCAGTAACACCATAATTAATACCTGTTTACTGCTTACCCCTTCCCTTACAGGCAGTAATGTCAGCCAGTTCTGATATAACAAGTCTCCTCAGAAATAAAAGACTGAACATACCTCAATGCTGCTTGTAGCATGACGTTTTCCACACTGAAGATTTCTCTTGCACTACCTTCATAAGCTCTGTGGGAACCAGAATGGATCTTAGTAACGTCTGCTAAGATCATCAACCTCAGGGTAGAAAAAAGATCTCTTCATTTCCAGACTGATGATATCCCCCTGAGGCGGTACGATTTTAAAATAAAAAACTTCTTGATTGAAGAATCTAAAACTAACACCTCACTTTACCTCAGCTCTGCTGTGGTGCTCTTTGCCACTTCCTGTTAGCAGGAGGATAAATCCCACAAGTAAGGATGAAATCCGTGGACTTACCATATCTTGTAGAAGAAAGAAATCCTGTTTCACTACAATTTAATTTGCTGTAGTCTATATTTTAGTATATATTACTTTTCTGTTAGCTAAAATAAGTTTGTGAATTTTGACCAAACTTCACCTGCATACAGCTGGCAAGATAAATCAGTGAAACCAGCTTGTGCAAACTGCTTACATATTTACCAAGACTGGTGAGAGAATTTTAGACGTACCCTGCAAACTTTCCTGTTCACCCCAGAAAACTCCCACTTTCTGAAACTGTCAGTTTTAGTTTGCGATGCAGCAAATACAAGGTGTAATGTAATTTGTAAAAGCTGCACAGAAACATACAAAAACATAATTTATGCTTACCTGATAAATTTATTTCTCTTGTGGTGTATCCAGTCCACGGATCATCCATTACTTGTGGGATATTCTCCTTACCAACAGGAAGTTGCAAGAGGATCACCCACAGCAGAGCTGCTATATAGCTCCTCCCCTAACTGCCATATCCAGTCATTCGACCAAAACTAGCCGAGAAAGGAGAAACCATAGGGTGCAGTGGTGACTGTAGTTTAAAATTTAGACCTGCCTTAAAAGGACAGGGCGGGCCGTGGACTGGATACACCACAAGAGAAATAAATTTATCAGGTAAGCATAAATTATGTTTTCTCTTGTTAGGTGTATCCAGTCCACGGATCATCCATTACTTGTGGGATACCAATACCAAAGCTAAAGTACACAGATGAAGGGAGGGACAAGGCAGGTACTTAAACGGAAGGGACCACTGCCTGTAGAACCTTTCTCCCAAAAATAGCCTCCGAAGAAGCAAAAGTATCAAATTTGTAAAATTTTGAAAAGGTATGAAGCGAAGACCAAGTCGCCACTTTGCAAATCTGTTCAACAGAAGCCTCATTTTTAAAGGCCCAGGTGGAAGCCACAGCTCTAGTAGAATAAGCTGTAATCCTTTCAGGGGGCTGCTGTCCAGCAGTCTCATAGGCTAAGCGTATTACGCTCCGAAGCCAAAAAGAAAGAGAGGTTGCCGAAGCCTTTTGACCTCTCCTCTGTCCAGAGTAAACAACAAACAGGGAAGATGTTTGACGAAAATCTTTAGTCGCTTGTAAGTAAAACTTTAAAGCACGGACTACGTCCAAATTATGTAAAAGACGTTCCTTCTTTGAAGAAGGATTAGGACACAATGATGGAACAACAATCTCTTGATTGATATTCTTGTTGGAAACTACCTTAGGTAAAAACCCAGGTTTTGTACGCAGAACTACTTTATCTGTATGGAAAATCAGATAAGGAGAATCACATTGTAAAGCTGATAACTCAGAGACTCTACGAGCCGAGGAAATAGCCATCAAAAACAGAACTTTCCAAGATAAAAGTTTGATATCAATGGAATGAAGGGGTTCAAACGGAACTCCTTGAAGAACCTTAAGAACCAAGTTTAAGCTCCATGTAGGAGCAACAGGTTTAAACACAGGCTTAATTCTAACCAAAGCCTGACAAAATGCCTGGACGTCTGGAACCTCTGCCAGACGCTTGTGCAAAAGGATAGACAGAGCAGAAATCTGTCCCTTTAAAGAACTAGCTGATAATCCTTTATCCAAACCCTCTTGGAGAAAGGACAATATCCTAGGAATCCTAACCTTACTCCATGAGTAATTCTTGGATTCACACCAATGAAGATATTGCGCCATATCTTATGGTAGATTTTCCTGGTTACAGGCTTTTGTGCCTGTATTAAGGTATCAATGACTGACTCGGAGAAGCCACGCCTTGATAAAATCAAGCGTTCAATCTCCAGGCAGTCAGTCTCAGAGAAATTAGATTTGGATGATTGAAAGGACCTTGTAGTAGAAGGTCTTGTCTCAGAGGCAGAGGCCAAGGTGGAAAGGATGACATGTCCACCAGGTCTGCATACCAGGTCCTGCGTGGCCACGCAGACGCGATCAAGATCACCGATGCTCTTTCCTGTTTGATTTTGGCAATCAGTCGAGGGAGCAGAGGAAACGGTGGAAACACATAAGCCAGATTGAAGAACCACGGTGCTGCTAGAGCATCTATCAGCGTCGCTTCTGGGTCCCTGGACCTGGATCCGTAACAAGGAAGCTTGGCGTTCTGGCGAGACGCCATGAGATCCAATTCTGGGGTGCCCCAACGATGAACCAATTGAGCAAACACCTCCGGATGGAGTTCCCACTCCCCCGGATGAAAAAAGTCTGACGACTTAGAAAATCCGCCTCCCAGTTCTCTACACCTGGGATATGGATCGCTGATAGATGGCAAGAGTGAGTCTCTGCCCAGAGAATTATCTTGGAGACTTCTAACATCGCTAGGGAGCTCCTGGTCCCCCCTTGATGGTTGATGTAAGCCACAGTCGTGATGTTGTCCGACTGAAATCTGATGAACCTCAGGGTTGCTAACTGAGGCCAAGCTAGAAGAGCATTGAATATTGCTCTTGAGTTTCTCCTCCTGAGTCCACGATCCCTGAGCCTTCAGGGAATTCCAGACTGCACCCCAACCTAGAAGGCTGGCATCTGTTGTTACAATTGTCCAATCTGGCCTGCGAAAGGTCATACCTTTGGACAGATGGACCAGAGATAGCCACCAGAGAAGAGAATCTCTGGTCTCTTGATCCAGATTTAGCAGAGGGGACAAATCTGTGTAATCCCCATTCCACTGACTGAGCATGCATAATTGCAGCGGTCTGAGATGTAGGCGCGCAAATGGCACTATGTCCATCGCCGCTACCATTAAGCCGATCACTTCCATGCACTGAGCCACCGAAGGGCGCGGAATGTAGTGAAGAACACGGCAGGAATTTAGAAGCTTTGATAACCTGGACTCCGTCAGGTAAATTTTCATTTCTACAGAATCTATCAGAGTTCCTAGGAAGGAAACCCTTGTGAGGGGTGATAGAGAACTCTTTCCCTCGTTCACTTTCCACCCATGCGACCTCAGAAATGCCAACACTATGTCCGTATGAGATTTGGCAATTTGGAAGTTTGACGCCTGTATCAGGATGTCGTCTAGATAAGGGGCCACTGCTATGCCCCGTGGTCTTAGGACCGCCAGAAGAGACCCCAGAACCTTTGTAAAAATTCTTGGGGCTGTAGCTAACCCGAAGGGAAGAGCCACAAACTGGTAATGCCTGTCTAGAAAGGCAAACCTTAGGAACCGATGATGATCTTTGTGAATCGGTATGTGAAGGTAAGCATCCTTCAAATCCACTGTGGTCATGTACTGACCCTCCTGGATCATAGGTAGGATTGTCCGAATACTTTCAATTTTGAACGATGGAACTCTGAGGAATTTGTTTAAGATCTTTAGATCCAAAATTGGTCTGAAGGTTCCCTCTTTTTTGGGAACCACAAACAGATTTGAATAAAATCCCTGTCCTTGTTCCATCTGTGGAACTGGATGGATCACTCCCATTATTAGGAGGTCTTGCACACAGCGTAAGAATGCCTCTTTCTTTAGCTGGTTTACAGATAATCTCGAAAGGTGAAATCTCCCTTGTGGGGGGGAAGCTTTGAAGTCCAGAAGATATCCCTGAGATATGATCTCCAACGCCCAGGGATCCTGAACATCTCTTGCCCACGCCTGGGCGAAGAGAGAAAGTCTGCCCCCTACTAGATCCGTTGCTTCATGCTGTCTTAAGAGGCAGCAGCAGGCTTTCTGGCCTGCTTGCCTTTGCTCCAGGCCTGGTTAGATTTCCAGGCCGGCTTGGATTGCGCAAAAGTTCCCTCTTGTTTTGTAGCAGAGGAAGTTGATGCTGCACCTGCCTTGAAGTTTCGAAAGGCACGAAAATTAGACTGTTTGGCCCTTGATTTGGCCCTGTCCTGAGGAAGGGTAAGATCCTTACCTCCAGTAATGTCAGCAATAATTTCCTTCAAACCAGGCCCGAATAGGGTCTGCCCCTTGAAGGGAATGTTAAGTAATTTAGACTTTGAAGTCACGTCAGCTGACCAAGATTTAAGCCATAGCGTCCTACGCGCCTGGATGGCAAATCCAGAATTCTTAGCCGTTAGTTTAGTCAAATGAACAATGGAATCAGAAACAAAAGAATTAGCTAGCTTAAGTGTTCTAAGCTTGTCAAGTATTTCAGTCAATGGAGTAGCTGTCTGAAAGGCCTCTTCCAGAGACTCAAACCAGAACGCCGCAGCAGCAGTGACAGGAGCAATGCATGCAAGGGGCTGCAGGATAAAACCTTGTTGAATAAACATTTTCTTAAGGTAACCTTCTAATTTTTTATCCATTGAATCTGAAAAAGCACAACTGTCCTCGACAGGGATAATGGTACGCTTTGCTAAAGTAGAAACTGCTCCCTCCACCTTAGGGACCGTCTGCCATAAGTCCCGTGTGGTGGCGTCTATTGGAAACATTTTTCTAAAAATAGGAGGGGGGGAAAAACGGCACACTGGGTCTGTCCCACTCCTTAGTAATAATTTCTGTAAACCTTTTAGGTATTGGAAAAACGTCAGTACACACTGGCACCGTGTAGTATTTATCCAGTCTACACAATTTCTCAGGCACTGCAATTGTGTCACAGTAATTCAGAGCAGCTAAAACCTCTCCAAGCAACACCCGGAGGTTCTCAAGCTTAAATTTAAAAGTAGACATATCTGAATCAGGTTTCCCCGAGTCAGAGACGTCACCCACAGACTGAAGCTCTTCCTCAGCTTCTGCATATTGTGACGCAGTATCAGACATGGGCCTTAAAACATCTGCGCGCTCTGTATTACGTCTAACCCCAGAGCTATCGCGCTTTCCTCTGAATTCAGGCAGTCTGGCTAATACCGCTGACAGGGTATTATCCATGATTGCCGCCATGTCCTGCAAAGTAATCGCTATGGGCGTCTTTGATGTACTTGGCGCCATTTTAGCGTGAGTCCCTTGAGCGGGAGTCAAAGGGTCCGACACGTGGGGAGAGTTAGTCGGCATAACTTCCCCCTCGTCAGAATCCTCTGGTGATAATTCTTTTAAAGATAACAACTGATCTTTATTGTTTAAAGTGAAATCAATACATTTAGTACACATTCTCCTATGGGGTTCCATCATGGCTTTTAAACATAATGAACAAGGAGTTTCCTCTATGTCAGACATGTTTATACAGACTAGCAATGAGACTAGCAAGCTTGGAAAACACTTTAAATCAAGTTAACAAGCAATATAAAAAAAAAACGTTACTGTGCCTTTAAGAGAAACAAATTTTGCCAAAATTTGAAATAACAGTGAAAAAAGGCAGTTAAACTAACGAAATTTTTACAGTGTATGTAACAAGTTAGCAGAGCATTGCACCCACTTGCAAATGGATGATTAACCCCTTAATACAAAAAACAGATTAACAAAACGAAAAATATGTTTTTTAAACAGTCATAACAACTGCCACAGCTCCTACTTTTGAAGCCTTTTGAGCCCTTCAGAGATGTCCTATAGCATGCAGGGGACTGCTGAGGGAAGCTGAATGTCACAGTTTGTAATTTTAACTGCACCAACTGTAACTTTTATACTATAACAGTGAAAAGCCTCAGGAAACTTTCTAGGCAAAAATAAAGCCAGCCATGTGGAAAAAACTAGGCCCCAATAAGTTTTATCACCAAAGCATATATAAAAACGATTAAACATGCCAGCAAACGTTTTATATTGCACATTAATCAGAGTATATACCTCTGATAGCAAGCCTGATACTAGTCGCTATTAAATCACTGTATTTAGGCTTTAACTTACATTAATCTGGTATCAGCAGCATTTTCTAGCAAATTCCATCCCTAGAAAAACTTAACTGCACATACCTTATTGCAGGATACCCTGCACGCCATTCTCTCTGAAGTTACCTCACTCCTCAGACATATGTGAGAATAGCAGTGGATCTTAGTTACTTCTGCTAAGATCATAGAAAAACGCAGGCAGATTCTTCTTCTAAATGCTGCCTGAGATAAAATAGTACACTCCGGTACCATTTAAAAACAATAAACTTTTGATTGAAGAAAAAACTAACTATATTTTACCACTTTCCTCTTACTACCTCCAGCTATGTTGAGAGCTTGCAAGAGAATGACTGGATATGGCAGTTAGGGGAGGAGCTATATAGCAGCTCTGCTGTGGGTGATCCTCTTGCAACTTCCTGTTGGGAAGGAGAATATCCCACAAGTAATGGATGATCCGTGGACTGGATACACCTAACAAGAGAAAGTATGATCCTAATTTGTTAAAGTAACACAAAAACTTTCAAAACATATTTAGAATTTGTAAAATCACTGCTAGAACTAGATCTATGGCCTAGAATTAGAGTTTGGCGTTAGCCGTCAAAAGCAGCGTTAAGGGGTCCTAACGCTGCTTTTTACCGCCCGCTGGTATTTAGAGTCAGCCAGGAAAGGGTCTAACGCTCACTTCCTTACCGGGACTCCAGGCTACCGCAGATCCCCTTACGCCAATTGCGTATCCTATCTTTTCTATGGGATCTGCCTAACGCCGGTATTTGGAGTCTTGGAAGAACTGAGCGGTAGACCCTCTACCGACAAGACTCCTACCGACAAAAAAAGTCAGTAGTTAAGAGCTTTTTTTTTTTTAACGCGTGAATATAAAGCTCTTAACTACTGTGCTACAAAGTACACTAACACCCATAAACTACCTATGTACCCCTAAACCGAGACCCCCCACATCGCAGCCCCTATAATAAAAATTTTTAACCCCTAATCTTCCGACCGGACACCGCCGCCACCTACATTATCCCTATGAACCCCTAATCTGCTGACCCTAACATCGCCGACCCCTATATTATATATATTAACCCCTAATCTGCCCCCCCAACGTCGCCGCTACCTAACTACACTTATTAACCCCTAATCTGCTGACCGGACCTCGCCGACACTATAATAAATGTATTAACCCCTAAACCGCCGCACTCCCACCTCGCAAACACTATAATATATAGTATTAACATCTAATATGCCCTCCCTAACATCGCCGCCACCTACTTACAATTATTAACCCCTAATCTCCCGCCCGCAACGTCGCCACTACTATAATAAAGTTATTAACCCCTAAACCTAACGCTAACCCTAACACCCCCCTAACATAAATATAATTTAAAATAAATGAAATAATATTCCTAAAATTAAATACATTAATCCTATTTAAAACGAAATACTTACTTATAAAATAAACACTAATATAGCTACAATATAACTAATAGTTAAATTGTAGCTATTTTAGGATTTATAACTATTTAATAGCTACCTAGTTAAAATAAATACAAAATTACCTGTAAAATAAATCCTAACCTAAGTTACAAATACACTTAACACTACACTATCATAAAATTAATTAAATAAATTACCTACAATTTGCTAAACTAAAATACAATTAAATAAACTAATCTATAATACAAAAAAAACACTAAATTACAAAAATAAAAAAAATATTACAAGAATTTTAATCCAATTACACCTAATCTAA